>NC_088610.1:1737500-2092500 GCF_036013475.1 Columba livia | reverse complement strand
CATTTTGCTGGCATCTTCTCTGCCATGTGTTTCTGCTGGCTCTCGGCATGTCTGCGGAGGAGAAGAGCCGCGTTATTCACCACACCGCGAGGAGGAGGAAGCCAAACCACAGCCACCACCACATTGAAAAACACAAACACATTGACATCGTTTCTGCAGCGCATCACTCATCATCTCTTGAGCACCTTGCTGCCTGAGGGACGGGGTCCTTTGGGAAACCCACCTACATTCTGCACTTTATCTGTTATTGAACATTCATATTTAAGGGACTTTGAAATCCCATCAGCCAAGCCCTGATGGGCTGCAGCTCAGCCCGGTGAGAGGGACATGGTGACACAGGGAGCCATGTGTATTTTTGCTGCGGGTTTGCAGCATCGCTCCTCCCCAGGTTTTTTTTCCTCAGACTTTGGAAATGGAAACACCAGTTCAAGAGCATGAACCACCTGCGTTTGGGGAGCCCTTGAAAGATGCTGAGCCACCTCCAGAACCCAACTGCCTCGATTTCTTGTTTTGGTGGAGAAAGCAGCATCCTGCTCAACCCTTTACCTTGTACAGCAAAAAGCTTTAGTACCCAAATTCTGCTAAAAGAACCTCTACTAGACCTGCAAGGAGGGAAAAATACCCCCTGAGGAGGCTCCTTCACCCCTTCACCTGGTCAGATCCTCGATGTCCACCAGCATGGCGTCCTGCTCCGTGTGCAGCTCGTCCCGGATCAGCAGCAGCTGCACCAGCTCCTCATTCAAGCCTGAAGACAGGAGAAAGGAGGTGAGTTTGATGGAACCCTGCATTGGGTCCCGTACATCACCCTTCCCACTGCAATACACATTAGCTAGTGCGGAGAACCAGGAGGGAATGTTTTCTAGGATAAACCATAACCCCCCTGCCACAAAGAAAAGAAAAAAGCTGAAGGAGCCAAACCTGGAGGGAATTTCATCTCCATCTTCTGTGTATACTCGTGTTATCATATATTTACCAACAGTCCCATGAACTGTTCTTAATTAAATGGGACATACCAAAGAATAACTAAACAAGCATCACTTACTTTCTATCTGCGAGTGGAGATCATTGACTATCACTTGTAGCTGCCCGATAGTCATGTCTCTTAGATCAGTGGGTTTTAAACTTCTCTTCATCAGGCATTCACTTATGTGAGGCATATGTGGCAGCTGAAAAGAAATTTTCAGTTTTTTACCATTTTCTTTCATTTTCTTACCAATTACTCCTATTCCTGACCAGCGGCAACTTGCTTCGCAGACATTCCCCCCTCTGCCTGCAGCAACGACTGCACCGAGAGTACAAAAATGAGCTGAAACATCTCCACATTTGACCCAGATCTACCAGCACCAGAGGTGGACTGACAGTCCATGTCAACCCTCCAGCTCCCGACGGATGGATGATCTCCGCTGCTCCTCCCCATGTCTACAAGCACCGCTGCCCGCTGTACGTGTCTCAACAAACAAAGCAAACAGCCGACAGGCTGGTGTTCCCCAACACGCCGTCCCACGGCTCCCACTTACAAGATCCGCTACCGGCGATTTCTTCCTGTTCTGCTTTTCCACCTCCACCTGCATCTTGGCCATGGGCTTGGCCATAGCCAAGGCCATTTTGGCTTCGGCTTGGAGTTTCTTTTGCCTGGTGAGGAAATCCATGTCGTCGAGGGACTCCGACTCTTCCTCCGTCGTGTCTCTGTCGGAGTAGGACGAGCTCTGCTTGCTCTGGGGAGCAGAGATGCAGCGTTACAGCCTCATCACCTCAGCAGGTTTGCTGTCTACATGTTTTCATAGAATCATCTAAGTTGGAAGAGACCCTCAAGCTCATCGAGTCCAACCCCTGGCACTGCCCCGTGTCCTGAGAACCTCATCTCCATCTGTCCAACCCTCCAGGATGGTGACTCCAGCACTGCCCTGGGCAGCCTGTTCTAATGCCCCACAGCCCTTTGGGGGAGAAATTGTTCCCCAGATCCAACCTCAACCTCCCGTGGCACAACTTCCCTCTTGTTTACTCTCATCCTGTTGCTTTTTAGTTGGGAGAAGAGACCAACACTCTCCATACTAAACCCTCCTTTCAGGCAGCTGTAGTTTTGTGCACTTATAAGTGGCATCATTTCTACAGAGAAGGTGAATAGCACAGATTTGTTTTTTTTTAAATCCACAAGTTTACCTTTAAAAATCAGAATAATTCCCAGCTAGGCCCCCTTGACTATTAATAGCAACTTGTGAACTTTAAATGGAAAGAGGAGCCAACCAGATCAATAGGCATTGAAGGGACAGGCTGGTTAAGCTGGAAGAAAACATCTGAAACCGTGGTGTTATATTCACAAAGGAAAAGAGAGGAGAGGAAAGCTGGAGGGAGCTGATACCGCTTCAAATTCATTACTGCCCTGATAATTATCAGAGCCGAGAAGAAAGGGAGGAAGGAAGGAGGAAGGAAAACACCTTCACGTGAAGACATTTGTGCTACAGCAGCTCTATATTCACCAGATTTGCCCCTCAGCATCTCGCTTTTCTTTTACTGATGGCTAGAGATGCTGCTCTGGGGTTTGGCGTTGCAATTATATTTTAATAGGATCAGTTCTTTTTCAGTTTCCATTTCCAGGCTTCAGACCTACCATGGGCGACAACGGCGTGTCCAGGCTGGTTTCTGTCTTGCTGTCATCGGCGTCGCTGTCCTTGTCGCTGCCGCTGTCGTTCACAAAGCAAATCTGCAGGTTCATCCCACTTTGTAACCTGCGGGAGGAAAAGGGAGTCGTTATCCCAATTTGGTTATTGGGCAGAAGGAAAATAGAAATATTTTCACTTTTTTTTCCAAGAAGACGGTCGTCTCCCGCCCCCAAAGGCCATGCAGGACACCACACTCCCAGTGCTGCCATTTCCCAGCGTCAGTTTTAGACTGGGACTGGAAACTGGCTGATGAAAACGCTTCTACCACCACCTATTGATGAACTTCAGAATTGCCAAGACGCTGCAGAGATTTTGTCATCAGGGTAGCTGTCTTATTACGTGAAATAAAAGAATACATATACATACTCTATATTTCATGTATAAATAGATACAAATATATTTTGATATATAAAATAGGTAAATAATATATAAAAATATTATTATATAAAAGAGGCACCTGCTAAAGACAGGGCGAGCCCCCACACACATTCTGCTGCCTGTTATTTCTCAATCCCAATGGGGTGGTTCATACTGGTACTTACAGACAACAAACTCCTATTTTTCATTTATTTTAGTGCAATTTCTTAAGCCGCTATTACCGCAAAATAGACTGCATTAATAATTGATATTTTTTTACACTGAGAGTGATGAAACCCCAGGTTCCCAGAGAGGTGGTGGATGAACCATCCCTGGAGACATCCCAGGCCAGGCTGGACGGGGCTCTGAGCACCCTGAGCTGGTGAAGATGTCCCTGCTCATGGCAGGGGGGGCACTGGGGGAGCTGGGAATGTCCCCTCAACCCAAACTATTCCCTAATTCTCTAATTCCGCACAAGCTTTTAAGCTGCGGCGCTCAGACGCAGGTACCCAGGTTGGGATGCAGGATGCGCCCCTGGTTCAACTTCACATTTCATATGCAAGCACAGTTTTGTTTCCTCTGCAAGCACAAAAATGAGAGCGGTGGTCCGGCAAAGGTTCCTATAGGTCCTGTACCAAGCAGTGTTTAATATTAACGCTTTGCCAGGACTATAAATATTAACGTGACGCCAAAGCGTTCAGGTACAGCTGGTAATTTCTCGTGGCGCAGCTGCCAAAGCCTGACGCGCAGCGTTAATTAGACCCGCGCTATAATTACAAGATAGCGGCTCCTGGTTTAGCTGTAACTACACAGAGCAAAACTGTTTTCCCTTTCAAATGACTTGCAGTTCAATTTAATTTCACAATTGTACCTCTCTGGTGTAATAACTGTATTCCTCCTGGTTTTATGCCTCTCTAACACTCTTTTATGATTCTCCCACACCATGGCAACAGGTAGATCTTCACTCCCAGTGTCTGCCATGCTACAGACATGTGCATCTGGCATTAAACCAGGCATTAAAATCCTCAGTATTTCGCAACTCAACATAAAGAACTCATTGGAAAATAAAAATTAACCAGCTATTTTCCTGAAAATAACTCCAGTTGTAAATTCATGATACTTCCAGCACTGTTTTGGTCTTGGTTGCCCAAGTCCAAAGGCAACGCTCTGTTCAGGACAGAGACCTTCAATGAAAACCTGAAGGAAACCTAACTCAGGAAACTTCAGCTCATTTCCTTTATCCCCCGAGCATCCAAATATCACTTCTCTACAGTTTTAAATTAATATTTCAGCATATTATTTAGAGTTATCTACATAACACACAATTATTGCATTCAGTGCATAAGACGATCTAAACCAAGGACAACTCGAGAATATGGTTGCAAGGACAATTCAATAATATGTTTGCAAGCAAAAACCAAGGGATGCAATGAAAGGAAGGTCTCGGGCTGTTCCACTGGAGGTTTCTCATACTTTTAAGCCTCCAGCGAGGTTCTGGGCTCGAGGTGCCTGGCTTACCGTGAGGACAGGCTGGGCTTGCCGCTCTTGCTGCAGCTGGTGTACAGTCCGGGGCCATCGTCGAAGAAACTACCCAGAGCCAACTTCTGCCTGATGGACTCGCGCTCATTCTTCTGGGCCTGAAAGGGAAGGGCAAGAAGAGAGGATGAAGCCGTCGGCCGTGCCAGTGTGTGGGGAGGAGCCTTGTCCCACCAGCCCCAACGTTGTGGTCGTGATGGCCAACACAACTCCAAGCTGTCTCCAAGGCTTGGATGGACCACGTCGCCCATCCCAACATGGATGCCCATCTGCATCTCTTTCTCTCTCCACATATTGATGGTTATACAACTACATACACACACACTCATGTATACATCTGATATACACCAAATATACACACTGATATCTGCACCTATATCCATATACAACCAAGATGACACTTTCATCATCATCTTCCACCTGCCTGAGCAGCCTCCAAAACCTCACCATCCTTCTACCAATGTGCTCTGAGATGTATTTTTAACCATTGCCACCAAATTATCCAGTTTTAAAAACTCTTTTATAGATATACACATATATTTTTTAATAGAAGCAAGCTACAAAGTGTTTTGAAATTAATCACCAATCAATGATTATGGAGACGACTGTGTAATCAATGTGCAATAAATGAAAATCATAGATCTAGGCTCAAAATTAGCACAGTACTATCCCAGTGTCTGTCACTAATGGATTATGTGCCAATGCTGACACCAGGAGGCAAGTTATTGATAGAAAGAACATTGTGAAGCCTGCAAACATTTCATTTTAAAATAACACATAATACCCAATCAAGAATAGCCAACAAAATAAGACACAGCAGGCAAGCATGGGCTGCTTCAATGGCATGAATTAATATAACTGCGCTTGCCATATTTTACCTAACTGAAAATAAAGCACCTTTTTGAGCCAGGAAAGTGAGATATAACAAAATGTAAATTATTAGCTTAAAATAGCTAATAATTTAATTCAAACTAAAGTGCTGACTACATACATTACGTTATCACACTGCCCATTATATTGTCAATCCCTTACCAAAATACATACTTCGTGTGTAACCTAACTCCTTTCATTTGAAATATTAAAAAAGCCCTCCAGGGCATCAAGTGGTATTGAATTTTTGGGTTGAGCTCCTGAATTTCTACCCAGGCCACTCAAGAATGTTTTTCTGCTTTGTTCTTTCAGGTTTTGGTAATTGATGCCTCCATCATGCGGAGGCTGTTTTCAGATTCAGAGGGAAAAATAGGCAGTTGTGCTGGGTAAGGCAGCACAGTGAAAAATATAAGGAAAAAGGAGTAAGAAATATATATTTTTAATGGTCTGAAAGGAGAACCAGGGTCGCCCACACCGGTTCGTTGTGCTGCCCATCTCATGATGCACGTGGGCATCTCCCTACGCTGTGTGCGCTAAAAATGACCCTTCTTTTCTCAAAATACATATAAATTCCGGCACACTTCCACATATTTCAGGTGGGGCTGTCTCTCCAGATCTTTTCAAACTTTGCTCCGTTTCCCACCGAGACACAACTGCTCCCAGTTTGACATCTGTACATTGAATCAATGCGCAATTTGTTCTCCCCACCAGGTCATTACTGGGGATACTAAATGATACTGGTCCCAGGACTGAGCCCAGAATATCCCCTTTTATAAACCAGACACGGGCTAATGACCATAAAGATATCAAGAGTGCTATTTGTTGTTATTATAATATAGGAAACAGTTACCAAGAAATATAATATACCTAAGGGAACTGGACTTTAGGCTTTAGATAAATCACCCAACAGCTGCATTCTACATCCTGAATTGGGTACTGAAAACTATACATTGAGAAGGCAAATTGCAAGTGCTTTTTCACCTATCAAATATACTGACTTGATATATAAAAAATAATGCATCAAATACTCAAAATGCAAAGGTGTTAGCAAGCAAAATATAAACCCATGTTACTTAAACATGTTATTTTTGGCACTGGATCAAAGAAATGCACTTGTTTCTGAAAGAGGGGGCAGCCAAAGTTTGGTTCAAACAATTATTTTGAACACAAGGCTGCTCTTTATTTTTAAGGCAAAACAGTTTTGGGCACATGTTTTCCTTGTTACCAATTCGGAAGGTCAGCAGCTGCCTTTGGTTAAGCACACGGATAAAAACACAATGTCAGGGGATGGCTGCAAGCGCCCACGTGTAAAACACTTTACACAACCATTCCGGCAAAGGCAAATCGCCAGGAGAGGTTCAGACCTTCCCCACTGCTGTTTCCCCAGCTCCATTCCCTGCTGTAATTATTGCTCTTTATATAATAAATCTACCGCAACCACCTCTCCGGTGTTTGCAGATTATACACGACCATTTGTGCTCCTCGCCACCCGCCTCTGACACGTGTTGGCAACCAGACCCCGACGCGCTGTGGCACTTTGACACCAAAATATGCCACATTTTTGGTCGAGAGACAGAATTCATCCGATATCCACCTTCCTCCCGCAAAACCCCATCCCCGGGGCACACGGCGCTGCTGATGCCAGAGGTCCTGACCGACCCGATGCGGGATGGAGCCCGGGGCAGTGGGCACAAGAGTTCTGCAGTTTTCTAGGAAACGGAGCAAAGTCATAGAATCGCAGAATAGTCTGGGTTGGAATGGACCTTCAAAGGTCATCCAGTCCATACTACATTATTTCTGTCCCTTCAGAAGTGGTAGCTGGATTGTTCTTTTCACCAAGTACCTCTCCACACTATTTAGCACACAGGCACATGTACCGGCAGCTTTACTCATTACAGACATCACCCAAAATAGCATATAAAACTGCACATGGAAGATTTATTTGGCGCTGAGGTGCAGCAGTGACTTGCCAGGCTCCTCATCGTGCTCCAAGACCCCTGATGGCACTTCTGGAGTTGGGTCAATGGGACCGAACCCGGACCAAACCCCAGGCGTGCTGGTTTGGAGAGGGAAGAGTCTAATTACACCATGAATTACAGATTAACAGGTGCCACCAACACTCCGGCAGGTCCCCGTCCCGCTGGGCAGTGCCACCGGCTCACGACGCAGCAATGCCGGGGGATGCTGGACACCAGGGACATCCATTGTCACCAACCAGGGCGCACAGCCCCTGCCCAGCCCCGCAGGGACACAGCCAAGCCACCCAAGCTATTTTTGCCAGGGTCTGTCATTACCAGCCATGGACAATTACTATATTTAAAGTTCCAGAGCCATAGGCAGCGCCTTATGTGATCTCTGTGAAGCACAAGAGCTATTCTTGGATTTACAAAACAAAATTGTAACCACAGAGTCTATGTTGTTTTTATCTCCTTTTTCTTCACAGGGGATTTGCTGGTAAATGCAAAATCAAGTCAAACTTATGGATCTCAAGCCATGTGGCAAATTGCTTTAAACCCCAGGGGTCTTGAGGCAGGAAAATGCATTTGGAAACATCTCTTTCACATTTTCTTTATCACCAAGTGATATGGAATCACGTGGGGAGGCAGGTTTGCTGCCCTGCAGTGGTTAAATATCGCCAGTCACTCCCCTGCTCTGGCACCCAAATCCCACGTCCCTGGGGAAGGTGTTGGGCACGTTTAGACCTGTCCCCCCACTGGTGGCAGAAAAAAGCTCCTTTTTGTCCCTTACCTTTTTATAACTCCCCTCCCCGGCCGGCGCGGCTGCTTTCCTGATGACGTCACCCATGACATCACCCATGCCATCATCACCCTCCCGACTCATCTCCTTGGCTCCCGGGTCCTCACGTGGCCGGTCCGACGCTCCCGCCGGAGCATCTCAGTCCTTCCTCCGCTCTTCAGTTGGCACCATGGGATCAAGAACCCGTCCCTGGAGCCAAAACCCACGGCAGCCCCCGCTCCGGGACGCTTCCTGGGCCCCTCTCGCCGCCCGGTCGCTCCGCAGCACCTTGTTTTTCCCTAATAAAGTCAAGGCAGTGCCGGAGCCCAGGCCAGCTGATGAGGGAGCCCAGGGAAGCCGCATCGTCCTCCAGCCACTGCCAGCACTGGATAAAAATAGCCCCGAGCACTTGCCGGCTACACAAGGGCAGGAAAAAACCCGGTGTCTGATGTCAAAAATCCAAGCCCGGCGGGCGCAGTCACAGCCAGAGGTTTTCTGCAGGGGTTTTCAGCCTGGGAGCGATCCCAATTAAACCCCAGTGGCCGGGGTGGTGAAGCCAGGTGGTCCCCAGCCCTCGCACGGCTGCTCCAGGATGGGCTGTCACAGCAAAGCCAACCACAAAGATGAAGTTTTGTTTTTGCTCTTTACAAGAAAAACACCAGGGAGGCCCCCAGGGAGCTATTTCTTGGCTAAAGTAGCTTTTTCAGGTGCAAGAAAAAAAAAGGGAATTAACCAAGAGTGCAAAAAGGCGTTTGGCCTTAACCTGCCACCTGTCTCGTGGGCTTGCAGAGATTGGGCAACCCCACACCGCCTGGTTGCTGTTTGGGGGTGGCTGAGCACCCCAGCCCCAGCTCCCAGGGGGCTCTGCCGCCCCCAAACCTGCACCCCTGACAGCTCCAGCTGGTGCCTCCGGTCCTGCCCCGAGATCCAGGCTTCCCAGACACAGCTGCTGCTCCTCAGCCCTGCAACATCCCTCTCGGTACTTGCTGAGATCCCATCAAAATGTTTGCTCCTAATCAGCTGCGGGGGGGCAGTGAGATGCAGAGATTACCCGCTCGGTACAGCCATTTCTATAGGGAACCCTCAGAAAGTTGGAACTGATGCCAAGGTTTCCCAGTGAGCCTCAAAACGTGGCATGCCAGCAACAACAGCACTGATTTCTGGTGTGACACAACTATGCCGCATGCTAGATTAATAATTAGAACAGTGCTGCAAACTTTACATGTTTAAATGATATATCCGAGTCATGCTGACATCATTTCACCCAAAATGCATGTTCTAGTTAGATTATCAGCTCTAACAACATACAAATTATGCATCACAGCATTACTGCACTCTGAAGTTTCAGGAAAAAACAGTGATAATAAACAGGGTTGTTTAATCCTGTTCTTGTCCCAGGATGCTGCCTTGTAACTGTAATTCCCAAAAGAAACAAAGTTGTTCTCTGGATATTTCATTATTTTTAGTTCCCTTCCACCACTGACTCATTGTGTCCTTTCCTGCTGTTGCTAAATTAACTTCCTCTCCCAGCCGTGGGGATTGATCCTGACACAATAAATCTGAGAAAATACATACAAATCCCATAGCCCAAGAGGAAGGATGTGGTGGCCAGGGCTGGGGGGGCTGACCCTGCAACCTGCCACGTGCTCCCCCTCCGATTTGGGACAAGTCACCGCATGCTGTTGTCCATCGGAGGGGATGTCCCCGCATCTCCTCCTCTGCTGGCTGACCTGGGGACCCCAGCCCGACTCCTGTGCCCATGGTACTCAACACATGGGGGGTTGATGCTGTACAATCACATGCCACATGAAAGCCACCCCAATGCAAACCGACCTCAGCGTCACCCCTACGGGCGGGAAGCGACACAGTTTCACAAAAATACATTTAGCACTTTTTACCCACATTTTTTAAAACTGTTTTATCGCTGGTTTCAGGTCAGATCACCCCTGTCCTCAGTAGCCGGGATGCTCCAGGACCAGCATCCCCTGAGTGGATCCCACAGAGCCGGGTTCAGCCTGCAGTGAAAACCCCGCTGCCAGCAGCTGCCTCGCTCAAGGCAACAGGAGAAACCCAAACTGGTTAAGAGGCACAGCTGGGAGCCCCTGCACCCCTGTCACCATCACTGGGTGCCCTTCTTGGTGGCCAGGACCAGACCCAACCCTGCACTCCTGGGAGGGGCATCTCCCCATTAGCAAAGGCCCATTTGAACTCTGGCAATCAAAACCACAAGATAAATGAATTTTGTGGCTGTCTCAGCGCAGGAAACACCCTTTGGTGTTTCCCCACCTGGTGCACAAGGCCACGGGCAGCTCTGCATTGACCTGCCCGACAAACACCATCCCTCTGGCAACCGGCCTCTACTTGCAACACACACCCCATCTATTGTCCACAGAGGGTTTAAACAAACAAAAAGGTTGGCATTGCTAGCCAGGGCCTCACGGAATCACAGGATGGCTGGGGCTGAAGGGACCTCTGGAGATCATCCAGTCCAACCCACCTGCTAACGCAGGGTCACCAGAGCAGACCACACAGATCGTGTCCAGGTGGATTTTAATGTCTTCGGAGAAGGAGACTCCACAACCTCTCTGGGCAGCCTGGGCCAGTCTCTGGGATCTCAAAGTGAAGAAGTTTCTCCTCATATTTGGATGGAATCTCCTGTGTTTCAACCTGTACCCATTGCCCCTCATCCTATCATTGGGCACCACTGAAAAGAGTCTGGTCCATTCTCTTGGCACCCATCCCTGAGATATTTATAAGGATAAATAAGGTCTCCTCTCAGCCTTCTCCAGGCTGAACAGCACCAGCTCTCTCAGTCTTTCCACATAAGAAAGATACTCCAGACCCCTCATCACCTTAGCAGCCCTCCACTGGCCTCCCTCCAGTAATTCCATGTCCTTCTTAAACTGGGGAGCCCAGAACTGGTCCCAGTACTGGTCCCAGTACTCCAGATGGGGCCTCCAGGGCACAGCAGGAGAGGAAAACCTGCCTCGACCTGCTGGTCACACTTTTCCTAACGCACCCGGGTACCATCTGATCCTTCAGATCACATCAGAAGGAGATTGGCCTTTGTGGCCATGGTCACCACCACGGCTCCTCCAGCAGCCCATGGCAACGCTGACATGGGGAGAGGTGGCCATGGCCACCTCAGCCCTGTTTGGTTTTTATAGTGTGGAGGGAAAGCTCAGAACGGGCGTATATGGGGCCAGTGAGCTGGGGTGTCCCTATGGCAGGAGCACATGTGCCGTTGGGAACACACAGGCTGGGGACAGCAGCACTCAAGTCATCCTGAAACACGGCGAGGAAATAGGACATATCAAGTTTTATGTGCTTTAACCACCAAGTGCTTACGGACAAGCAAGCAGCTAAATTTAACTCTACTGCGCATACATAACTCTCGCTTGAGTTGATGTTGGGGGAGGAAACCATCCCCCATTCTGCTGGGGATCAGCTCCCAAACACCGCCGGTTACTGAGTTAGTAGATAAAACCCCTAAATTCCCAGGAGGATCCTGACAGCACTCTGAGCACACCCCTATCAAACCCATGTTCACGGCCATGGGGCGCTCAGGCCAGGGCTTCGAGGTGACTTCCAGATTCACACACATCTCAAGTTGCCAGAACTACTTCATGAAACCATTATTTTATTGCAAAGGCCAGAATGAATCTTTTCAGAGAGTCTCTTCACAGCACAGCATCCTCCCAGCACACCGCAGCCAGGACAAGGCACCTGCAACAAACCCCTGCAAATTTAGGGATGAGATGGACCACATCCTCCATCTGATGATGCTTCCTGGAGCTTCAACACACCAAATGCTTTCCACCTACTTTGCAGAGCTTTTTTTTCCCCTTTATTCTCCATCTAAACAAGAAAGCCTTCAGCCTCAGCTCTCTACAATGCGGGCTTTATTTTATTTTATTGTAACTGGTTTGGGACGCAGGGTCACACGAGCCGAGGCCGTACCAGGCGGCAGCATCGCCCCGGCAGCTGCGGGCGAGAGGTCAGGCCAGCGCTATGCGGTGGCTTCGTGGCATTTGAGGCTTTCTCCAAGGCTCTTAGGGTTGAACTTTGCCATGAGAATCTGTATTCACTTCAGTGAAAAAGATGATGACAGTCTGGTATTTCTACATGCCGCAAAAGCCTACAAAACCCTGAAGATATCAAACAAAATAAACCCTTTTTTTTTTTTTTTTTTAAATGAGCATTTCATATTTTGAACTTGTGACTTTTTCGGCCCAACTTTTGTGGTTGGGTGCTCAGCAAGACCCTGGGAGCTGAGAGTCAAGAACGCGCCCAGACGAGGCCCAAGGAGAACAGAGGGTGCTGAGATGGGTGCACCCCATGCCCCAACCTGCCTAAGAAATTACTTCTAAGCACACAAAATCTCATTTTTCACATCAGATTTCCTTTTTCTTTCCTGTTTAATTTGCTTTGCGTGTGTAAAGACTGGGGACATCTCCAGAGCGACCCTCCCGCCAGCAGATAGCTCAGCCCGCCGCCGATGCCAGCGCCTGGAGCCAAAACTGGTTCCCATGGGCAACTGCCTGTTTGGAGGCTCCTGCCTTAGGCAGGGGCACCGGGGGGTTTCTCTGCTTTTAAAATACATCAGAAATCAACCCAAGGAGATGATGTAAATCTGGTCAGACTCCCCACTTGTACAGTGGTGGCGAAGAAACAGAGAAGAAGCCGGCAACAGCCCGAAGAGCCCCGTGTTGCTCCAGGCAAAGATGGACTTGTCAGGCAACGCTGAAAATAAGAATTTACAAAGCAAACTAAGCACTGGCTAAGGCTGCAGGCCAGTAAAGCGCTGCTAATACACACATTAGAATAAAACCTTTATTTCTGTGTTGAGGCCTGGATTTGCAGGCTGATCTTTCATTCTGCCCAAGCTCAGGACCTCCCAGAATGTTACTCATTGTGCAAGAGCTGATGTTTCTCTTGTCAAAATGTAGAAGCAATATGTTTGGCATGGGAAAATAAATCAGTATAAATAGGAAAAGAGAAATAACTAAAGGAAAAATACACGGCACGAAGTGTGCATGACTCCTGGATGCAGCCACAGGGAAGACATCAGATGCTGGGACCTTCTGGACCTGGCCTAAATTCAAAGCAATGAACCTGACTTAGCCACAACCAAAACCCCAGGAGGACCTTCGGCCACCCGAATTTCAGACACCAGCAGTGCCAACTCATTTATGGTATGAAACAGGACTTTTGAGGCAAAGCACGACATACAACCGAAATACCCTCCTCTTCCTCACACCCACCTGTGCTGTGCCCTGTCCCGTGTCCCCACTGCCGAGCTGATGTCCCAGCCGTGACATGGGCACATCAGAGCTTTTCTGCTGGATTCCTCCAAAACAGACACTTTTTCCAAGTTTTTCCCCAGGCGTTGGCTTGTTCCTCTATTCAGTTTGATTTTAATTTATATAGTAGCTTCAAAAAACCAGGGATGCGAGAGGGGAGCAGAGCTACACGCTGCCACCCTGCTCCCCCGGGCAGCCACCAAAATCCTGTCATCGCTGCCCGCCAGCCTGATCCCAAACCCAGGATTGCCGGCCACAAAGGGATTAAAACTTGGCCTTTAGGTTAATGGGTTTGGGGGGGGCTGGGGTTGCTCCTAATCCTTGCAGTGTCGTAGGAAGGTTTCAAAACAGATTTCATTTGAAAGACCTTTTCTCACGACTTTTTTCACTCTAATATTTATGGGTTTGGAGGAGAGGAAGCAATTCCTAAACAAGCGAGCAGATGAAAGCAGATGAAAGGCGCTGCCATCGCAGCGAGCCCGGCGCATTGAGATGCAGGGATGTGCGCCAGGCCTGTGCCGCATCGCTCGGCATCGGCACCGGCACCGCTCGCCCACCCCGGCACGACCCGGACCCACCACCACCGCCGAACAATGCGCAACCTTTAACCCTCGCGTTCCGACGGGTACAGGGGGAAAACATCCGCTCTGCGCAAACAATGACACCATTTATTAAGGCACTGGAGAGCAACAGGCTCTGGGCTGCAGAAAAATCAGGTCCCCTGAAACTGAGGCTGAAAAAAACCAACAGGATTTTTTCTTGCAAAGGAGCTAAAATTGGAAACTCATTGCCAGAAGCATTTGCTAGGTTGAAAACATCCAGTGAAAAATCTTTTCAACTCTTCTCTCTGTACATATGTATGTTTTGGTATCTTTCCCTTCACGATATATTTTGCAATATATTTTGTCTTAAAATGCAGATTGAAGTTTGAATTAAAGGCGGTGCTGGGGGAAACCGAGGATGTTCTGGGCAAAGCCCCATCTCTGGGGGTTCCAGCCCCACCGCTGGGAATGCCTGTTGGGTATTTTCCTAAACACACTCCACGGCACGTACACAAACGCAGTTCTCAGCATCGCTGTTGCGGATGGATGAGCGTTTGTGCATTGATCAGCTCAGCTGTGCCATCCAGCCCTAAACGTGCCATTTCCCGTGCAGGTGCACCCAGCGGCACCCATCCTCTCTTTAGAGGAAAATGAAGCCCCAATAACAGCCCACCCCAAGCTCTCATTTGCCCCACTGAAATAATCTCTCCGTTGCTCAGCAAACACGGTTGTCAGTGCTGCCGTCCCCAGCACTGCTGCCAGGCCCCAGGGATGCTGAGAGAGGGAAATGCTCATCCCCAAACCCATCGCACGGATTATTTAGCAGAACAGCAAGAACCACGACTGGGCTGCATCTGAAAACAACCATGTTGCGCAGCTCAGCTCTCACACTTCAATATAGAAAGCACGGTGAAATATCCTACTTATTCTCAAATTTACATCACTCTCGGTGAAATATTCTATTTACTCTCAAATTTACATCACTCTCCGATGGCAACTTCAGAAGAGCGAAATAGCAGCTCGCTCACTTACGCGGAGCAGTTTCATCCAGGCAGGCGGTGGGGTGCAGGCAGGGTGCGGGCAGCAGGCAGGCAGCAGGCAAGGTGCAGGCAGCAGGCAGGGTGCAGGCAGCAGGCAGGGTGCAGGCAGCAGGCAGGGTGCAGGCAGCAGCTGCCAAACCCTCCCTCGGCCGCCCCTTCGGGCCAGCGCATCCCCGGCGCTCCCCAGCATCACATGGCAGGCACAAAAGCCCCGTTTCTCCCCACCCCGGCTGCTCCCAACCCGCTGCCTGGGGACCCACGGGTTAAAGCCGCGTCGGGGTTGCCCGCATCCCCCGGCCCCCGGGGCCGGCGGCGGGGCGGGGGCGGCTGGGAGCGGGGGTGCAGCTGAGAGCGAGGGTGCAGCTGAGAATGGGGGGCCAGGCCGCGCTCCCCCCTTACCTGGTAGGAGCAGTTTTCCTGGTGGACCATCTCCGTGCATCATCCGCCGCGCCGCCCCGCGGGGTCTCCGGCCCCGGCGGGGAAAGAGGAGGAGGAGGACGGGAAGAAGGAGGAGGATGGGCAGGAGGAGGAGGATGGGCAGGAGGAGCTGGGAGCCCGGCCAGCCGGTAAGATGGATGCTGCCGCGCTGCTCCTGCGCAGCGGCGGCCCCGGCGGAGCACGGAGGGGGGGAGCCCGGTCCCGCCCCCGCCGGCGGCTGCACAAAGAGCAGGGGGCCTCGGGGGAAGGCTGGGGCAAAAAAATATAAATGACCCCCCTGCAGACACTGCGCTAGGGCTGGGAAGTTCCACCCCCCCGCCCGGCCCCGGGGCGATGCTGCAGCGGCAGCCGCAGTCCCGGCTCCCCCGCCCGCCCCCGGCTGCGGCAGCGCCTGCTGCCCGACCGGGGCCGCTCGCAGCTGAATCGGATCCCGATGGATCGCGGCTCCCCGAGACACGGAGCCGCTCAATGGGAGCTGCACAATCCCTTCCCTTTACCCTCTGCCGCAGAAAAAAACACGATCTTTGATGGAAAAGGCTCTACCCCACATTTCCAGCTAATTATACCTGCACCCTGCAGCGGGGGTGAATACGGAGACTCTGCCACAGCACCTGCTTGGGCACCCCAACCGGAGATGTGACCTGGTTTTGTACACAGTACTTAAAAGGGGCCTGTAAGAAAGATAGGAACAGGCTTTTCAGCAGGGCCTGTTGCGATAGGTGATGGTTTTAAACTAAAGGAGGGGAGATTCAGGCTGGACATGAGGAAGGAATTGTTGCCCTTGAGGGTAGTAAGAGCCTGGCCCAGGTTGGCCAGAGAGGTGGTGGATGAACCATCCCTGGAGACATCCCAGGCCAGGCTGGACGGGGCTCTGAGCAACCTGAGCTGGTGAAGATGTCCCTGCTCATGGCAGAACTGGCGCTGGGGGAGCTGGGAATGTCCCTTTCAACCCCAACTGTTCTATTCTATGAAATGCCAGTCTGTGCCTGGATGGAGGCAACACCTGTGCTCACCCCAACACTCTCTCCCACCACAACAGGTCCTTCTCTAATCAAATTTCTCCAAAGAAAAGGCCCATGAAGCTCAAGCAAGCATCCAGCTTTGGCTCGCAATTTCAAGAGTCCCCATTCCTCGCTTAGTCAACAAGAGCTTTATTCTGCTCCCAGTCGCAGCCAGCTGTGGCTGCGCTCAGAAACCCACATGCCGCTGAAACCCAGAAGCACTTGCTCACAGGCCATCTCGGATTTCATTCCCCGCACCAGCTGTGCCTCTAGGAAAAAAGGCCATTGTAGGAGCATTGCTCCCCCAACTTTCCCAGCTTCTCACCCGCACAAACCAGCCGGAGCAGCCGTGGGCGGATGGAAAGTCCCTCAAGTTCCCGTGCAGCTGGGATGGAGAGAAACCCCCAGACCTGCCTCGGCTCCAACCCTCCTCCCCGACACCCTCTCCCCTACAGGAGTGGTGGTTTAAAAAGATCTAGGTATCATTCAAAAAGAACAAAAAAACATTCTTCACAAGTTTTTAAGAGAGCCTGGTTTTTACTGGGTCTGCAGAGAATCCCATTCAGCCAGGCAGGTATTTCCAAACATCAAAATGAACCAAGACACTTTTCAACATCCTGCATAAATCTTGGCCTTGCTTCGGAGAAGTATCTGTGGCAAGCTGAAAGCAGCTCCGCGCATTATGGAACCTCTAACGCCATTTATTATGTGCATCGCAAGGAAAACTCCTGAATTTATCCCCCACTTTCCACATGCGGGTCTATCTATAAATCTATAACGATGGTGACTCAGTCGCTCCGCATGCAGCAGATCCCCAATGGGGACTGCACCCAGGTCTGCTGCAGCAAGGGGTGAACCCCACTTCGTCTATTTAACACCCTATTCCTTTTGCAAAATGACCCAGGAGAGAGCTACGTTGGGCTTAGCATGTCTGCTGCAGAAAAGCCACCCGTTTGCAGCAAAGCTCTTCCCTCTGGGGCTGGGAGCCCCACACGAGCCTGCGATGCAGCTGGGAAGGGCCAGGCATCGCCTTCAACATCTGGGTTTGCTCCTCTGTTCTGTGTCCGTTCGCGATTCCCCGTTCAGAAATGAGGCAGGCAGGCAGGCAATAATTAAAGAGATGAGTGATTAAATGGAGTGAAAGGCTCCTGGCAGCCCTCCAGGTGGGTCAGTGGGAAAGGATGCTCCGGGATGGAGGCAGCGAACCAGCGCTGCCGCTCTCCACAAAGACACAACCCAGGAAAATCCCCAGGGACCCCCAACAGCCCCTCTCAGCTGGGGAGAGAAACCCAGGGGGTCACCTGCATTGCCTTCTGCCTTTTTTATTGAGGCACCTCTAACCTAGGGTATGTTACGCCACTTAGGCGTATCTAGCCAAGTTTTCCTGAAGCTCTTCCCCAAAACCAGCTCCAAACTGACAATGTATAAGTTCACAAAGCCCTGGAGAACATCTCCAGGGGGTCTGACACCAAGCTGGGGACGCCAGCATGAAACATTTCCCTTCTCAGCAGGTTTGGGGAGATGCTCTGGTCAATCCTGGCCGTGCTGGGTTAAGCTGGGCCACCAGGAACGGGCCAGGTTCAATGTCCTGGATGCTTGCAGGGCTACGGGGGTGAGGACACAAGAAATTCAACCCCATGCACAGAAAGATGCAGCTTTACCAGACATGCTCAAATTCTTGTAGTGAAACAACAGGATTTCGTTCATTATCCTTCTACACACACACATCCTGCTGTGTGCCTGGACCCAGCTGCAAGGACTCAGCCCTTCAGCCCAAAAACCATGTGAGGAGGGAAATAAAAGGGTCGGAGCAGCATTTGTTCCTTCAACAAGGCAAGCGATGGGTTTCCTTAACTCTAAAAAAAACAATCAAAAAACCCAAACTAGAAACTTCTTTCTTCTCACAGTCATTCCTTGAGGGGCTTTATCAGGTCAAATTATTTTTCAGGTTGGCATTGGCCAACCCGTCTGGTTGATTAAAAAAGCATATTAATTTAGACTAGCTTTTTCTCTTCAGATCTCAAAATAAACGTATAGCTGGGTCATATTGCAGGTAGAAATGAGGCAGGAGCTGATCCCCACACCCGCAGGGGAGGTGCAGGGAGCCAGCCCGGGATGCTCCTGCTGACCCCGAGCCCAGCGAGCTTGCAGGGAACTGGGAATTATTTACAGCATGACGGGATTGCAGCTTTCTTTGCTGATGATTTACTAGCAGTGATGGATTTAGCCCCTCTTTAAGCCAAGCTAAAGCTTTTCCAGGGTTTAAATCTAGCAAGAAAAAGAAGAAAAAAGATTATTTTTTAATCAGTTAATACTAGACATCTGTTTGGAAAGGGGAGTATTTGGATCACCTACATACATAATGCTTTAGACTATTACTTTTTTATTTAAGGAGGACGATGCTGAGGTGTTTCCCATCATTTTGGATGCGTGACTCTTCTCTACGAGGGGATAAACCTCTGATTTAAGAATCCAAAGAGCACCCTTCCCTCCTCCAAGTCCCTTTTACTTTCACAGTGGTTTCTTGAGCCCTTTACAAGCAGCAGCTTTACAATTCCCCCTTAGCACTGGGTTACCAACCCATCCATTTTTAGGATTAAAAATCTGCATGCTGAAATGTTCGAATAAAACTCTTCTTGGTCCTCTGAGAAAACAAATGCAGGGAAAAACCCACTCTGGAGTGAATGTCTATTATTTTGTAACTCTTACATGACCGAGGAATTAAGGAGCACTGGGAAGAGTACTTGTTGCATTTTTATTTGGATGCAGAAGCGCACATCTTGCACTTTTAACAGCCTAATGCTCCGTTTTTAGTGGTAAGCAACTCATCCAGAAATGTCAGTTTTCTCCGCATCCCACAGCCGGCATCCTTGCCATTACACAATCAAACCACAATTGTCTCCTCCCTCAAAACACGGAACAGAAGGTTACAGCAATTTCACATTCTGATACCTCCGATGCACAGGATATCAAACGCCTTACAGGGAATCAGAGTGAAGAATTCAAGTCACTCGAGTATTTATAACTTTCTGGTGATATAAAAGCGAGAAAACATACGGTAAACCAGACTTCTCCATGAAACCCATCTAGAAAGACCCACTGATACAGCTGCACAGGCTTAATTTGTAATTGTTCAATTTATAAGCTGGATCATGCGTGCTTAATAGGGAATTTACAGGCGGTCTGATGATGAGCAGGTATGATAGCCCACCAGGTAATTACTGCTAATGAATGGAGGACGATTCCAACTACCAGCCCCTAATGAGCACGGGGAGATGGCAACGGAACAGCTACAGCTGCCTCCTTGCAGTTTTATTTATATTCTTATAAGCTGTTCTTCGGAAACACGATATTCACGGTATGCAAAACGCTACGGAGAACATGAGCTTTTCAGCAGGACGAGGCAAATCTAGATGTTTTTGTATTAGCACCAATAAACTAAAACGTTACAATCCACCTGGCTCTGCAGCGCTATTTCTGTCCCATTTACAAGAGGATTTGTAGCAAATCCCATCAGCTACAATTTCCAGGATTTTTGGCCTGTACAGCTGAAATATGGGGGGGGGGACCCACCGACAACCCTCGCACCCCGAATTTGGCTCAAACCCCCATTTTCTGCTCTGAACCGCGCCAGGGTGAGGGGATGCTGGTACCCAGCAGCTCCCCAAAACATCCGAGATCTTACATGAAACGCGCAGCCACATAAATATTGATAGAGAATAACTCAAAGTCATTAAAGCTCTTTCTTCTGAGGTCTGAGTAACATCCTCATCCAACCTCTTTGATAACAGATTTGGGAGAAGTTTTTAATGGTGCTAATAACCCAGTTGTACATTTCAAACTCCCCTCGCTGGGTAGCACTTTCCAACTCGCTGTGTGCAGCTCCCATCCCTCTTCCCCCATTTATTTTGTTCATTTTTTCAAATATAAATTTGATTAATTTGCCTTTAGCGTGGTGCGCACCAAGAGTTTGCACCGATGCTCACCCCATAACGAAAATTATCAATTATGATTTAAGCCATTAGAAGCCAGAGGGCAATATGCCATGGATGGGGACGGGATTATTTAGCTATGGGTCGCCTTGAGCCCACCATCCCTTCCCATTGCCCTCGGGCTCTCCCACAGGGAGCTTATTTATGGGCTGGTTTTATATTGCAACTCATTTTAATTGCAAAACGGATGGGTAAAGCACAGAACAAGGGCTTGCAAGCTGAAGGGGTAAACAAGCTCTACTCCAAACTCTCTCCAAAATGAAAAGTTTCTCTTTCAAACAGCGCCAAATACCATAAAGATGAATACACTAAGACAAACAGGTAACAGCCGTGTCCTTTAAATTCTTCCACAAGAAAAGCGTGAGTTTATGGAGACAAACCTCCCTCTGAGTCACGGCCGGGATAAAAATAGACAGAAAGGGATTTTCCCCCAGCTCTGAAGTTTGGTGTCCAGAACTCCAAGCTCACTCACACAGCCTGGCAGAAATCCTCTCATTTTTTTGGGGGGGGTCTACTTATACTATGCTATACTATACTATACTACTCTCCAAAAATCAATAGCCCTTCAGAGAGGTTCAACCTCCTGCATTGCTGAGATCGGGGTCTTTTGGAAGGATGCGATTACTGTGTGGGAAAAAACCCAGGTCCACATGAGCAAAACCCGGCTCTCGCTTCAGGCTGGGCTTAGATTTTCAGTCTAAGAAAATGATTTTCTGAGTTTGACTCCCAACCTCGCTGTCACTTGAGAAAGCCTGTAGGTTGGAAAGCTGATAACACTTCACAGACACAGCACGGTTTGCAGTGGATATCGGTTACAAGCTCCAAAACCAAAATGACCAGCGATAAGATACCCCATCGCTGCTCTCCCCAGGAGACTGCCAAACCGGTACTGAAAACAAGCCGTGGAGTTTTACCCCTCGGTAGGGCCGGCACGGCAAGCACGAGGCTGGAAAAAGCTAAAAATAACAGGATAAGCAAGGGTGGATCCCAGCTGAGCCCTATTAGTCACGGAGCGAGGGAGCGCGCGGCTGCGGCTGGTGGCAGAGCAGCACCATATAAGAGCAAGAGAACGACTCTTGTCTCTTCAATCAGATTTTTCCCCCCTCTCCTGTTCTGCCTCAGGCTCTTTTCCTCCGAGCAGACTTGCTCTGGCAGCCTTCAGCTTCTCCTGATAATACAGTGTATGGTTTTCTGCCAGTCTTTAAAGAGAATAAAGAATACGGGTGATTCATTTTAGGGTGTCTGCTGGAATTGGAACAATATTGACAGACACCTGAGGGGTTTCTTATAGGGTTTGTGGTTTTTTTTTTCACTTACACCATCTTTGTGTCAAAATGAAGCCTTTGAGTTGAGTGATGTTCGGGCCACTGATGGCAGAAGGGCCACCAGCCCCGTTTCGCTTGTCTTCTCCCTGGGTGCTAATTGCAATTAAGAGCATCACTCTGGTTCTTCTACGCTCTACCCAGCACCAAAACAAGCAGGTCCGTGACATCCCCTTGCCAAGGGGACACAGGTGACACCAGCCGGTCCCTCAGCCCATGGTGGGTGCTGAGGGGACATCCCAGGGCCACCTCTACCCAAAGTCACACACGACTTGGCCACCAGGACACCCCAGCCCAGCAAAGCCACCGCTACAGCTGCTTCGCAGTGACTCGAATGTGAAAATCGCTGGGAACGCTGAAAAAACCCAGGGCTGCATTTGCACACAGCGGCTCCTTGTTCCCAGGGCCAGAACACAGAAAATTCCCATTTGTTCTCACAATAGGGGCTGTTTTCTGAGCATCGTGGTCACCCCAAACAGCACTAAGCTCTCCGAGCCCGTTTCCCAGTACACGCAACACGTTCCGATGCTGCATGCTATTCCAGTGTAATTTCCATGTCTAAATGGAATAATGATAATTAAGCAGTGGAATGAGGTTTTAGTACCTCAACACTCATGAAGACAAATGAGAAGTCAAATATGACGAAGAAAAGAGAGCAGCGCCACAAATAAAACCTCTGCCTTGGCCCCATTGCAGCTGGCCGGGGGAATCTGAGGACTCACCCATCCCATGCCCTACCACAGCCTCTGCATTTCATGGTATATCGGACATATGCGGTCAATGTCAGAGACTTTAAATCCACCATCGCACCCCTGCATGGCCGGGGGGGCTGAGGTGGCTCTAGGAATAAGCCCAACCTTTTGCAAACAAGCCCGGGGATGTTTTTGCAAAGCTTCGGGAACTCCCCGGCAATCAGGTATTGGCACAACCCCTTGATATGCCATTAAGCAGAAGCTGTTTCTGGGCCTCAGACTCCCTCTACAGAGAAATTACGGTTTATATTTTTGGATTTTACTGAACTATCAGTGCAAAAGAAGCTGGGGGAAATTAAAAAAAACAAATACAGAAAGAAAATACCCAGAGAAGGTTTTTGCTTTGTGCTGCACAGCTTCTCCCTCCACCACCTCCGCTGGGAGCCCAGAGCAGAAGGGTAATAAAGAGCATTTTAACATGAAATAAACCATGAAAAGGAGCAACAGCCAAGCAGGAGCCCTGGTTTGTAAAGCGGGGAATCACACCTTCAGCAGCACCTCCATGCCAAAGAGCATCTCTGCAGAGCGCAACCCACACAGCCTCCCCGTGTCCCTCACCTCCTCCTCTCCATCAGCTCTTCGTTAAGTGCACGTAAAACATCTTTTGGCCCAAAGAGCGACTGCTCAAGGTCAGAGGAGGCCGCCTGCTCTGTGGTCGGCTGCTCCAGACAAGTTGCCTTTGGGTTGCCGTTTGCTCAGATCCACTGATGCACAAAGCAAAGCAAAGCAAAGCTCTTCATAATAAATGCAATTATTGGGCATTCTGTTTGGCCGCGTTTCTGCATGTCACACACACACAGCCGCAGCATGTCCAAGGCACTGGGATATTTCTGGTGGCCCTCACTGAGGACAGTTTATTTTACCAGAAGCTGTTACTTCACCACAAATGTGCTATGTTACATATTGAGTAGTTTCCCTCCAAATACATGACTTTAACAAGCAAAAAAACCCTTTCAGAAAGCTATGGTTACTACAGCTGGGTCTGTCTCTGGGATGAAACACTGTCCCTTGGGGACAGGATCCTGAAATCACAGCAGGAACATCTGCAGGGTCAGGTCCAGACATCAAACCACTCCTGTCTTGATTCCAGTTTTGTTCGGTCCGGTGCAAAATACAGAAATAAGAGTAATTAACAGGCACACCTTAAGCAGCGGGTTATATTCTACACTCAACACTGGCAGCGAACTCCAGCCTTGTCAGTGTGTGGCTTCCTAAAAGCTCAACTGGGATGGGGAACGGCAAGGAAAATATATATATTAATATGTATGTATGTATCAAATAGAGCAACATGGCCTATAGGGACAATCGGTACTATCTGCAAAACATGGGAAACCTTCATCCACATGTCTTATGTACAGCCTGGCCTGGGATTTCTTGGGAAACAGGTATTGCTCATCCAGCCTTTGTGCAGGGAAAAGGACGGGATAAGCTCCTGAGCAACTTTTTTTGTGCAATTTCAATATTATTAAGGCATGGAAATATTAGCCACTTGGCTCATTTGAGGATGTATTTTTAAAGCCTTGCACAAGAAGGGGGGATGAGGCTGTAGAGAGCTCTGCTTTGCAGCCCATGCCCTGATGTTCACCTGCTTTGCCCTTCCCAACCGCACACAACTGCAAAGGGGCCTGGATGTATTATTTTCAAGGCTCTGGGATGTTTCCCGCTGCTCCCAGGAGCTCCCAGCTCAGCTACAGAAGGAACAAGCTGGGAGTCTCCTCCTAAGAAACGGCCTTTTCCATCGGCGCAACGCACAGCGACACGTTGGCTTTATGGTTTTCAACCTGAGAAATAATAGATGAGAAAGCAGAAGAAAGAAAAGGCCAGCTAGATTGTGCCGGGATATACACTAAGCTGTTGGATATTATGTATTAATGCATATGCACAGCATAGAGAATTCAGTAAGGAAAAATGATTCACAGACTATTTTTTTTTTTAATAGTAAGAACAGTTCATTATTAAACTCCTATCAAGCAAAGGAGACAGAGAAGAGGATGACCACACGACTCAGGTACAGGATTCTGCTATTTCCCCAAGTCCCTCTTTAATAAATTCAATATGGAAATTACATTAAATAAAAAGTTTAGATTACATTTTTAATAACTCACTAAAAGCATTTCAATTCTCTACGGACCGTACATACCAGCAGCTTTTGTATGCATAAAGAATTAAGCACTTTAATATAGTTCTCCTCTTTTTTTAGCGTTGCCATCTAAGAGACAATTAAATCTCTGCCCGGCACTTCCCTTTCCTCCCCAGCCCCTCCGAATTGCAGCTATTTCCTCCAGCGCAGCTGAACGCTCGGGTTTCATTTTAACAAAGCGCGGGCGAGCTGAAATAAATGGCCTTAGCGCAATGTTCTCATTTAAAGGAGATCTATAGATCACCGGGCAGGAAACCCAGACTGGCAACATAAATAAGATCCACCACTTCTGTGACGCAAATGACTCCATTGGCGCGACAGGGAAAGACAAAGGGCCCCAAAATGATACAAGTACTTGAAAAAGCTGGAAACCCTTGAAGAGAAGAGCGATTATGTAGCACCTCACGTCTGAGGCAACAACTGCGGATAATTGCAAGAGGGAAACTCGTTTTCCACCAAATCCATCAGCGCTTTGCTCACAGAAGCAGGACTGATTTCAGATCCAGGTTGGAAGAAGTGGTTTTGAATCTTTTTAGTTATAGCTAAGGAAGATTCTCATGCAAAAGCAGAATTATTTGAAGATTTAACAGCCAAGAAAGAGCAAACCTCATTGCTGGAGGAGCCCTCAGCCTGCGATGCCGGGCTGGGGATGCCTCTCTGGGCACAGCAATTCATGGTCCAAGGTGAGCAGCCTTGGAAAGCGCTAAACTAATCAGATGAGGGCATTAAACAGCTACTTGTTTCAGAAAATAAATACCTACACTGAGCCACTGGGACACCCTCACAACAGGCTTTCCCCTCAAAAAACATCACAAAAGTCCATTTTTCCCACCAAATACAAAGCGGTGCTCCCTGTAAACCTCCTTGGGGCTGCACCACTGCATCCTGGCCACACGTAAGTGCAGTTATTTGCATAGCAAAGTGTACAAGCTTATTTGTTAAAACAGTTACCAAACAGCAGACATGAGAAAGGAAATGTTTCATTTCAATAGGGGAAGTCGTAGGGTGTCCAAACACAAACTGATCTGGAGTTCAGAAACTTTATCTTGCCTTCTCAAAGGAGGTTTGGCCAAAATATTGGTAAATGGCTTATTTCACATAGAAACGTTTGCAAACGAGATCACAGGGAAGCTCACCTGGGCTTTCTATTTATCCTTTGTTTTTTTAAGATAGAAAAGTAACTCTCAAGCATCCCTTGCAAACCCGCTCTCGGGGTTTCGTGTGTTTGTGCACAAATCCCGAGCTCCGGTGCACACAAAGCTTCAGGCAGCATTTCTGCTCTGGAACAACTCATTTTAAAGCTACACGAACATCAAGGAGTTATTTCAGGGACACCAGCACAGCCCAGAAAATCCCTCTCTAGATGCTGTTTACAATATGTCAGGAGCATCACTTGGCTCGGATGCTCCAAGTTTACTCTCTGTGGGAGATGGGGACCCAGCTTCACCCCACCAACATGAATTTTACTGACTTTTTGCTGTTAGGAGTAGAAGAAACGATGCCCAGAATGCAGCCAGAACCCAGTTCTCTCTTTTCAGTTTCTACAGAAACTTTACAAAAATAACCGAGTATTCCACCTGATGTTCCAACCAGCAGCTGGTTAAACACAAAACCACCTTAAATCCAGGCGGAGAGAAATAAGGAAATAAACCATGACAACTCTTGCTCTTCGTATCACTGCTGCACCATTTGTGCTGTTAATACAAACACACATAGTAAGGTTTTGGGGGTAATTGGAGGATTATTTGAAATACTTCTCCCTGTCAGCCCCAGGACCACCTGCCTGCCCGTTGGGATGGGGGAGTTGCTCCAAGCTCAGCAAACCCCCTGCTTGCCATTCCGGCTCCTCTGGCAATCTTTGCCTGGTTAGACTTCAACCCTATCGCTTTCTGCTTGCTACATTTAATTACCTTTCCTAAGTGCTCGCAAGAGTTTGAGGGCCTGGCGAGTTTAATCCTTGCTCCTGAAAGGCTTTGTCAGCAGCAGCTCTGGCGGTCGCCACCGGGATGGAGCTTTTGGGTTTTCCTTGGTACATCTGCAATGTGGTTTGAGTTGCAGCTTCTCTCCGTGTGTTTTTTAAACACCCTCTGCCTGTAATTCCTCTGCATGCAGCATTATTTTCCATAGCACCACGTGTTACAGACACCCCAGACTAATCCAGTGCCAGCAATCACTGTCCTTCCATAGGAAAAATAACAGGTTTTACCCAGCACAGGCCAATTCTGAGAATTATAAACCCACTACCTCGCATTTATCACACCCAATATGCAAGAAACAGATGCACAAGTACACCATTATTATCCTGTCAAACAAGCGTTCCTGCTGCCCGCTGCAATTTCAACCTGAGACAGTCACTTATGTCTAAGTGGAATTTGCAATGATTAGCGAAGGCACAGCAGGAGTGGGGTACACGACTCCAAACTGCACAATCCCTTAGATTAAAGATTATGCCAATAAAATTATGTTCTGAGACAATAAAGATCCTGGCTTGTGTAAAGGCTCACGTCTCTCTTTGGAAATCCTTAGCATTTGCTACTTAACTACACCCAAGACCAAAAATACTCCTTTAAAATAAATTCATTGGCCTTGTATAGCCAACAAGTACATTAAGGGGGGATTTAGTGTTGCCTGCAACGCAATTAGCGTTAGAACAACCCGACTTCCTTGGCTGGTTCTAACAATTTCCACATCCCATGCGAACCACGGACTTACCAGTCGGCTGGGAATCGCTGCCAGCTCAACGGGGTCCATCACACACAGGAATTCACATGGTAGGAACACGCGGAGAATTGTTTATCACAAAAAGAACCTGTACGCTGTCACCCTGTGTATTTAGCACTTTCTTTAATGAAAGGCTTTGCAGCAGCAACAGAGATCAAGTTTTTGCTCACGATTATTAATTGCGGGCATTTTGCCCGGCCCAGTTTCAGGAGCAGCAAACATACGTCTTCCCAATGTATGTAATTACCAACGCTCTTCAAGCAAGGAGCACTTTAAAGCACCTAGAGATGTTTTCTTAGCTTAATGACATCACACACTTTGGCAGGATCATTAATATCTTGCCAGCCTCATCTAACCTTTGAGCTGGGTGGAAAGCGGCCAAAGTACAGGGCTGCTTGGATTTCCCCGTGGCAGAACATGCAACGACGCATCGCCCGCTGTGATGGAATCACAGCATCGTTTTGGTTGAAAAAGACCCTCTAGATCATTGAGTCCAACCACTAACCCAGCCCTGGCACTGCCCCATGTCCCTGAGAGGCTCATCTCCATGTTTTGAACACCTCCTGGGATGGTGACACAACCCGCAGATCCCACACCCAGGGAAGCTGTGGGGACACCAGCACAAAGCAAACACAAAACCATTGTTCGATGGAAATTACAGTATTTTCCATTGTTAAAAGGTTTGGTTTTCATGTCAGTTGAGCCCCAAAGCAAAAGAACTGCCCCGAAGAACCTCTCTCAACATGACTTTGACTTTCTTCAGTTGCCTAATGAAGAGTTAAATGATCCAACTGAGTGGGTAAAAGAGCCATCAGGTGGAAAGAGGTGATCATGCTGGGACTTTATGCTGTAGGAATGACAGAAATGCAATTTCCTGAAAGCCAGGAGTTTGATTTTGGAAATTATTGTGTCAGAAGTTAATGCACCGACAGTTCTTGTCTGGGGAAAATTGCTTTCAGGCATTAAACCCCTGGCTGCTATTTCCCACTCGCAACACTCACAGCCAACACTGAACATCACCTAGGGATGAAGAACCTCGCACTTTCATCCCATGCTGTAATATACACTTCAAATTCGTCTCAAATTTTCAGTAGCCATGAGAGAAGACACCAATAAAGCCCCAGGCAGAAGAAACAGATCTTTATTTGGTCCGTGCTAACCTCCACCCTACTAACTTTTGGCATCTCCTGCTAGCCCTTAAAGGCTTTCACAGAGGTTTCCAACCTGTACTGCCAAAGATACTAGGTAATGGGCATCTGTCTGTCTCAATAGTGTGTGTAGGAACATTTTTAGTGATGAAAAGGGAAAATACACACAGGAGCCTTTTGCAGAAGTACTGGAGGCCGCAGGGATGAGCTTTTATCACTACTGCCTGCAATAAACCCGCTTTGTGGACAGCAAAATTCATCCCGCAGTGCCATCCATCCACAGACTGTCACAAGCACCCAAGTCTCGTTACAGGGGTAAGTTGTCTGGCTGAGCCATTTCCTCTCCTGCAAGTGTTTTTTTAATTGACTATGGAATTCGCAGATATTCTTTTCAGCAAACACATCCTATTGATTGTAATTACCATCCTTAGAGATGCAATGGAAAGAATATTAAAACCATTAGCACTGATTTGGATTTTATTAGAGCCATTAGCGAAACGGCAAGCGGAGCGCCGCTGCTTCCCGAGCACCTTGACAGCTCCTAAGCGCCATAAATCATCTCATGGCACATTTGTTACCGCCTCGGATACAACCAGGAGTTGAGCAAAGGGAAGAAAACGGGGTGGTGGGTTTCCTGCAGCTGGGTGATGAGATTGGTCCGAGCAGCTTTTTGATGAGCCTTCTGAGCATCGACTGCCTTCAGAAAAGATGTCATTAATTCTCTTTGGTGGACGTCCAGCAGGCTCGAGAGCTGTCTAACATAATCCTTTGGGTTTGCATGTGTCAGAGAGAGCTTGCAGACAGGTAGAGCTGCCCCAAAAGACAGAAACCGCCGGGAATGCAGAACGTGCTGATACCCACACAGTGCGAGTACCCACCTGGCTCAAAGGCAAGGAACATTCAGCCCATTGCAGCGCCTGAAATCAGTGATTCCAAGTATGTTTTTTAAGTGTCTCAGTCCCATCTCTCAGCAGATTTGGTCACAGCGTGAGGCCCCATAGAATGACACAGCAGCTGGGTGAAGTTCAAGGGAGCAGGAACATCATGGAGTAAGTTCAGGCCCTGCATCATGACCAAACTGCAGCTCCAAAAACGGCCACAGAATCATTTTGGTTGGAAGAGACCCTTAAGATCATTGAGCCCAACCATAAACTCTAGCACTAAACTACGTCTCTAAGAACCTCATTACATCCTTGCTTCTGGAGAAGGAAGGAAGGAAACATCCTCCATTGCTAGACATCATGTCCCCTTGTTTACCTGGCCCGCGTGAACCCTGCTGGAGCCACCAGACCGATGTGGCGCTGGGGACCCGAGTGGCCTTACGGCAAGCTCACATCTTCAGAACAACCTGCCCGTGGACACAACATGGTCAGGATGGACAGACCCACAGCCTGGCATCATCCAACCTGGCTGCTCCCGCCTCACCAGCATCGTTTAACAGGGCTGCCGAAGCCCAGCAGAAGTCACCAGCCTCCTCCTGAACGCCCCTGGTAGGAGCTTCTCAGCCACCATCCCCTGTTTGTGACCTGAGGAACCAGCCTTGGTCCTCACAGCTTCTTCGTGTTGTGTAATTGCACCTGGGAGCTAAACAACAGCCATTCCCACATCATTAATATCCACTTTCTCCAACCTTCCCAGACTTGGAGCAGATTTCTACACATACAGATATGACTGAAGGTCCCTCTTCAGCTGAAACGTTTTATTTAGGCCAGCTGCAGCCCTTCCGACCCCTCCTTGCATTTCCTTGCCTAGAAAACCTCCTAAAAACCTAAAGCTGAGGCCAGATGGAGCCTTGATGGGACATTCCTGCCCCAGAAAGCAGCCTCTGCCCTGCCTTCTCCTGAAGCACAATAAAAATCAAGTAAATATAGCTACCGAGAGCAAAAAAAATTCCCTATTCCTGTACTTCAGAGGAGTTGCTCAGGATTTTTTTTATGTTCCATAAAAGAACGTCTACGCAGGATTCCTATTAACACAAACCAGCCCAATAAACACCTCCACCCAAAGCAACATTTTCCACTTCCACAGCACATCCCCGGTGACAAGATCACTTCAGATTACACTAGCCAAGGCCTATAATACCGAAATTGCCCTTTTTCTAATATAGCCTGCTAGAAGTTGGAGCAAGCTAGTCCATCTTCTCTGTAGTTGCCTCCTGGCTGGTTCCACTACATGATTTTCATGTTTACAAACATCTGGGCTTCCAGCAGGGCAAGGCAAGGTTTCGTTATAAATAGCAAGATACTGAACCGCAGGAAAATGTCAGAGGCTGGAAAAAAAGAAATAAAATAAAAAGAGACATTTCCTCTTCAATCTGGTTTTAGTTGGCCCTGAAGGTACAAGTCCCTGTAGCTCGTGGGTGATACAGACACAGCCCAAATCGTGCGGGAGGGGACAGCAGCGCCACGGGGGACATCGCACATGAAATGCCTCTTTCCGGCTGGGTCTGGAATTCCTCCTCCTGCGTGCCAGGAGGGTGGGAATCCCGGCCTTGCAGGAGCGAAGATAAAGCTGGGAAAGCAAATTGAAAGCAGCCTTGTTCCGGTGCCTCCAGGACCACTGGCTGGGTGAAGGGTTGAGGAAAGTCTCTCCAGGGCCACATACAAGGAAAAACTCATCTCTGGAAAACTCCAGTTGCTTGTGAGAGGACTGGCAGCTCAGCCCTCCCTGTGGAAGATGCTCTCAAGGCGCTGGGCTCCTCGATGCCTAGACCTGGGTGTCCGTGGTGGTTCAGAGCGGCTCTGCGTGCTGGTGAGGAGCGCTCGGGCTGCACGACACAACCGGCAAACCCTGACTCTGGGCAGGACAAGTTGGGACATGAGGCAGATGTGAGTGACAGCGGCAGGAGGGAGGAGGAAAATCCTCACGGAGGTGAACAGGCAAAATTCCTTTGGTGACACCTCACCTGGTTAAGCACATACCCGGAGGCGAAGACTTTCCAGCACCACGGATGCTGCCAGCAGCTCGGGGTGGAAGAGTTTATCAGATAGTGCTGTAGAAATAAGCTCCCAAACCACAAAACGAGCTGCCTTTTTCTTTTTTTTAAGCCAGGTTTCTGTACAAATGACTGTAATTAAGGATGTTACCTGTCAGTTTCTCAGGGCACTGAGGCCACGATGTTCAGGCTTTGGAAAAAATTGTCCTGCGTGGCAGCTGTCCCATTCCTCATCACATTTATCACATCCAGCACCCACCCAGGTTTCTCACCGATTAGTTGAAATTCAAGGATTTAGGGGGAAATCCCCACCTCCCTGAGCCAGATGACTTCACAGGAAGTAAGGGGATGGGATGCCTCATAAGAAAGAAATCACAAAAAAGATGAAGTGCGCCAGCAGCAAGGCTGTACGGCGTGGGTGGTGAGGCACACATTTCTCATCACGTGTGTCATCGCATCCAAGGGCTCCTGCAGCGGTTTCAGGAGATTTTTGTAGATTCCTTGCAATTCATACATTATGGAAGAGCCTCCACCAGCGCGGTGCCACAGGCACGTGTGCAGCGCTTGTTCATGTAACCGTCGCTGCGGTTTGCAGCTCAGAAGTTACACACAATTTCCAAAACACGCTGTAGATAACGTGAGCACTTAACAATTTACAGGTTTTTCTGCAAAAATGCGTCTGGGGGTTTCATCTCAGCTGACACCAGGTTCTCATCATCCCTTACACAAGGAGAACATCCACCAGCAGCCTGCCCCCAGCCAGCAGAAAGGCTGCTCTTCCTCAGCCTCTCCAAAGGAAAACCACCTCTGAGGACGGCCCAGGGCTGGCGGAGCTACCTCGCTCCCCAGCACAGCAACCAGCAGAGCAACCACCCCCCGAAGATGCTCCGGGAAAGTTCCCTCCTCCGGTGTCCCGCTTCCCCGGAGCCATCGGGCTGGAGGGGACCCACCCCCCCAAACCGCGACCCCACACCGCCCCAGCGCCACCGGGCGAGAACATCCCCCCGCGGAGACCCCGCACGGAGTCATCGCCCCGGGGCGAACCGCGCCCGCCGCCCGCTCCTCCCGTTCCGACTCACCGAGGCGGGGTTCGCCCGCTGGCCCCGCTCCTGCTCCCGGCACTGCAGCCCGGCCAGGTGCCTCTCCAGGGCCGCCCAGTCCATGGCCGGCGGCTGCGGTTCCCGCGGGGGTTGCGCCGTTCCGCTCCGCCGCGCCCGCCGCCCGCCCGGTCCCGCCGCCCCGCCGCGCCGCCGTTCCTGCGGGGGCAGCGGCGGGGGCCGCTGGTGCGGCCGCGGGCGGGCGACGGCGGGGCGGCGGGGAGCGGCGGCGGCGGGGGAGCCGCTCCGGCGGGCATCTGGGCAGCGCGGGGGCTCCCGGCGAGCCGGCGGGGAGGGCAGGTAGCCCCCATCCTCCTCCTCCTCCGAGTCCTCCAGCGCCGCCAGGTCCAGGCTGCTGGGGGACGGCGAGGACTTGCCCTCCGAGCACGGCGTGGCTTTGCTGGAGTTGGACTCCGAGCTGGAGCGGCTGCTGCCGGCGTCGCTCCCTAAATCCATCCCATCCTCCCGGGAGTCCTGCCGGAGAGAAGCGAGAAGGCACCGTGTCAGAAAGAACACCGGGACCGGCCCTGCCCGCCGGGCACGGGAACCGCCGGCCCGGGGCCGCCCCCCCGCGCACCGGAGCCGGCGCTGCCGCCGCGGGGCGGCCCCGGGCGGGCGGGAGGCGGTGGCGGCGGCCCCGGGGCGGAGCGGGGCGGGGCGGGGGCGGTGCTCCCCGGGGCGGCGGCGGGGGGGGCCGGGCCGGGGGAACCGCCGCGGTGGCGTCCGGCGCATCCCGGCACCTCCGGTCGCGATGCCCCGGGCAAGGCCGGGCCTGCGGGAAACGCTGTTTTGCCGTAGAAACACGGTTCTTAGGGGGGGAAAAATCCTTTTGGGAAGGGGGTGGCACACGGCGCCATCGCTTTTGCATCAGGCTTAGGATGCCCGGGTTTGCGAGGTGGCTTCGTTGTTAATTACAAAGCAAGTGGCATCCTCCAACATGCACCCCAAGGGACACGGGCTCCTGCTACAAATCACTGCTCTGACACTCCCAATTTATTTCCTTTTTTTTTTTGGTAGTAATTTAAAGTAACTAGGTAAGAGTAGCCTATAAATAACACTGCTAAAAAAAAAATAATCTAGTTTAAATATTCTGGGTCACCGAAGCAAAGTTTAACATGCAGATGTTCCCACTCCCAAATTCATTTAAAGAAGACCTTTTAAGGTTGCGTGGCCAAAATGAGCAGCATTAATCACACAGAAAAGCACCTTCGATGTGGTATTTAGGAGATACGGCAGCACCCAACCAGCCTCTGAGCTTTGGGTGGCAGATCCCTATAGAAACAGCCCAGCAGATACAGCAGGTGAGAGTATAGGGGATGATAAACTTCAGAGGGAGAGTGAGTACCTAGTTTTAATTATAATTAAATTCAAACGTTTAATTGGAGTTTATTTTTTTGGCAGAAATAGGGAAAGCCACACAGGTCCAGCCTGGGTTTGTCAGTTCTTCCAAACCGGCTAAAGGGAGGAGGGGAAGAAGGGAAACATCTGCAGCCCATTAACCCCTGGGATTTTTGAACTCGTTGCTATGCAGCTGGTCACCCCGTGGGGTTCCAGACCTGCGAGGACACGCCTGCTCCACCAGCTTACAAGTCTTATTCGACAGTCATCTCTTTGCCAGCAGAGACCAAGTGCCCCAGAGGGTCAGGATCTCAGTCCCAGAAACTCCTGCACTTGGCAGGAGCAAGAGTTAAACCTCCATCGTGGAAATGGATTATATTGGCAAAAGATTTGACCAGTTAGGCATCTGTAAAGTTAGGAAGGGAATGGCATTTGACATACTTTTCAGGGTGTCATTCTTTATTCGAGTCTATTTTAATGTCACCGCCACCCCAAGAAGCGAATATGTGCTGAGCCAAGCCGAGGAGCTGCCTCTTGGCTCCAGCCTGGCAGTCACAGGCTGCAGAAAGCTTTATTTAGAGGATCTCATGACTGATTAGGAAGATTTCTTCGATGTGGCGAGTGCATTGATAACATTGATGGAAGACGAGAGCGCTCCCCTCCCGCGCATCACATTGAATTTCCCAGGGCAGCACCCGTCTGCAATGCCCGGGGGGCACAATGCGGGTGCAGCCACCTCCCGTTGTGAATTTGCCGGTTCCAGGTGGAATGTGGCTGTTTTGGCTGCTGAGACCATCATTCAACCCAAACCAATTGACTCCCCAGCACCGATTTTGTGTCCTGCCAGACCCTGCCAACACCTCCCTGCCTCCAAACCTCTTATGAGGTTAACAAGAATACATGTGTTTGATGATTTTCTCTCTTTTTTACTATTTTTTTTTTCCATTGCAGACAGATGCAATAATTTTTAATCTTGTAGTAAGCCCCCTCCTTTACTAATTATGTATGGGGAGTGTATTTCCACTCGACCCTTCACAAGAAGAACCCAGGTATTGATATTCAAAACACATATGTAATTTCTCTCTTTTACAAGCCTACATCAAACAGGTTGCTTCCCCAACGCAATGAAAAACTTGAGTTTCATCAAAATTTTAAAGGGTGGAGAGTGTGAATACAAGCCCTCGCAGATGAAAAAATGTGCTTTACAGTTGTTGCATTCAGCGCAACGGAGGTTTTAATGCAAATGAAACTTGCTGAGTTTATTCTGAAACACAACTAGATCATTAAAAAAAAAAAGATGTTGCTTTCATTGAATGAATGCAAGTTTAAAAGCCAGTTTACTTATTATCATAAGGTATTATATTTATTCCATTTTACTGTGGCCTGTGGGTGCCTTTGGTTGAAACTGGACCATGCTCCTCATAGCGAATGCATTTGTGTCTCTTACCTCTGCAACCTGGACCTTAGACCCTTAATTGGCCCAAGGCAACTGTATTTACCTGAGAAGTCTAGCTGGGGTTTCTGGGGGTTTTAATTGACTCTTACACAGATGTGAGCACTGTCACAATGCAGGTGGGGATTGCCAGGGAAATGATGCTGCCCTGAGATCGCACAGGAACGTGCAGTTTCCTCCAAACACAAAGAATCGATACCTCCCACCACCCCTGAACAGGAAAAGGACTGCGCTGAGACCAATGCCCATTTCCTTTTCCCAGTCCAAGCCTCCTCCAAGTATGTCTGGTTTTTGTCATCCCATGGGCACGAGAAAGGTTCTCAGCATTTGCCTCAAGTCTGCCTTGGACCCCAACGCTCCACAAATCAGATGGCAAATATACTCCCTGGCCCTTAAACTGGCCATTTGTATTCAGGTTTTGGTTGGGTTTGTTTTTTTTGGTTCCTTTTTGTGTGTCTGTCCTTGCTGACCTCGCTGTGGAGGTATTCTAATCTTTCATTACAAATAACGCGTCTGCCAGGTTTTGCACGAAGCGTAAGCCAAGCGCAATAGCTGCGGTTTCTTCTTCCTGAGCCTGCAGGAGCCAAAAGGGCTCCTGGCTCCGTCCACGTCCCTGCCTCAGTTCTGAGGCATCTTTAAAATGTTTGCCCTAGTAAGTGTTCCCCATCTGAGGAACCACAGCTGTCCCCAACCACGGCTGTCCCCAACGTGCCATGGGGAGGAGAACCCACAAGTCGCCTTCATCCAGGGTGTCCCTCGGCATCACCATCTCCTGCACACCCCCCAGCCTCTCCCCACAGCTCAGGATGGGTGTTACACCATTTCCAAGGAAAATAAACCTGCTTTTTTTTGGTGTGGAAGAGAGCCTGGTTCCGTCCTGCCTGCAGCGCGCAGATACCATGGTGACAGACACCTTCCAACATTCCAAAAGCAAACAGGAACTCATGAATTTGTGTTTTAAGGCCAAATTATATATAGGAGCACCACATGCTTGACATCTGTCGCTGTTTCCTATTAGTACCCGTCGCTTGATTAATCCCCCGCAGCCAGCCGAGCCCCCAGCCAGCACTGGGAGGTGCTGCTCACGCTTTCTAGGCACCATGATTTAACAAACTCCTTGGCGACGCAGCCCTGGTTTGCTGCCTGCCCAAGCCATGCCAAGCCATGCCAAGATGTGCCAGCCTCCCACACACACCTTGCAGCAGGACAAGACGTGCCAAAGTCCCACCACCAGCTAGCAGAGGGGTTGGGGGACACCTGTGGGAGGATGGAGCCCCAACTCAGGGCTGTTGGGGTGTTCTCCTCATCGTCTTCAGCTGCAGTTGGTGTCATTTAGGGATTTTCCCAGGTGATGTTCAGAGCCCAGATACACATTAGCACCTCTAAAATCATTTCTGCAGACATCAGAGTAGGCATGGGGATGAAAAAAGGTCACGTTTAAGCTCAGATGCTGCTGGGAAAAGGAATGTATCACTCACGCAGAAGTGATGACTGTCAAGTCTTTATAAATACACCCATGTGAAGGTGCTGTTCCCTCCACCAGCTCTCCTTGGTGCCGTGTCCCACAGGCTGTACCCACATCTCTGCCATCTCCTGCTTTGGTTTATTTTTCACCTACTCTAACTTTTTAAATACTGACCACAAGGTCTCACCTGTAAGATTTTCCCACCTGGTGGGATTTCTGCTGTTGTGGGAGCAGCTGTGATCAAACTCAACCGAGGCTTCTTGCATCGGCTTGGGACGAGTGAAGGAGCGCTCAGCAGCGCTCTCTCCTCAGCCCTGGGATGGGATTTTGCTCAGCATTTTGGTTTCAGGAGGTGTTCAAGCCCCACTTAAGTGCTGTCGGGCCAGCAGTTTACATCCCCATCCAGTAACCAAACCAGAAAAGGAAGAAAACGAGATTGCTTTGGCTTGAGAGTAGCAGGGGAAGAGCCTCCTCATGATAAAAAATGCTTGAGAATGGTCTGTGACCGTTTCAGAGGATCAATATTTGGGAATAGCGGGTGCACATCCAGATGCTGCCGCAGCTCCCGTCCCGTGGTCCTCAACACCTTCACAAACTTATCAGAAAAACTCGAGCAGCCAAATGCCCTCACGTGCTGCTGACTCACAGCATCCCATAGGAACCTGCATTGCATCTGGTTTTTCAAGAGCTTTTTTTTCTGATTTACTACTGCTTATTGATAGATAAAGGTTTGTCTTCCCTCTGGAAATCACAAATACCATCCCGCAGTCCCTGCACTCTCAGATTTATCCCCATCACAGGCCGTGACCCTGATGGTTTGGCTTTGAGATGCTGCATTGCTCCACGTTTCCCAGCCAGCCCTGCGCATCCCCACAACTGAGACTCCAGCAACAAACCAAACACACATCACCCTCGAAACGCATATAATAATGCAATTTAATTTAAAAATTAACCGGGTAGGGTGCTCACCTGCAGCCTCCCCCGGGGCAGCGCACGTGGCTGCAAGCAAAACCTTCGCGGGAATCGTTTCTGTTTGGATTTGCAGGTTTAACTATTTAAATTTAGCAAATTAATCCTTTGCTTAATTTAGAGGAGGGATAAGGGGGGGGAGGGAATTGCATGAGGCAGCAAGAGTGTGAGTGATTACGCTCTCATTAAAGCTCTTCTGCTGGCAGAGGAGGTGATGGAGGTGGAGAGGGATAACAGCAGCGTCTCAAAACTAATCCCCTTCTTAGGTTGTGTTCATCTTTTTTGGCTCTGTCAGGCCCTGGTTCCCCATGCTGGGATTCGATTTTTACAGCAAGAAAGGCTGCTGGGATGGCTCATCCCCTGCCAGGGTTTCCTGAGCCACAGCAATACAGAGGCTGCAAAAATGGGCATCGCTGGTGTCCTAACACACCCCTGCAAAGGCCGCTTGGTCTCCGATCCTTTACACAACTTAAAGGATAATTAAAAAAAAGTCTCTGTTCAAACTCGTTTTCCCCTAAATAATTTGCTGTGGGCTGGAGGATGAATGGAAGGGCAACCTCAGCTTTTTATATGACCTCTCACACATATCTTAACTCTTTCTATATGCATCTCTGACCAAATTCAATGACAAATTCACATCCTGACATCCGGGGGGAATACTCAAAAAGAAAACCAGGGGGTTAAAGAGAAGAAAAGGGCCCATCTTTGTTTTCAGAAGCACTCACCACATCTTTCTGCTTCTCGGTGGATTATGAAGGAGAAAACAAGGAAGGAAAAGAAAACTCCCTAAATTAAAATTATTTCTTGACCATTTTAATATGGTAGAGCGGAAAACTGCTGATACCTCTTGAGATCTGTGGTTCAGGAGAGCAAAGCGGCCGGCCAGGAGAGTTAAATTTATTCCCGTACACTGTGAAATGTGCTGACCCACACACCAGAGCGTTTATCACTGCTTCAATGGTGGGGGGGGTCACCACCTGAATGTATTTAAACTGAAATTATGCTGAAATCAGTTGAAAGCGAATCCTGCCTCTTTGCTTTAACAAAGGTGCATTAAAGGCAATTACCAAAAAATCCCCTTTGAGAAGTAAATGGGTTGCAATTAAGTTATTACACTGGCAAACGTGTCGGTACCTTAAAGAACCTCATTGTCATCCCTCCTCCTCCCCTCAACCAACCAGAAAAACACTCCCTGTCCCATATTTTCCCCACAAGGACACGTTGCTGGGGTTGATAGATGCCTGGGGAGGGTTTTAATTCCTCTTTGCTTCTGCTGTCTGTCTTGGTGCTGCTTTCCCTGTGCCTGTTCCCATCTGCATTTAGCAAGCACAGGAGGGCCAGTAAAACACTCAGGGTAAATAAAAAAGCCAAAGTCAATAGGGATCCTCCTTATCTGTCAAAAGGCCTCTGGAATTTGGTGTAATCATCAAGAAAAAAATGCCCTTTTATAAACTGTTTTTGAAGGCACGTGAGTAAGGAATGCAAGTAGGGAAATAGCTGAAATATTTCAAATGCATGAGTCCACAGCAGCGCTGCCCTATCTTAATACTTACGTTAGTTGGTCTAAACATACTAACTCAGGAATTTCAGCATGTGCAGAGTGTTTCTGTACAGAAACCTCTTCTGCTCATGATATTTAGGGCACAACCCGTGCAGGGTGAGGGTAGCGGGAGGAACTGGCCCCTTGATTAAATTTCAACAAGGAGAATGATGTTTGCCTCTGGTTATCCTGTTAACACAACTTAACAAAGCAGGCAGGACAGGGCTCGGCTCCATCACTATCACAGCAGATTTTGTTTAGGGCAAGAACCGGGAATTTCTCCCAACTTTTCATCACACCCCAGGCGATCCAGTCTGCTCCCTGATTTAAGGCTGAGAATTAGTTTTCTAGGACCGTAAATATCTTATAGGGAATCATTTCTTGCCCAAACCTATTAAATGAAATTCACAGAAAATGGTTTGGAAAAGAAATTTAAGACATTCCTTACGCAGTCAGACAATCTCTTCCCGTGAATAACGTTTACTGAGAGGTTTTACCGTCCTTTCGCCACTCTTGGGTCAGTCCAGCTCAGGGGTGGATTCAGGTTACACACAAATAGGCCCAGCCTAAAGCAGCCAGAGCTTGGGACGCGGAGGGAACCTTTGGCAGAGGGGAAGGTGCAAATCCTGCTGGAAGAGCTGCAGGTACCCTTCAAAGTGGGGATCAGGTTCCATCAATCTACTCAATTACCATTTAATTTGGAGTCTACTCCAAAATGTTGCTGATGCCCAGTTTCCCATGAAGGGCAATTATCTTTTGTTATTTCTTTGTCCCTGTATCTTTACGAGTCCATTTACATTTAGATGCAGTTCAGGTTTACAGGAGCACATGCTGCTGCTTCGCTTTTCTCTAATATTTCATGATATGCTTAACACAGCGTCTGTAGCAACGCAATATTAACACAGCAGCTCAATAAACAGACTGAGAGTGAACTGGTTCTTAGTTCTTTTTGTTTCCTTGTTTTTTTTCTTCTAAATTTCATCATCCCTTGTGTCACAGAAGACTAAACAAACTGCTAACACAGAAAGGCTGGGTGGGCCTTATCAGTTATCAAACCTAAGAGCTCTGCACTCATTCAAAGGCTGGTTTTTGGCTTTTCACCCACTTGGTTTTGCAAAACATACTGAAGAGCTGATGGCCACAGATTTCTAACGTACCACATTAGGAATCTGGTCACCCAGCACTGGGCAGTATTTTGGTACTCATCTGTATTCAAAGTAAGAAATGTAACTTCGGAAAAAGAAAAAACCCAAAATCTACACGACATGCAAAACCGGGGAAGATAAAATCTGTAACTACAGCAAATGTAGCTGTGAGGAAACAAGCCCTCTTCCCTGATGATGAATTATACTTTGCTCGCAACAGATGCAGATCTTCATATTTGTTTTCTGCATAAATCTACATATTAGCCTGAAAGCAACTGTACGTGCTTTGTCTTGCCGCGGTTCCATCACTCGCGGCTCTTCTCAGCCGATGGAGTGCGGGGCTGCCGAGCGCAGCTTCGCTCCATCCAACAGTCCCATTTTGTGGCTTTTCCGCCCCAAAATCCTGGCGAGGGAGCGGGTGGACACTGACCACGTAGTGACACTGTGATGTCTGTTCTTCCCTTGGCTGCCGGTCCCTGGGGATGGGCAGAGCACCCCCAAAATGGGGAGGGATGCGCAGGGTGGGTGTTGTGCCCCCAAACCCAGAGACAGGAGCTGCTGCCAGAGCCACGGGGCTTGTTCTGCAATTTGATTTATTCCACCTATAATTTATTTTGCCTCGGGGTCCTTATTCCTGGAGAAAAACTAGAAGCGGGGGCATGTCCTGTGGTGCAGGTGGTGGGAGGAATATTCTGCCATCCCAGCCAGAAAAGGTGAAAATGAGAGGTACCAAATATAATTATCTCATTAAATGGTGAGCCCATTTTTTCAGCTTTTCTTAATCTTGTTTAACACCATTGGTGTCAAGTTAAATTATTTTTAATCATTTTTACAAAACGCATCTGATGAATTTATATTTCTCTCTACAGGATCTCCTGGAACATAATTCTCCGAGAGAATTTATTTTCCTCTCCTCTAAGGAGTCTTATTTAATATCTGTGTGCTGGAAACTGAAGCGACGAAGCAAGCGAACAATTACTGTGGTGTTTTGTTAATGGGAGCAGCCTTGTCCTACAGCCCTGATGAGCATCTCAACCCTCACAGGCAAGAGCTTTGCTGTCACGGAGCCTGTTGTTATCCCCAGTGATAAATAACCTTTACTGGTGCTGCTGGTGGGTCTGTCCGTGCGGGGAAGTCAGTGGTGCTGGTGACAACAGAGGGGACATGGGGACTGACAGCCCCTGGTCCCCCTGGTCCTGCAAAGCCACCAGGCCAAAGCCGTTTCCATGGCAGAAAGGCCCCACGGTTTGTAGGGACAGATTGATGCTTTTTTCATGCAAAACTGAAAATCCTAAAGCTCTCCTTCCGAAAACTCTCGCCACGGAGCAGCAAGTCGAGGGGATGCTGATGAATTTGGCGCAGGGTAAGATGGCAAAAAATAGAAAGCGAATTGCCCTGACCTATTACTCCAGAAAAAAGATCTATTTCTGATGCATGCACTATTTAAGCAGAGAGGCTGCTGGCTAGGCTCAGGCTGTAACCCACTTAGGCAAAGCTTCAGGCGTAAAGCAACGTCACTGCTTATTCACCGGTGACACAGCGGGACAGAACAACACCCACCCGCGTTACCGCAGAGGGGACAACACGGGACATATTTAAAAGCCGGATTATCGATGCACAGGGATAATCTCCAGGTTTCTAGGCAGGTTACGGGTCCTTAGTGTGAGCTCTGTGCTCGCTGGGATGGGAAAGCAGATCCCCTGCGGTCCTGGGGACACCAGCATGGCCAACATGCGCTCTGTGCACTGGACAGCATGCTGTGTCTGCGTAAGGAATGGTGATGGATGATACCATCCTTTATGTGAGCCCATGGGGCAAGGATTATCCCTGACACCAGCTCTCAGTGTTCCCCGACCTGACCCTGCAAAGATGAAAAGCTCAGGACGATGGAGATGTTATTACTCAGGGCATCTCCCCCCGTCCTATTCCCAGCAAGGCTTTTAAGGTGCAGGATGGAAACTGAGACACAGGCGCTGGCTTGGGAATCAACATTAGGGTTACGCTGTGTCTAATAGGAACCGCCGGCTCCCAAGCAGATTCAGTTCCCTACAGTCACTCCAGGATAATATCTTGAAGAAACCAGCTCTACCTATTTAAATGCCTTAATAATCAATACTCCAAGTGCAGGAGTTCAGAGGTAGATTTAATCCAGCTCTTGAGAGCTTTATCTGTTTATTTTACAGAAACTCCATCTCCAGCTCTTCTTGAACTGCCAAGTGGGTGGGTTGGGTATTTCTGCAAGAAAGCGTGGGACCCACATTTGCATTCCTCTGCAGGAAAGCCGGGCAGCAGAGCTAAGGCACAGATGCACCTTTCAGCACTGTAAAGCCTGATCCTACATTATATGGAAGAAAAAACCTGAAGTTGAGACCCAAGACCAACCCAGACTATATAAAGGGTAGTGTCACACATCACTGCTGTGAATATTTACGTCCCTGTGGCCCATCCTGCAGCCAGGGCTTCGGCAACAGCCCCTCGCTGTGGTTTTTCCCGTTGGAAGTGGAAGTTGGTGAAACAGAAAGTAAATAATCCTCTTAGTGGGGCTGGCGCCGGCTGCCGTGGCCCGTGCTGCGCTCCAATTAACACCGGCAGCTCAGCCGCGCCGCAGGTTTTGTTGTTAATTGCGGGAGTGAGGGAGAATCGAGCACGCTTAGCACACGGCTGCTTGGGCTGGGAGAAAGGACACGTCCTAAAATAACTCACAGGGAAAAAACCATCATTAACACCTTGAAAGCTGCGCTGAATTGCCACCAACCCAGAGATGGGGGATGGACCCCTCCGGCCACCCCAGTGCGGTGGGGTCGTGTCCCCAGTGCCCCTGCTCACGGGGCTCACCACGGACACCCCCATAAACCAGGGCCTAGGACACGCTCCTGAAAACCCAAATCTGCTTTTCCCTGGGGCTGGCAGGTCTGGAAATGTCCCCAGGGTGTCCCTTGTGCACCCAGTGCCAGCAGCACAACTGGAGCTCAGCTTTTGCTCTCCTCCCCAAACCGAATCCTTTTCCCATCCTCATCAAACCCTCACAAAACACAGCCCAAGTGTTCCACTTTGATTTTGAAGTGGGAAGCTAACCCCTGTCAATTTTCCAAGTCGACACTTTATCTACAGCTATTCTTTCAAACAGAGGGTTGCAGAGTACCTTGGGTTTTGCGAATGCAATTTCTGGGGTCTCAAAGCTGCGCTGCTTTCAAAGGAAAAACCTCGTTTGCTTGTTTTAAACACAGAATTCAGTTTGCAATTATTTTCCTCCTGGAAAAAAAGCAAGAATTCCCTCCCTAACATGCACAAGATGAGACGGGACCGGAGCCGTCGCATCCTCTGCTCCCTCCAGCCCGGCCAGGGACAGGGACCCATGGCACCTGCTGGTCCCACCTGCCCCACACCCCAGACATGCTCATCATTGTGCTTCTCCAATAATTTTCCTAAGTTTTAGCACACTTGATAGGTTTTCCATTTGACAGTGAAACGAGTAATGAGAACACACTTAAGGTAAAAGATGCCGGGAATCGCTTCAGTAGGCACAAACCAGCACATTCCACTGGGCTGCCAGATAAAATTGTGTGCTTAAAAACAGTCTGCGTTGGCCCAAATGCTTAAGAGAGCTCAGGATTGTTACACCCCACAGGAGGAGATTTTTCCCTCTTGTGCTTGTGGGTATTTTGTCGTTCTTTGGGTAGAGATATGTGAATATCTCTGGCAGCTGACACAGCGCAGTTCTGGCAGCCCAGGCTCTGCTGCGGTGAAGCGGACGATGACAGGGATGCCCTGCAAGGACGGCTGAAAAAAGCGCTTCCTTCCAGAAGCTGATTTCCCCATATTTCCCATATTTCACGAGCCCAGAGGCTTTGCGAGAAAAACCAGACCAATGCAGGAGCACAGGCAGCTTATCACATTCAGCTTCCTCCCCTTATCACGCTTGTCAAAACAAAAAATGTGTAATTTTTACATTGCAACACAATTGAAAAGAGATTAAGCTTTGAATAAGATTAGGGGAGCTATTAATTGAATGGAAACTAATAAGTGTGCAGCTTTTGGATGCTGGAGGCTGGAGAAAATGAAAATAACTCTGGTGGGGTTGGGAGGAAAAAGCCCATCAAGGCTGGGGCGGGACAGACAGACAGAGGTAGGGACATAAAAACCCGTGGTGGGGACAAGTTGTGTTGTCAGGAGCCCAAGAAATGCCCTTTCCCCAGAGTGTGCAGCTGGTTTGCAGAGACTGAGGACCAGAGCGCGGCTTTTCTTCCAGGCAGTGGGCAAGTACAGCGACGCTTCTGCTCCATGAACCGCTCCAGCATCGCTTCTGCTCCTCATACAGCTCCAGCATAGCTTCTGTTCCATGTACAACTTCAGCATCACTTCTCCTACATGTACAGCTCCAACATCGCTTCTCCATGTACAGCTCCAACATCGCTTTTCCATGTACAGCTCCAGCACCACTTTTGTTCCATGTACAGCTCCAGCATCGCTTCTCCTACATGTACAGCTCCAACATCGCTTCTCCTACATGTACAGCTCCAACATCGCTTCTCCTATATGTACAGCTCCAGCATCGCTTCTGCTCCTCATACAGCTCCAGCATTGCTTCTGTTCCATGTACAACTTCAGCATCACTTCTCCTACATGTACAGCTCCAACATCGCTTCTCCATGTACAGCTCCAGCATCACTTTTGTTCCAGGTACAGCTCCAGCATAACTTTTGTTCCATGTACAGCTCCAGCATCGCTTCTCCTATATGTACAGCTCCAGCATCGCTTCTCCTATATGTACAGCTCCAGCATCGCTTCTCCTATATGTACAGCTCCAGCATCGCTTCTCCTCCACGTACAGCTCCAGCATCGCTTCTGCTCCACGTACAGCTCCAGCATCGCTTCTGCTCCACGTACAGCTCCAGCATCGCTTCTGCTCCACGTACAGCTCCAGCATCGCTTCTGCTCCACGTACAGCTCCAGCATCGCTTCTCTTCCATGCAGAGTCCTGCCAGGGCTCAGTCCCAAGGGGCTGTTTCCTCCCCACAAGAGTTACTCTGCTCTTCCCTGCTCATAGAGGGCTGGCTATGCCGAGCAGAGGCCAGCGGTGCCCAGCACAGGCAGAATTATTTTCCCCATGAGCGATATCAAAGCCACATTTTCCAGTCATCAATTTTGCTCAGAATGGCCCAGCTGTTACTGAGAGCATGGTTATGCGAACACGTCTTGTCCAAGTCATAAAATGAATTAAATATCACTCCTGTGGCTCCTACCAAAGTGGGCAAGAGCCCCATTTTCCCCCGGGACCCCAGCTGCTCTGAAGCTGTGGCCCCTCTGAGACACTAAAGACCCAAGTTAATTTTATTTTTAAAAGCTCACACATTAATATTGAAAAACGAAGGGAGCTGAATCGCACCTTGTCAAACCCTGTCCTCGGGTGGTTTCTCTGCTGCCATCGATGCAGTACGGATGGAACATTTCTGTGAGATACAACATATGCACCGAGCGGCTCCTTCCCTCCCATAAGAGCCACAGGGAGGGAGTTGCAAGATGCTGAGTCACAAACACAGCCAAACACCAAAAATAACTGTGATATCTGCAGCCCCTCGCACCTGGGACCTACACGTAGATGTGTGCCTGTCCAAGCAAAATGTGTTATGGTGAGATATCCGAGTCCTAAAACGCTCCTGTGAGGCAATTAAACACTTGCAGGGTCTCACACCCACAGCTTAAAAATGGTACTGGAATAACTCCCTTTAAAATCTCCAGACGCACACACTAGCGTAAAGTCACACCGAGAAACCTGTCAACTGCCCGCGATAGACTCTTCAAGAAAAACAGCCCGTGTAAAATTCATCAAATAAATCAAGTTAAGGTTAAAAATATTGACTTAGGACGAATTACGATCTCTGTCACGGATCTGGTAGGTTAATACAGGAAATACATCCACATTGTAGCCGTAGCTGGTTAATAGAAGATGCCCCTGCGAACGCTTCAGACTGGGAGTTGCGATACATTTGATTATGCAAAGCACTTGCTAATACATTTTGCTGCGTGTCCCTGAATATCTCTGCGAGCTGCTGAAAAGCAGCAAGCGATGGGTTCAGGCAGAGCTGGGGCTCCAAAACCAGAACCACTGAAGTTCTTCACCACCCTTTGGCTTCCTCCCCAGTGCCCATAGAAATCCTGCTGCGCCTGAGCTCCTTCAGACAAGGTACAGGATTTTTTTCCACGTGTACCTATATTATATTAAAATGGCTCAAGTCCTGATTTTCCTGCTGCATTACAGTCTACACCACCATCTGTAAGGCGGCCAGCCAGACGGGCAGTCAGGCTCTCAGCCATGCAGAATGAGTATTATTTAAAGGATTTGTCTCCCAAACTGTGTTTCTATAGAAAAAAAAAAAAAAAACAAACCAAAAAGGAACAGCAGAGTGCAGGCTGAAAGCACCCGATTCGCAGCGTACTCACATTCATCTTCCACCCTGGGCTCCTCTTTCAAGCCATTTTTTGGAGATCCAGGCACTCGTGCCCTGTGCCTACAGCTCTGCTCCCTCCTTCCCCTGCCCGCCGCTGGCCATTACTCCGGGACTTGCCAATTCTAGTTCAAAAACTGACTTTTAATTCATTTGGCATCAAGGATTCTGGCTGCACTCTTCCCAGCAGCCGTCATGTCCCGCCGAAGGAGCCGTGGTGCCAACCGCTTCCAATATAATCTCCTCTCCGAACGACTGGATGATGCTTGAACTCGTCTTAACCCTCAGGATGGACAGAGATCTCTCTGCAATGCTGGGAGAATGCGATGCTGCTCCTTCCCAAAGCCTCCCCTTTTACATGCCTCGACCTTGCAAGGGAAATCCTGTCTCATTTGAATTATTCATAATACTTTCTGTTCTGCCAGCTCCAGCATAGATTTTCAATCATTAATATGTCATGACTTTTTAGCTTTTGGACTTCTTTTCTCCTAAACGACTCACTGCTTAAAAAAATAATGCAATCGCAGCTGTGTTAATTAGCGTTCCTCTGATTTATTAAGTAAAAAAAATGTCTCCATCCTCATGCACACCCTTCCTGGTGGGAAATACCACTTGAACAGCTTCGGGAACAGGGATTGCGCCGGCTGGTTCGAGCTAAAGCTGCACAACCCACGTTTGGAGCTCGTGCTTTTGGCAGCATTTCCCAATGCTGGTAACAGGAGCCAGGGTGGGCTTCCAGCATCACAAAGAGAAGAAAAACACCCAAGGAAGGTAACTATGCTGTGAACTTGATAAAAGACTTTGTTTTCATCCTTTTTAGGGAAAGCTGATGGCAAACTGTGGTGGTTTTGATGCTGGCCAGGCCAGGCTTTGCTCCCCAGTGGGTGCATCCTCTGGCTTACACCAGGATCTGTCCCCCATGGTCTTCCCACGGACAACACTTATTAATTGGAAGTCGGACGGAGCAATTAGCCGGTCGCCGGGAGGCTAATGCTTCTTTCGGCTCCCGCTGCTCAGCTCAAGGCTGGAAGAGCTGAAATTTCTGCCCTTGTATCTGAGGAGCGAAATGACATTTCAGCAGCGGGGGAACTGCTGCCAATAAAGTCACAGCCTGAACTCATTGCTTTCATTATCCCTTAAATTATTATTTGCTGTACTTGAGGTGGGTTTATTGCTGAGTCTGGGCTGGGTATGTGAAAGGAGAAGGGTGAAGGGCACCCCAGGGTGCTGCAGCTCCAACCTGTCTGAAAGAGGAACACACATAACCCACTGATCTCAACAAAATCCCCTCGTTTATGGATTTTACACAGGAACCAAACCTGGTTTTAAAATGGAAATGCTGTGGGAATCTGAGCATCGTGGTGCCCAGGACAGATGGACACTCGCATCCCTGCAACGTCTTGCCCCACAGGCAAGTCTGTGGAGCTTTTCTACACCCCTGATTTATTGCTGTGATTTATTGCTGCTCAGCGCTGAGAGATAATTAATGAACTGTTCACAATGTGCTATCAGTTCAAAACAAAAGATACGATGAAATACAAAGATTTCAGTGCATAACCTACTGTATTGGGGCTTGAGGTAGAAATGACAAAGAGCTTCAAGTGTTGGGCACACAGGAACTGCAAAGCTTGTTTCCCTGATAGAGGGTTTTAAACTTGAATCCTCCATCTCAATTTGAGTGGTAAATGTGCTGGCTCATTTCTCTCTGGCACCAGATCTGCTAAAATATTACATATTTCAGTGTTTTCCTAATGCCTTTCACCAAATATTCCCAACAAATGACAGTGACATACACATAAAGTGGTGCTGGCAGCTGCCACGGCAGTGGGGACAGGCAGGACGGGGGCACAAACCACAGATCCGTGTCCTGCAGCAGAGGTGTTGGGACCATGTCCGGGTGACAAGAACGGCCAGTCCCAAGGGCAGCGATCCCTTGGGTTGCTTTAATCCCCCCTTTCCAATATGGGATTAGGACTTTCTCTAATAGGTTTCTGCTAATTCCTTAAGAGAGCGGAGCACAAACACATGCATCTCTGCAGCTAAGAAGTTTTTCTTGATGCTGGTACTGTCATCCTCTCCGCATGCCCATCTTTTGGATACATCTCAGCAAGTGCTTGTGTTCCCCAAAATAATCACTCCGAAGCAGCCATGAGCACGTTGCCTCCCTCACCATCTGCACAGACCACGAAGCCCGTGCTGCCTGCGAGCCCACCACAGCATCACAGGGTGGTTTGGGTTGAAGGGACGTTCCCAGCTCCCCCAGTGCCCCCCCTGCCATGAGCAGGGACATCTGCAGCAGCTCAGGTTGCTCAGAGCCCCGTCCAGCCTGGCCTGGGATGTTTCCAGGGATGATTCATCCACCACCTCTCTGGCCAACCTGGGCCAGGCTCTCACCACCCTCAGGGCAACAATTTCTTCCTTGTATCCAGCCTGAATCTCCCCTCTTTTAAAACCATCACCCCTTGTCCTGTCATAAGACGCTCCTGCTGTCCTGCTGTCTCTCTCCATCTTTCTTACAGGCCCCTTTTAAGTATGGAAAGGCAGCAATAAAGTCTCCATCTCAGCACCTAAAGCAAGGAGGGAGCAATGGGTTGCAGGCAGCAGAGCTGTACCTGTGGGAAGAGGCTGTACAAAAGTCCAGCCCAGCTCTGGTACACTTCTCCACACAGGGTTTTGTGATTCCATCACCAAGGATGAGCATCCTGCATCCCTCCCAGCCCAAAATGCCATATCCTCCTCCCCCGTGATGCCACGGGCTCCTGAGCGAATCTCATAATGCAAATAACATACCACTGCCTGTGGGAAACCACAAATTATTTTCATAGCCCGAGTCCTGAAGAAGCTATTGAGCTTCAATCCAAGTGATTCACTGATTCTAAGCATGGTCAGGGAGCTGCCAGGCTGGAGAGAGGTAGTGGCAATTCCCTCCTGCAGCCGCGAGGTTCTGCGGAGCCGTAGGAGGGTGTTCCATAGATTGGGGGCTGAGGAGATACTCCAGGTAATATATTAAAAAAGAAATCAAAAAAATAAAGGAATAATTGCACGGAGTCAGCAGCACGAGGCCCCAGACCCCTCGTTTCCCCTTGAGTGCCAGGGGAGCTCCCATGTCTGCAAACCCAAGAGCTGCTGTGCTGAGGAACCCTGCAGTTATAAGCCTATTTTGGGCAATCACTACAAAAAAGCATCTTAAAAAACCCCAGGTAAACATTTCTGCTCTTGTTGAGTTTTATAACAAATCCAGGAAGCCCAAGTTTTGGTTCCAGCAGATCTCTGGAACACAGCGTTCCCATGGGAAGAGCCTACATCTCCTTCTGCTGGTGGCTGTGGGGCTGAGCTCGCGCCTCCGCAGCCGCGGGACGAGATGCTCGAGGCTCCTTTGTGTACCACAATCTCACCTGCGCCTTGTTGGATTTGCATTTGAAGCTGCTATGAACCACCAGGGTAATGAGGAGCCTGTGCAAAATTTGGAATAGCGAAAAAGGATGAAAGTCACCCAAAGAAAGGCTGTGAATGTGCTGATTACACCCGGCTGGGAACCGCGGCATTCGGGGCTGATGCTGCTTTCTGGGAGCGAGGCAGCGCTGTACCAACACAATTCCCCATCAGCAAAACATTCAGGCGCTGAGATATTTTAGGGCTGGGAGAGCTGGAACTTGGACAAGGCGCATTGGGGAAAAGCCACCAGCATCCTTTGCCCGATCACCGGCACGTGCCTGGGGCTGGAGAGGTGGAAATCTCTTCAGAGAGTAGAGGCCACCGTCAGATGATGCATGTTCACTTTGGCAGCTGTAATGCAATCATTCCACCCCGAGGCTCCTGTGTAAGAGCCGGCAGGGTGGGTTAGATGCCGGGATGCTGTGCCCTGTGCACAGGGAACTGCTTCACCTCCTTGTGGTCCCCTCTCCCCGCTGTGGTCACAGAATCATTTAGGTTGAAAGAGACCTTCAAGATCACAGAGTCCAACTGTTCCCCCAGCCCTGGCACTGCCCCATGTCCCTGAGAACCTCATCTCCATCTGTTCAACCCTCCAGGGCTGGTGACTCCAGCACTGCCCTGGGCAGCCTGTTCCAATGCCCCACAGCCCTTTGGGGAAGAAATTGTTCCCCAGATCCAACCTCAACCTCCCCTGGCGCAACTTGAGGCCGTTTCCTCTGCTCCTGGCGCTTGTTCCTGGGGAGCAGAGCCCGACCCCCCCTGGCTCCAAGCTCCTTTCAGGCAGTTCAGAGATCAGAAGGTCTCCCCTCAGCTCCTGTTCTCCAGCTGAACCCGCCAGGTCCCTCAGCTTCTCACATCACACTTGTGCTCCAGCCCTTCCCCATCTCACCCAGGATATTCTCCTTCCTGGGCCCAAAACCAGCAGTTATTCCTATTTCTCTTCCTGCTTCGTGCCAGCTCAAACACAACCCAAAACTCCCCCCAACCTGTGGTCCCAGCACATGATGCTGTAATCATCACTCTTACCCATCCCGAATTTAAAGAAAGGCAAAGAAAAAAACAAAAGTCTGGTTGTTATCTAGAAGACACGCGGGCAACACGTCTGGCCTGGCAAGAAACTTCTTGTCTCTATGATGTGGTATTTAGGGATTACTGCCTCTTGCCATCTCTGTCCTTGCTGCTTATCACCACAGAGGGGATGGATTTCCTGAGGTTGGCTTGAAGGACACGGAGCCTCTCAGAGCCCATCAGCTCCAAGGAGCCTTCCCATCTCCCATGCTGTCCATCCCTCACATTTCATGGGAAGGAATGGGGAAAAAAGGATGGCAGGAGGCAGCAGAAAGGTGTAGGCTGCTGAGCCATCACCAGGACCTCGTCCACCCACACCCACCACCGCACGAGCACCTCTGGCAACAGACACCCAAACCCCACGTCCACCTTCAGGAGATGATCACCAAAGGGAACCTGCATCATATTTCAGTTTTCTTTCATCAAAGGGCTGCGCGAAGCCAACCCGGCATAAATTGATAGCTCGGGCAGCTCGCCCTGAAGTCACCTGCAAACATATTTCATCAAGTCACCTTTAAAAGTGCTGAGCTGGCAGTGCTGCCCGGCCCAGGGGAGGGCTGTGACGGGACACCACGTTTCGGACTCCTTGCCACGGGCACATGTGGCACCCCCCGAGCTGTGGGACAAGGACAGCAAAGCCCAGGCTGGCCACGGGGTACACTGGAGACATTGCTGCTGTGGCCAGGGGACGATAACCGCAGGGAAATCCAGCTGCTGGGAGAGTGCTTACCCCTGGGGCACTTGATGGTGTTACCCCCACGGCTACAGAAACCTTCACACAATTTGTCACAAAGTCACCTAGAAATTAGTCATGATTTTTGCTGGAAGTGGTGACATCTCCAGCAGCATCACCTGCTCCCGTCCCTCCGCCAAAATCACATCCCAGCCTTTGCTGCTCATGGTTAAGGGAACTGGGGGGACAAAAGACAGACAAAACCTCCTCTCCTGTTATCCTGCCTTCCCAGCCTCCCCCCGTCACACGTGGAATTGGCAAGAACAAGCAGCTACAGAAAGTTCACAGGTTTCACGTGGTTCCTTCTGTTTTAATTAAATCCCACCGTCATTTTTATTTACTTAAACTTTTGCCTTCTCAGTCTGCTCACCCAGCTCATGTTGGAACTACATAATTAGCACCAGTCATTACGCAGCTCCTCAGAGTTTTCAAAGTTGGCAGCCTTTTTTCCATCCGTTTGAGGCTTTTGCAATCCAGTAATAATAATTTTGCAATTAAAACCAAATCATTTGCTCAGAAGGTTCAGTTCAGAGCGGCACAGCTGTCTCCTCACACAGCCATGGGCTCAACCCTGTTACACCTTGTTCTTCCCACACCTCTGTCTGTCAGGCATTTAAGGGTTAACTCAGCTGTATACTTTTATTCCCATGTTTTATTTCATTATTACAAGTGTATTGTGAAATTTAATTGGCAGGTAGGTAGTAGAGCAGATTAAAATGCATTAACATTTACTGCAAGCTCTGTTTATACGCTTCCATTTATTTCTGCTTGACTGTGGTTCACAGCAGCGTGTTGTTTTTAGCGCGGCAGCCTTTTAAATACACCACTATAATGGTGTTTTGTTTATTCCCTTGATGTATATTTGAAAAAGAGATTTACTTAACAGGCCTGATCTAAAATAAAACCCTCTCAAGTCAAAGAAATATTGGTAGATTTAGGGCCAGGTCCTTTATAGGTAGGTTTGCAGTTCTAAGATGAGGTTGCCCATCGCTCGCACCTTCCTCTGCCACACGGACCTGTTTGAGGTTTCCAGCTGCAGTTTAACACAGCACCCCAAGATGCCTGAAGCGAAAAGCTCCCTAAAAGACAGACAAATTGCTTGCTCAAGTTATTAGCTGATGATAATGGCTCTTTATGAAAACCAATACTAAGGTGTGTTAAAAATAACGCTTTGACCTGATAGACTAATGTCTCCTTTGTAAATCCTCTCAGTGGTTCATTAACCTGATAGACGGTGCCAGTTGCTACACATGCAGAATTGTGTGATGTCTGAAGTGGGCTGCTCAGCCTGCAAAGCCTCTCGTGCCTCTTCCTCATCCTCCTCCTCCTCTGACCCTGGTACCAGCAACTGCCTTTCAGTCCCACTCACTGGCCCCAAGCCCACGAAACAACAGGGACTGGGATGGAGCAATTCCAGAAGAGCCCAGCATCAGCACAACTATTCAGGCAATAACAGCTCAATCATTCATTTTAATTAAACTTCAGGAGGGTGATAGACAGCAGTCACCTCTGAAAGATGGGTATCGCCTCACAACCCTCTCCCAGATTGCCTTCCCCGAGGTTACACTCAAAGAGATCAGTCTAATTCTTCAAGCATAAAATATTTTAAGAAACTATTCAGACCTTGACATGCCAAGCTGCGATTAATCAGAGATTTGATTGTAAAAGCCTTATCGGAAAGAAATACAATTGTGTGAAAAAGCATTTCTTCTTCCAAGAAAGGGAAAAAGCCAAAGTGATGGAGTGGCAGAGCCCGAGCAGAGCTGCAGGTGAGGAGGACGGGAGGACACCGTCCAGACGAGACCACCAAAACTTGGTGTTTTAATTGGTCTGTGCAAGAGATGGTCAAGTTTTCGTCTTTTTTTCACCATTCCACATCACAGAATCACACCAGAGAAGCCTGAGTAGCCCCAGGTAAAATACCAGCCTTGCAGTGGGCTGAAAGGAGTGAATGAAACCCATAAAACCTTCTACTTGGTGTTGACGCATTAGCTGCTCTTGGGCCAGTTCAATTGCCAGCTCTAAAATTTGTGCCACAGCTTAGTGCTACTCATTGCTAAGGCCAAGTAGTGAAGATATGTATGTGAATATACACATGGAAACACATTTCATAGGGTGTAACCGATAGCAAGGATATGTTCCCTACACCTCCGCACCCTGCCTGCCCATCAGCAGCAAACGGGGAGGCCTTGCTGGGCAATAATCGACATTTTAGGTCCAAATCTCTGTGCTTTGGGGTTGCATAGAACGGATTAAGCATCAGAAGACGGCCTGTGGTAGCAGGAGGAGGGAGAGCATGGCTCAGACAGTGGTGCCGGGGCTGCGGCGGGGAACCCAGGCCCTGAGTTATATTTACCCCATTTATTTTTGTGTTAGCTTCATTTCAACCTCTGCCAGTAGGCAGGAAACACCGGCACGGTAACCACACAGCAGCGTGAGTAGGGATGCGCCAAGCACTGCGCTAAATCACTCCTCTTCACTTGATAAAACAGGCATAAAGAACAATCCCGAACTAATATAATCCTCTCCCAGCAAAACCCTGCCTGCCTATCTGATGGCAAGCGTAGTGCCGACAGCATCCAGGGACTCCGAATACAAATGGGCTGGGGCTCGGCATTTCCAGGTCTTGGGAGATTTAACTTATAAAGCAGTGTTTTATTTCTCTGAGCTCTTCTCAAAATGTGTGTGTCACTTCATTTTCATGTCTTTGTATTGCTTTGGGCTTTGAAATATCTTCTTTGCCAGCTCAAGCTGAGCTTACAGTAAGCCATTAATATCAGCCATTCAGAATTAATGCCAAGGACTCCCAGCTAATATTTTCTTCATCAAAAGAGATCATTGGAGAAAGATCCTAATAATTCTTTGTCCTTTGTAACAGCATTAGGATGTAAAAGTATTAAACCGCAATTATGTGTTATCTGGTATGTAAATGGCTGTAATTTGAATTTATGAATAAAGTATACTTCTAATATGGCTAAAGTGAGCGGCTCACTCAATTGTGCAGGTATTACAGAGCGCTGGGATTTATGGCAGTCAGTTTAAACATTGGCATTACGGCAGGGATTGCCTTCATGGGTTATGTTTTTTGGGAGCCCCAAGGTGGGATGGGGCCGGGTCCCCCCTTCCCTCCCACCAGCTGCACCCCAGCACCGTTGTGGGGCACGGGCTGCAAAAACAAAATGGGAAAACTGGTCTCAAAGGCACATTTGCCCTTTTAATACATAGCAAGCGAGATTTCTAAGGAGCTTTCTAGGATTGTGGCTCTCCCTTTTCCCCACAGCCCGTACGGGGTTTGAATCATTTGCGTTGACATCAAGATGCTTCTCTATTATGCCACAATCTGGCTAAATGAACAAAGGGAAAACCTAAAGCAAATAAAACCAACAAAGAACCCTAAACCCAGCAGTCCTCCCTGTCCTGTGCCACTCAAACCAGCACGGGGGGCACCAGCTGACCATGCTGCATTGTCACCCCCCGGCTGGGGCATCCCCCATGTCACCCCACCTCTGGTACTGTAAATCATTTGGAAAAACAATTAGAAATATTCCAAGCAATGAGCACATTGCAGAAAGTCCAGAAACGGGGATTAATGAAAAAAGCACCAATATTAGGCAGTTTATACATGTATCTCTCTCCCCATCTCTATCGGCTACATGGGGAAGAGGGGGTAGGAAGGGGTTTCCCCTTTTCCCAGCCAACCCATTACTAAAGCGCTCACTGACTAATTATTAATCAATTTTGACCCTCAACACCACGCTGCCTGTTGCCTTTTCACCTTCTGAGCCGTCACGATCTGCTTCCTCCCTAAAGAAGCTTTGAAAGCTTCTCCCTGTCAGGGGGAAACACTCCGATAATGGTTCTGAACGCTGAAATCCTCTTTCCTAATGGACCCCGAGGAAGCTGTTAAAGTTTCACCCACAGACGCTGGGATCTTCTGCTTCCTTACAGGAAATTCAGGCTGACACTTGGAGAGAGGGGTTCCCCGGGGAGGTGTCCTCAGTGCCCCACTTCCCGGTTTTCATGGAGGTTTATTTAAAACACGGTGTTAGATGAGCGCCTGAGAACTCTGCACAAACCACCACCCGCAAGCCTCTCTCAGGAAAAAAGATGTTGTATTAAAAGATGTTTGCTCTACATTATCTTTTGCCACCGTGGTTGCTAAGGGATGCGCTAAAGCTTCAGGGGATTCCTTCTGGGAGGAGATACAGGGGAAGAAATTCCTTACAGTTCTTTTTAAAAAGAGGTACAGGGAATATCAGTCAAGAGAGAGTTTTTCATTTGCGAGGATCAAATGACACCCCGACCAAGCAAAAATAAACCAAAATCCAGAATTTGGCATTCTAGGTCCATCTGCTGTTGAAAATATGGAAATATCATTAAAATATACTGGCTGCAAAGAATCTCCGGCATGGGCAGCTAATGGGAGACACCACCGAGCAAAACAGGAGTGAAAACCACACTGAAAAAGTAGAGTTGACAGTAAAAAATGGAATGAAAAGAAATAAAAAGAAAGGGATAAAAATGAATGTGGGGTGGCAGTGGTACAGGCCTCATCCCCTGCCTGTCCCTGAGGTCTCCCTAAGCCCTGCGGCGCTGCTTGGAAAGAGATATTAAAGGGAAAGTTAGCCCGTTAATTATTAAACGGTGGGGGAGAATTAAAAATTGAAAGAAATGTTAGATAAGTTAAAAAATAAAATAGAGCTGTGCTGCGGAGGGGAATGCTGGGTTCTGAAAAACACAGGGAGAGACGCTTCAGACTGGTAAATAATTGATATTGCGTTTAATTTATTCATATTTCTTTACTTTACTAATGTTCCAGAGAGAAAAGAAGGGCTGGAAGGATGGGGCTGTGGAGGGAAGGGGGAGACTGGGACAGCCCAAAGCTCCGGCCCCCAGCCCCACGGCTGCTTCTCCTCCCTCGCATTGCCAGCATTACAAGAAACACACGTTTCCCTACAGTTCGCACATTGAAAGTGCACTTTGATCTCCATTTATATCAACAAGGTGTCTCAAAATCAGCCCTGTTAAGAGCCATCATTAATTAAACTGTTCCTCGCACAGAGGGGGACGAATGAGATGTGTCTCAGGCATCAACAGGGGAAATTGCCAACCACCCCATCCAGGCTTTTGGGTCTACACCATGACTAAGTGAATTATTTTGAAGAGCTTTTGATGTTTTGGAGGGGATACAGGAACACAAGGAGGTGCAAACGGGTCCCCAGAATGGGGACGGAGCATCCCCAGGGATGCTGCTGGTGGGTACCATTACACTGAGGACACCAGCCAGATGCTTCTCCTATTTTTCAGTGATTGCAAGGATGCTAATTATACAACCAAAGAATCATTTTGGTTGGAAGAGAACCCCAAGATCATCAAGTCTGACCTAACCTAACTCTAGCACTAACCCGTGCCCCTGAGAACCTCATCTCTGCATCTGTTCAACCCCTCCAGGGATGGTGACTGCAGCACTGCCCTGGGCAGCCTGTTCCAATGCCCAACAGCCCTTTTCAGGAAGAATTTAATTAGCCTTGGGTATTATCTTCTCATCATTTGGAGGAGGTCTCAGCAAGTTGATTGTCAGGGTGTGAGCACCAAAGCCCCCATACTGAGGGACACAAGCCCAGGGGGTGACACAGGTCCCCAGATCCTCCTCACCCCCCAAGAGACGCGCTGGCAGCCGCTCTGCCCCTCCCAGGATTTATCGTCAGATAAAACTCGGAAAGAGCTGCCACCGACCATCAATTTCCAATTTTCTCCCTGAACTTTGTCCAACTGTCTAAACCAAGTTTGGGGGAATAAAGGATTTTCCTCAGACACACATAATCGGCATAATCAGCAAAGCCCCGTCTTTCGGCCCCTAATTTGCGATGTGATACGATGGCGCATTTTGGCAATAACTAAAGTGATGTACAGCCACGAGAATATAGTCCCCGGCTAGAGAGGAGATTTATGGCACTGGCTATAAGAGATATTTTACTCCTCAGCAGCAATAAAGGCATGGCTGAAAGCTCTACAAAATCAAAATAAATGCCGAGAATGAGGAAGCTTGTCAGGTAATAAAGGAAGTTCTTTAAATCAACGGGGAATTTAAGGGAAAGGTGACTGGAGTTTTGGAGCAAGTGTTGCACAAGCCCAATAGCACCATGTAATTGCCTCCAGTAACACTGCCCTTTACCCTAGCTGTGTTTAATGCCATGTCTATTTTATAAGAGGTTTAAGCTTAATTAAAATGTTTTTATAGATTACGTTATACAGCTTTGCAGATCTTTTATTTACTCCATGACAGACACCAACTACTAAGTTATACACTTTGGGTGAGCATGAGTATCAAAAGAATCTGGACCAAAGGCTCCTTCTGTAAAATAACCCCTCATGATTGGGTTACAACAAAGCAAGGCGGAGAATTAAACTGGAAAAGCCTGGGTTGGTGCCTTGGGGATGATGGTTCCTATGGTGGGGGTTCATGTGCATGGAGCTTCTCCAAGCCAACGCACCAAGGGCCGGGAGATCTTCCTGGCCATGGACACATTGTGGAGAACCACCCGTGGTTACACAATATTGTAGGTGTACCACAGTCATCCCGATCTGCCAGCCCTTTTAAATTCAGTTTTTCCATCTTTACCACGGCTACAACACAAAATGGGAGCTCAGGAAGGCAACAAGTCTTCTCACCAGCTTCTGTGCAGATCTAGCTTAAGTTTTTGAAGGCCTGGGGTGACTTGGCAACAAAAAGAAACCTAAATGTGTTTGCCAAACCAAGGGAAAACAACAGAGAAATAAAATACAACACTAAATTCCTAAACCAATCCTGCCTATAAACTAGTAAATATGTTCTTACTATTATCGTTAACAGAAATATTAATGACTGGTCTAACCAGTCAGCTGGGTCCCTCAGTGATCAACCCCAGGCCTGACAGCCCCTTCACACTCACCTAAACCCAAGGAGATAAACCCCAACTTTGGGGTCAAACCGCCCATTTCCCAACCATTAGAGGAAACAGTCCAGAGAAATTGTCTGTAATAAATTTCAGAGCTAAGTTTCTAACCCGAACCTTGAATTAGAGAACAATATCTATGTATTAATATACCAGACAGTGATGAAACTCAAACTATACCTGTTATAATTTGTCCCTCTGAGATAAATTTAAACCCTTTACTCATTTGTCAGACCTGATCACAGACAAAACGAAAACTCTTACACCCCCCTCCAGGGATTTCTTAGTGTTCCTCCCTACAAAAAGCAGGTGCTGGTGTACAAGCTGTACCTAAAATACATCATTATTGTACCTTGGCCAGCTAAGCAATAGCATTGCAAAAACTGCAACAAAAATCAGTGTGTGTGACTCACAGCAGCTCACGATACTCTGTCTTGTCAGTGATACACACACTAATTAATCCCCTAAGGGACCATGACATGGAGGCAATTTTTCCTATCTGTTAATTTAGCATCATCTGGTTGCTTGATGCCACCCTAAATAAACGGGTTTGAGCCATTCTGTCAGCAGAGACTGGCATCAAACAGAGCTAAGGGTCCTCCAACGAAATCTCCTACGTCAGCTTCTTGCGGTAGTTCAAGCCCCACTTGGCTCTTCATTACAGTCTTTGTATGTGGAAAGGATCAAACAGATGGTGAAATAAAACCGTGGCTCTGGGCTCTTCAAGAAATGCAAAGGTATAACGTGAGAATAGGCAACTGTTTTTTTAACTTAAAAAAACAAAAAACAAACCACAAAACAAACAAACAAACACAACAACAAACCAAATCAAACTCATGCACACACAACAAAAAAATGAACAAAAAACCAAAACAAAAGCCAAACAGGAATGACCTTTCATGTGCCAGCAGAGCCCAGAGTCACCTTCTACCCTCAGCCGTCCCAGCTGGATCAGGTTTGTTAAATATCTATTGCAGAAAGCAAACCCATAATTTAAAGTATTTGCTCTGAAGCTGAGATTTTTAAGATGTCCCTAAACTTGTAAACAGAATTAACATCAACAATTCGATCCTTGGGATTAACCTTCATTTCCAAATTGCGCATCCCGCCTAGGACCGGGTGTTTCTCTGCACGCTCAGCTAATGAGCACCCAGGCAGCATTTTATCAAACAAACGTGTCATGGCCTTTCTGTTATTGCTCCTTGCTCTGCAGTGTTAGTCTTAGTTATTAAAGCAAAGCGTGTATGTTTTATTTTTCTCCCTTTGACAGGAACTGTTGAGCACTGTCGGTAACGGGAAATAGGGCAGGAACAGCTGGCGCACGTTTAATGATGAATTGTTGCGTTGTTAACATGAAGCTGTTACACGCCTTGATAAACACATAACAGGCTTCATGAAATTAAAAGAAAATGAAAATGCAAATGTTTACACAAGATGTATTTCCTCCTTTTTTAAATATTCACCTGCATCGCATGATGAACCACTCATGTGGTTGTGATGGTGGTGCCATCAGGTCATGGATGGGCACAGTGGATGGGGGACACAAAGGGACACCTGTACGGTCCCTCTGGACCACTGCTCTATTTGCAATTAAGCACCCAGCTGTAACGAGGCAATATTCCTTACAGCAAGGGTGCTGCTCATCCCAGAGCCATTACAGAAGGAGCTCATGGCTCAGGGCTTGGGTTGAAATGGGTCATCCACAATTACCAGGCAAGACAAAAAAGGTGAAATACACAATATAGACTCTGCCAAGTAAAAGAAATTACACCCCCATTGTCTTTGTGCAGATGGCTCCTTCATTAAATCTACACTAATTGCATCAATGTGCGCCCTGCTTGATGTGCATATGGGATGCAGGAACAAGTCTTGGAGGGAGATAGGGAGTCCAAGGGTCCTGGGGAGAGATGGAGGTTCCGATATTTGGGTCTGGAGGCACCTCCAGTCCTACAGCCCATGGCTTGTGAGGACCACCCAGCCTACGGGAACATTTAACAAATAAAATAGCTCTTGGTCCGAGTGAAACAAGGGACAGGAACCTGGAGATCTGCCCTGTTACTGCAGTTATTATCAGTGTCTTTGGAAACACAAACCCAAACATGGAGGGGACGGGGTTTGAGGAGCAGTTTCTACCCTCTGATGAGCACTTTCCAAACCACCAGAGCCCAGGGGATCACGACCGTTTCCACCAACGTTTGTTCAAATGCACAAACTTCAACTAAGGATTTACCCCCATTTGCATTTAATTAATATTTTTTTGATAGAACAGCTATAAAAAAAGAGCAAACAGGTCCATCTGGGCACACAAACAAGTTCCAGACTACAGATTGTTTGGAGCCACCTCTCTTATAGTAAACAGAAAGCATCTCATATGGATAATGCAAACACCTTCATTCTCTAACCAGCACAAAACCTGATGTTTTAAACCAATACTAGGAGACTAATTTGTTTAGACCAGAACTATATTACTGTCCAGGGAGAGAGGTTGCTCCACTGGAACATTCAGACAAGACCCCAGGAGCTCGGGCAGGAAAGCGGGCGCAGACGGTGCCGTACTCGATATTCCCACAGTAATTCCTGATATAACCAAGTGTGAAGTTATTAAATGCATCATCGCTTCTCTGTCAATGCTGCATATTCAGTGCAATAAATTGCAGCTTTCGCAGATGAAACGGCGTCGGCGTGGGTTACAGTGACTCCCAGGTACGGCTTCCAAACAGGTCCATTTTCTACACTATTGAGCAAGAGCTGATAAAAGGAGACACTTAATGGGAGGTGGAACCAACCAAGAGCTGCAAGAAGCCGTGGCCAACGCATCCTCACCCACAGCAGCTCTGTCCTGACACCGGTCACCCCAGCCCAGGAATTACACAAATTAAACAACCCTGAGTTTTCAGCCCCAACAAAACCTCAGCCTGGCCTGAATTCATCTTGGTAAAGCAGTTGCGATGATACAGCAGATTTTCCCCTTTTCTAAAATCAAAGAGAGCTTTTAGCACTAATACTTCTGATTATACGTAAATTATGTGTTATACTTTCATACATTTTCTTCCAAAGAACAACTCCTAATTTATTTGCACAGCAACACGGATAATCTCTCTTGATCCATGGCAGCATGTGATTAGGTCACTCACATTATAGCATTGAATAATTTCTCTCAAGAGGTAAATGATTTGGCTTTTGTTCTCTGCATCACTCGAATGCAGCGTGAATTGCCGTAATACCACACGTAGCTTCCCGCTATTCATCTGTGATATTCAGAGTCGGTAACTGCTAATTCCACCTAAATCTCCTACGAATTGGTAAGGTAGAGAAGCTTCATTCTGGTTGTACCTCCCCATCCCATTTGCCAGCTCCGCTTCCCCAATTTTCAGAGCACAGAAGAAACTCTGCAGCAGGAGGGAAACTTCAAAATAAAAACTCCACCACAATAATGAGATAACAACAAAAATAGTGTCTAAATGCTTGGTGACTTAGTACAGACATAGACTTCATACAGGCAAAACACATTCAGCTTGAGCCCGGAGGAGTACTGAATATTTAAAGGCAATAAAACTCTGATCGTAGAACTAATTTATTCTACAACCTCTCTTGTATTTACCAGGATACTTAACCAGAAAAAAACATAACTGGTTTTAGATGATGCAAATCTAATCAATGAGATAATTTTATTATAATAGATGATAATCACGTTGTGAGATAGTGGAGACAAAACACCTACTATAAATGCATATCCCCTTCTGTCCTAATGCTGCAATCATCTATTTTTAGGTTTAGTCAAACAGATACAAATATTTAGTTGGCTGGTGGCCTCAGGTGATTAGTGAACTCAATTCAACCACAGAAAGTGGAGTCAGCAGATGCATTAATTTGCATTTTTAAGGCAACATCACTCGGCAGCACCGACATCTCAAACCTACGGTTTTATTCAGGAATCTTGTGTAATTATTAATTGCAAGTTGTGGTACTGGGGTTGGATATGAATGATGCCACCCCACATTATTGTTGTGTGGTTTTGAGCAGCTGCTGGAATGTCTAGAGGTGGGATGGAATGATGGTGGGTCCCTCTGAGACACCCCTGGGCTACAAAAAAGCTTTGGATCCCCCCAATGGGATTGTCCACAACAGCAGGACCAGTATCACTCAGAGAAGTAACACTGGACTGTCACCAAGCCAATTTCCAAGGCAGAAAAGCATTTATTAGCAGAGACCCTGGTAAAACCAACGATATAACTGCAAATGGACTACTTCAATAAAAAAAGCAGCCATATTTTCATAGAATTATAGAATCATTTTGGTTGGAAGAGACCCTGAAGATCGAGTCCAACCATAGCCTAACTCTAGCATTAATCATGTCCCTAAGAGCCTCATCTATACATCTTTTTTCAGGAATATTTCCGGCAAAGCCAGGGGAAATGTGACCATATGAATCGCTGGAACACATTCCCCATGTTACCCAGGCAGTGTGGTTTTGTGTGCGTTTTGTTCACTCCTCTTGGCCCACATAACAGGTTCTTGAGCCACCATTGAACTGGCCATTCTTGGTTTCTCATTCCCAGCCCTGTGACAGCATTTTGTTCTCTCCATGTCCCATCTCCCACGACACACCCAAGAGCAAACCAATTACCTCTGGTTTGCCTTCTCTGTTATTTTGGAACAATTATTGGAGCAAAATCTGAAGTGAGAAAACGCCAGCGTCAGAGAAGCTGCAGGCAAAGCTAATTGCTTGATCTGCTTATGTAGATCTAATTTAAAACAGGAGTTGAACTTCTGGAACCGCTGCTTATTTCCTCAGAGGCACATCCATCAGCACGATGAGAGTAATTTCAACGGGTAGAGACGTTTTTAGCCTTCTCGGTATGTATAATCCTGTTAACGCAGGTGAGCGGGTGCTTCTGGGCAAGTAGGGGAGATTGCAGCTCGAATGGTGAATTTGCAAATAAACAAACTTTAGTGTTCCCCCCACAAAGGCTTTGTTGGGATTTCATTTTTCAGAGCTATTAAAAACTCTGTTGGAACTGTCCCCTGGAGCTGGGGGTTATTACTCCACCACCTTGCTGCCCCCAGCACAGAGCATCCCCCTACCGCAGCCATAGCCGGCTTTGAGAAGAAAGAGGAAAAGAGTTAATGTGGTTTTTGAGTAGGTTCCTTCATTGCTATGGGTTCTGCAAACCTGACGCGCAGATACCTAATCCCTCAGCTTGTGTTTCTCACCCCAGGCCCCCAAGTCCCCAGATGCTGGAATGAATTTGGGCACCATCCAGAGGTGAGATGCAGGGAGCTGGTTACATCCCATGGCACTAACACCCACCATCTGAATTATAGCATAGATTCCTTAATGGACAAGCAATAACGACAATCTTAGGAGACTGCTATTCTGATTTTTGTCTACTTTTCTACTCCCTCCCTTTCCAGCAGCTTTAATACCACTTCGATCACAAGTATAAATCCTCAAAAGCCATTCCCGAGTTGGGATTTTACTGAAATCCCACTGCAAGGTCCATGTGAATGTATGTAAATCTACCTGCAGCATGATTAAAACTAAAAATGTTGCATTTTCACACTTTAAATCAAACTGTAAAATTAATCAGTGCTATGGCTTATTCTACGCTACTTCTTACAAGAAGTGAATGCACTTAAAACGTTGCCCAAATTCACAATTGTTGAGCTAGTGTAACAAGCGTGTACAAAAAGGGACCCTTGAGACATCAAGTTGACCCCCAAATTGCTTTTTTTCTTCAAGATGAGCCTTTCCGAGGCACCAAGAACAGCAGCAGAGGCTCATTACTTTAGCAAGACCTGCTCTATCTAAAAATAAACTTTAAAAGAGAAAAGCAGGTGCTAAGATCAGAACTTGCGGAAACGTTTACGCATAATACACACGTACAAGTTATGGATAAGACTTTCCAAAGCCCCAAACCAAAACTGCTGCATAGGAAGGGCAGCTGCAGCTCAGCGTGATGAAGGCTTCTTTGGTTCAGTTTCTGCCTTTCGATATCTATTTATTGCAGGGAAAGGTGACATTTTTCTGTAAATACACCCCACAGTAAGAGCACAGAGCAGGAAAGGCCATTTTATCCAATGTATTTCGGATGGCACTTGGCTAGGTTTGATGCCAGCGGTTCTTCACCACTCTGGCACAGACACAGACCAGGCAACACATTGTTTTATGAAGTTTATAGTTTACATACTCCCATCTGTGCGCATCACACATGAGATTTTGTTAAAATTACCCAATAAGCGGTTATTTCAATGATTTAACCCAAGTGCTTTTCCATCTTCCTCTCCTGCCCTCACCTTTCCATCCCCAGGGGATATTTTGCAGATGATGCCCTTGAGTGTCTTACTCCAGATTCAAGGGGTGGCCCCAGCTGAGCCCAAGGTTCAGCCTAAGCAGGAACAACATAACTGACCACGCAGCAGGATCCCATGGGACCTTCTCTACTGCAGAGATGGGCAGAAGTTACTAATGAAAGTATCTGACGGGGAATTTATCCTGTTTGGCCTCCACTTACTCGTTGCAGGACATTTTCATGGTCAGCTGTTGGTGTGGGTGGCCACCAGCTTTCTCCTGGCATCAGAAAATTCTGTTTGGGGAGGAAGAGCTTGGCCAGTGCTGTGCAGAGGCTGTGGGCTCCTGGAGTTATTTAAATCTAGAGTAATGTAGACCCAGGAAACCCAAGCTAGTGCCCCCGAAAGTCAAATGAAATTCAATACTTGGGAGGAAAAACCAGCATGGTGCATTTAAAAGAAAGAAGACCCCACACTGCTACAAACCCATCCGGCTTCCCCAGACAGCCTAACGCAATCTGGGTCCCCTGTGAGGTCCCTAACACAATCAGTGGAGCATTAGCACCAGGCTTCAGTGGAACAGATACTGCCAATAAATACTGAGTGGCTACAGAAAATGTCAGGAGGCCACAGCCAGATCTCATGGTTTGATTGCTGAGTTGTGATGCTCGGGGCTGGACGGCACCGAGTGCTCTCTGCTTCCAGAAGGACTTATTTGCTGCTTTGCAGGGATGCCAGAGGTTTATGCTGCATCTGAGTTAATATTATAGTCAGAGATACGTACTACAACCCATGAAGCCACATTTACCAAACACTTTCATATTAAAGAAAAAAAAAAAGCCAAACCAGATAATTATGACAATACCACCCTGTGAGACGGGAGTCTGGTCTCGGTTTTATAGGTGGCTGAAGTGTGAATGTTCTTTATCAGACACACAAACCATGAAGCCAGCCGGAGGTTTCCCACCACCCAGCCACCTACTGACATCTCTCTTCATGACTCCAGCCCCAGGTTTGGCTGCACGAACCATCCCTGTAAAGTGCCTTTCAAATTGGGCAAGAGACCAACAGCCTGCTCAGATATGAGAGAATTCCTGCACTATCAATTCCATCCCCCAAAGCATGTCCGAAGCCTCGTGCTGGAGAAGCCATCACATGTTCCTGAAGGACATCTGAGCAGCAAGATCAGCAGCTCCAAAAAGTCTCTTTGCTCTATGAGAAAGGCCAGTCCTGATCTCCAAGAGCTTCTACCCAAGGACAGATGGAGTCCACCTGCAGAGAGCAACACCTTGCTTTGATTACATAGATAGATAGATAGATAAATAGAAATACTTTTAAGCAACAGTAAGTGCTTTGCGTTTTGGTTATTCTTGCATTTCAGGCCAGTGAGTTGTGATGAGCAAGCTGGCGCAGACCAGGGGTGCAGAGCACGCAGCTTTGACACCAGCAGAACCAGACAAACCCACAGCACCAAAGGCTCTAAACTGAAACCACAACTTCTTAATTGGTGTGACACTTATTATTTTTACTTTATTTTTTCCTTCCAAAACCATAGTACTGTATCGGCTTTCATTTTCCACCACATACACATTGCTAATACCTGGTCACAGAACCAATGGTAGCTTCAAACATGCCCTAGTCCCATACCTGGACCCAGACTAAGCAGCTGGGTTTAGATACATGAAAATCAATGAGCTTGCAAAGGCTTCTCTGGTTTGATTGATCCAAATCCCCGGGCAGCAGGATGCAAAATGGTGTTAACGCAGCACAAGTATAAATGTCATTCACAGGAAATACAGTAACAAAAACTAATAGCAGCACAAACGCAGTCCAGACTATCATTGATCCCAAAACATTAGACGACAGCATCAGATAATTTAATGAACAGTAAAGATCTTTTAAGAGCAGCAGCAGCCTGCTCAGCATAGCTTGTTTTATCTCTGTACCATTTGGAGCTGCATGATGCTGCACATCTTGTAACAACCATTGTTTAAACACTCACCTACAAACTATATTCAAGCTTGTAAATTCTTATAGTATTTGCCTAGTAAAGTTTTTACATTATTTCCACCACTAGATATTTTACTGGGATTTCACAGTAGACACTCCCTGCAATATTGTGCAGTCACGTCTGCATATGTTGTCAGTGAAAAATCTCTTGAACAACATCTGTTGTGGTCTAAAACTGGTGATCTATAGGTGAGAGCACATAGGATTATCTCCAGTTTTGGAGGCACTTAGGATAGTGGTTTTCTGAGAGGAGGGTCAGGATGGGGTACAAGGGGTCGTTCTCATAGCATGTGTTGATTCTTCAGGTTCACATACTGGTGATTAGGTTATGCTTAATCAACCTCTGTATACCTACCCACAGTAGTTATGGGTGGGTAAATAACTATTCAAGGTTTATTTCATATATATATATACATCAAATACTAAACACCTACTGTAACACAAAAATAAGGAGATTTCCTCACCAAATATAATCTTCTTTAAAAACCGCATCTTTCTGCCTCTGAATTTGAATGATGAACCATTGGTTTCAATCAGAACACCCAGCCCAGATACACATTAGTATTGTAAGGAACATCCACACCATCCCGCAGTGATCCATCAAAATAACATCGATCTGCTCCAGGGATTCACAATCGTTGTTAAAACACATCTTCAAGGTGTACAAAGTAAAAGCACTAAACAACTAAATGCCTTAGAAAATGTACAGGAGCATGTCACAGCCAGCAACAGGGTGTTCAAAAGTCACCTGAAGTTTTCATTGGCATCCCTGAGAGAACAGGCTGGGACGGAGGAACCTGAGCTCAAAGCTGTGATATATTCAGGCAAAAACAATTACAGATGAGCTCCCAGCAGTTCTACTCGAGGCCAAATGTTGACAGTAGGTAAAGAAAAAGAAAACCCTCCTCTTTTATAGAGAACAGTGAAAAATTGCAGTTGTCCACCACAGCAAACATGCAAACAACGTTTTCTCTGCAGCTGAATGAATGAAGAGTTAATGTTCTCATCTCCATGTCAGGCCCAGACATGACCATGGGTCCTTGTCTCACTTCTAAAATACAGGGATTTATATTTCAAATTGTTGTTGTTTTGCACCCTTCTCTTCTAAACGATCCCTTCTCAGGGCTCTGAGGGGTTATATAGATTTGATTTCTTCATCATAGCTCCTATGCCTCTGAATATTGCAATAATTATTAGTAGGCAAAGCCTGATTTATTTCCAGAAATCCCCTGGAAACAGCAAGGAGATGCACACTGCACCGATCCCCTACAACAAGGAGCCAAAAAGGGCAAAAATGAACATGCATTTCATTACCATTTTTTGATTAGCAGTTCCTGAGCCATAACCCCTAATGGCAGTAATTAACTCCCTGATCATTATAAAGCCCCCGATGCACAGGGCGGCCACATCACTATGCAGCTGTGAGTTTTAAGATGCTGTAAAGAACGTCAAGGAACAATAAAGATGATTGAAGGGCTTGTTTGCGGGAGCTGTTCAAATGCTCTTACCATACTGTGAGCAACAACGACAAAAAAAGGCAAAACCAGGCTTAATTGTCTTCATTACAACCATCAGAAAGACAAGCTGCTTGGTAAAGCAACATGCAGCCTCACATTGCTTAACACTCTGCTGAAATATTGACGCTTGTTCTGCTTTAGTCTTCGGTTGTCACCGTGAGAAAAGATATTTTCGGAGTAGAGACAAACAGGGAACTTAGTATAACAGTTGTTTTGTGCCTCTCAGATGCACAAATATAACCCCTGTGTTATCAATTCCAATTGCCCCAGTATAATCTCTTCCCCAAGGGCTTTATGTTCCAGGGTAAAGTCAGTTTGGCGCTTGTCATTACTTCTTTTACCCCCAAAACCGCACAAAGTCAGGACTTGCGCTGTTACACTTGAAGTTTAAAAGCCTTTTAGAGAGATTATTCGCTATGCTGTGCTGCACCAGAGAGGATGTAAGGATTCCTCAGAAAGCTGAATTGTTACCAGGAGAGTATTTGCTTAACATCAGAGTGTTGTACATGTGAAAATAGAAACAAAATCATTGAAGTGACTGGAGCTTCTTCCCCAGGGGTTGCAGATAGTCAAGTTACCCTCCCCTGCACCCCGTCCCGTCCCCAGTGTCCCCGCTCTGAACAAGGATGGGGTTTGGCGAGGACGGTGCACAAACTGATGCACCCACCGCTGTCAGCACCTTCTGCACCATTCCATATAATATTTATTTCCCCAGATCAGGTGCTGTTCCCAGAGGCTGGAGATTTCCTCGGCTGCTCCGCTACAGAGACCCCCCCACCTTAACTCCTTCTCACTAGGCACAGAAAACACAGCCCTGAACTCAAAAGTTAATTTACACACAGAAACATAAAGCCATACCTGAGATTTTCAGAGAGATGCACTCTTATTCCTCAAGGTGAAGCCTGCGACCTTCGCCAGCCATCCCGGTGTTTGGGGATGAATCACAGCCCCTCACAATAAAAATTCCACTTGCCACCAAGCCTGCAGGCTCCTGCTGCAGCACTTTGACCGTCCCGGCCCCAATCAGCACCTCCAGCTCCATGACAGTCACTTCTGAGCAGGTGGAGATGTCTCAGCCCCAGCTGAGGAGCAGCTCATTACTCCCCTGCCAGCAAACAATCGCCTGATAAACACAACCGGCTTCCCCATTAAAGCTGCTGCTCCGCTAAATCATTTCACCACTTAACAGCTCGAGGTTCAATCTGCACTTGACTTCTCTATTTACTATTTTCATGCTGAAGGCGGCGGTCTTAATTAAATGCAATTACACGTTTCCTGATTAGAAGCTACATGTATTCTTGAGCAGCACAAAGGATCCCCAGGGGGGAATCACAGCTGGGGGACAGTGTCTCCTCTCCTTCTGCACCCCATGAGACCCTCACTGCAACTAGGTCATGTGCATCTGATGATCCAAATGTTTTTTCTTCAACATTTCAGAAAGATCTGATATTTGCTCCTCGGCTGTGTAAACAGGCACAACAGAGCTTCACCCTGCACCCCAGCTGCTTCACTTCATGTGAAACGGGAGAGTTTTGGGGAGGACAGCGAGGAGCGGTGTCAAGCGGCTGTGTCTGGACATGCAGCCCTGACCCAGGAAGGCTGTGGGGACACACATCTTGCCCCTTCCAGGCTGCTAAAATCACCAACTCTAAAAACAAAAAAGGTATTTCCAGTCTTGAAGGGACTCTGATGGGAGAGAAAACCTCTGAGAAATACCTCTGACAAGTTGAGCCTACCAGCCACTGCGCTGAGGGGAAAATATGGCACTGATTTACTTTTTTATTATAGGAATGAAGCGGTCTAACTTTAATTAACGTGAATTAGAGTGAAGCAGTCTGTAATGTTTTAACTGACCCGCTAATGGGTGAACACGGACCCTTCATCTTCCTCCTCCTCCAGCCATGGGGATGCTGGTGAGCAGGTCCAACCTTGCTCCGGCTTCCTCCCCACCCATGGGTGCCTGGAAGCTCAATATAATACATATTTTATATTAATCAGGAGCGTTTTTTATTCCAGGAATTGTATGCAACTTATTAACAGTGTATGCATGGGGTGTGTTGATTTATAGCTTATTCTCCTAAGGAGAATTAATATTGTACTCTGAGTGCTTCCAGCTCTTGTTTAGGTTGAGGGGAACATCTCGAGTGAATGATATTGATATGCTGTACCCGGGTATTTGTTGATACGCTCTGCCCAGGTATTGATACAGTGAGCATTGGCATGAGGAATTCCCTGGAAAAACTCTTGACTGCTGTTTTTATGGTCACTCATTAAATGCATCAACTGAAAACCTTGTCATAGGTCATGGCAATTTAATAATATGCGGTAAACATAAAAGTTGTGTCCTGAAAATATATATATATATATATATTTAAATTAAGCTATCTTCCTAAGAGCTTCAGCGGAAGTCTAGAAAATAAGTAACATTATTTGCTGAAGCTACAGAACACTTCATTCACAGATTTTTTAGCTACTTTACAAATATTCAACCAACATGACTTGGGCTTTGGAGACATTTGCTCACATTGCCGAATTTCCTTGTCCTCTCTGCAGAAAGTCTGCTGAGCACTGTCCCTCCACAGGAACCGAGAGAAAATGAAATTTGGGTCATTTCTGTCACTTCTATTACAGAACAGAGGGACGTTTGCAGACCTGCTGCCTTCTGCTCTCGCAAACTCGCTTATGGCAAGGATGAGGAGGATTCACCATCTTCACAATTTGTGATGCTTTTGCTTGTGACTCTACTCAAAATACATCTTACTGCACTCGAGCAACTAAAAAGAAGCAATGTAAAGATAGTTCAATGGCTTTTAAAGTTTCCCAGGAAGGCCTACGCTCTGCAACAATCTTCTCTCAGTCCTACTTTCAACACATTGAGTTATTTTTCTCAGCGAAGAGCTGCGGCCATGGCCCTTGCCTGGGTGTTCCAGCACATCTGTGCCGATGACCGCTCCTTTGACAGATACTAGAAATCATTTGCATGGCAGAATAGGTGAAGTAATAAGAAGAGGAAAAGGAAAGCACATCACTGATAGCATGTAAAATAAAATTAAATGGAGCCCCCAGCATCCCTCACCACAGTGACCGTGCTCCCCAGAGCTCGCCCTCACAGCTGACAATGCTCCCGACACTAAAGCATCTGAAAATGTCCAAGAAAAATCAGTTGAATTATATTATTATATTATTCATGGTGAGTATGATTTGCAGCTCTCACTGTGTCAATTTTTTCTATTAATTGTTAATGAAACAGCCAGATCTCCTGGGGGCAGAGGGAGGTGTTGTTGTCTAATTTTTCAAATCAAGAATATTGTAATAATCCCTCATTAATTCAATAATCTTTCTGTCAGATGACTGCTGTATAATTTAAGGGGTAAGGTTTTAAATAAAGATCTTGGCAAAACCATCAGGTTGATTTAATGCTTATCCTCCATCTAAGTGAAACTCATAACCCTTGCAAACAAATCGGTCTGAAAATCAAAGGTAGTTGGCAACAGAAATGTCGTAACTCTTCTTTCTCTCTCTTTTTTGGTCCCTTTTTTCTTTTTCTCAATCTTCTTTTTGTATTTATGTTTTCTGTAATTTGGAAAGAAACACCGAATGTGCTTCGTGCCTGTTTGTCCGGTCCCTTTGGCTCCCGGGAAGGTTCTTTTCCATCTCCAACCAGTTTTGAAGGAGAAGCACCAGAACTTTTTCGAATGGTCCCATTTCCACATTGGCACAGACCGACAGCAACTTTTCCAAAACCAGACGGTTTTGGGGGAGAAATTTTTCTTTTCAAGTCATTCCAAATTATTTCCACGTGATGAAATTCACAGCTTATCTGTATCATCCCTGACAAACAAGACCATATCTTATTTTCCAGCTTAACCTGCCAACCAGTATTCAAAGCTGGCCTGCATTAACCAGGTCAGCACATCTCCTTGTGCCACATTTCAAAAGAGAACTTCTCCCTAGAATTAAAGTAAGATAAAAGTCATTCAATACTTTGTGCTGATGCTGGACAATGTTAAATCATGGGGAAAGTGTCCACCGTGAAACTTGCCCTATTTGCTGTGAAGACATTCATTGGGAGAATGTAGAAGATGCCAGCACATGTCTTACAAAGATGGAAATCATCACTTAACGCAATTCCACACTTCACTTTCCTGAATTTCCCACAGGTGGTAAGGCAGAGCTCTTGGGTGTTTGAACCTTGCAGTTCACTCACCAGGATGATCATTTTAACTCGCCCCATCAAATCGTTTTTCTGTAATTAGAGTACAAGTCAAGAGATGTAGATACTTAAATATATTTTCCAAATAGCTTAGGTAAAATGAGAAAATGAAGGTAATTTAAAAAGTAATAATGCTAATAGGCTGCAGAGAGGAATACAGGAAACATGAGGTGACATTTGATAGAGATGGAGACTAAGAGAAGATGGTAGGACATCCTTGGTGGGACAACTCTTCACCTAATGCCGGCCAGAGCAAACCAGCCATGGTTGGAAGAGTCTGAGCAGAATATTTGACTAGTGGCCAGAATATTTGCTTTGTAGTTCAGAATATTCTACGTTAATTCAGTTAGGTGAGCAACGGTGGAGATGGGGAGAAGAGCCAATGCTTGATGAAGGACCCTTGATGAAGGACCTCCAGCCATGTCCTCCACCTTCCCTGGAAAAAGCTGCTTTGCTTCCACTTCTGCAAACAGCAGCTTTCCTAAAAAGAAAGACTCTGGAATCTGGACCAAACCCCTGGGAACAGCACAAAGCAGCTCGTGGGTTCCCCTGCGCTCGGCTTTTGGAAATGCACAAATTGCAGCGAGCTCCACAAAATACTCATCTGAAAGCCAGTGCTACCAGGCACAGAGGGAAAATGAACTTTGGAATGGGATTTACAATTAGGTCATTTTCTGGATGCACAATCATCAGCATGCCCTGAATTGCTATAGCCCCAAAGGCGAAGGAATTGGGTGCTGTTTCCCTCGGCTCCGCAGAAATGTGCATCTTCAGGGCACGGACACATTCAGACACCTGGTTTTTAAAACGCCAGCTGGCACAGCACAAACTCTTTCACGTGCACTGAGAGTCTTAAGTGACTTTAAAACTTCTCTGAAAACTGAGAGATAAATAAATTGTGTGTCTTGAAATGGCAACCACATTATATGTGACACTGGGTTGGACAACTGACGTCCTACCCACCCATTACCCTTTGAGCTAAATTCCAACAAAAGTAGCATAAATATGTATTTGCTTTTATTTTATTAAATCTCACTTTAATCTCCTCCTTAATTTAGAAGTTTTCCCATTAAGCTTTACATTACCAATTTAATTTATTTGCAAGTTTTGCCAGGCTTTGTACATCGCTAATAATTGGGAATAACATGAAGGGAAAGAAACAGGATCATCAAAGTCTAATGGATCCCGGGCTGGTGCATTAATAGATGATTCATCCAACTGACTTGAACTGTCCTGGCAGTCTCCTGCCATTATTGAGTAAATGCTATTTATGCAGGTGGTTGGTGGTTTGGCAGGTTTGCTTTTGTTTTGAATACTGGATTCTGTCAGTAACTGCTTTAATCTGTTCTCATGTCTTAATAAGAGGTAATTGCAAATATCAACTGTTCTTCTCTTCCATTCTCTCTTATAGAACTAAGTGTTGCAATGCTGAGTCCAGAAGACTCCACAGCAATTTCCCAGCTGTCATTTAACAAGCAATTGGGAAGGTTTTTAGGTCCCCTGGAGACCACGGTGAATATGGTCGGTCTCTGGCATCAGAGACCACAAATATCACCTCTCTTAACAAGTCCTGCTTTAGACTCCCATAAAGATACTTTTCAGGTATTAATGTCTTTTTTTTGGAATATATGACTCACTGTAGGAGACTTTTAATATTTCAATTTATGCCTTGAGGGCCCAATCAGATTGCTGCTAACTCGTTTATTCCCTAGATCTGTAATAACAGATAATAACATCACGTGGCAACTGCGGAAAACAAATATGCGGCCACAAAGGTTAAACTGAGGACAGCTTCATTTCTATAAAATCATTGTTTGCTTAAAATGAGTAGCAGATTAAACTTTGAAATAGAGAAAATAATTCCTTGAAGAGCCTCCATTGCTTTCTTAAGACTGATCTTTACTGGCAGAAGGGAGAGCATGTCCACTCTAATGGAACAATTTAAATGCATAACGGTTAGAATAAACTCCTTAAATTATGTCTCCACAGTCCTGACGTCGACTACGGAGACATCGCTTTTTCATCAAATACTGTATAACTGAGAGAGAGACAGAAAAAAAAATGACACTATCTCAGAGCTGGTCCATCACAATTTCTACACTTAAAGGCACAACTGATTGTGTGCAAGGTAGAACTAAAGTGCACTTCACGCAGCTTTGCAGAATTAAGCCCCTTTTCTGTTTTTTCTTACGCATTGTCTTGGTTTTGTTAAAAACAAGTTTCTCTCTAAGTGAACTTGCCTGTCAGCTAAGGTTTCATATTAGCTGCATTTTCCTGGAGAACCAGATACATGTTTTGGTAAACCTAGCAATGGAATGCGAAGTTATTAATAAGCATGGATGGACATCTCACGAGAGGGACAACGAGAAACAGGCGACCAAGAAACTGACCAACTGTGTATAACATTCCATTCACGTGAATACTTCATATAAAAGTGGGAGATCACAAGGATCTCGGCCCTTTTCCTTTTCCCTTCTTCTTATCCTTCTGCTTATGGCCGACATTAGGAGAGGATCTTGCGAGTCATCCCTGTGAACTGAGGCCTAGAGAGAGACTGAATCCAGCTCCGGTTGGCTGCAGAGTCCAATCCAGGACTTTGGTTGCCGGTTCTGCAGTTGCTGAGACTTTCAAGATTGGTTTTGTATATTTTGTATTATTTTCTCTATTCTTATTAGTAGCATTACTAAAACATTTTTCATTTTTCCACTCTCTTCTCTCTGTTCTCCTTTCCCTCCCGATTGCCTGTCCTGAGTTGATAGGGGGGAGAGTGGGAAGTGGGGGGGAAGAGGAGGTTAACAATACATCTGCCAGGGTTTTATTGTCACCCCGCAATCTAAACCCTCGACACGCATATGTAACATAATTTACTGCAGGGAAGAGGAAAGCAGCAGGACACATGACAAGAGCAAAAATACAAATTTAAAAAGAAAAATAAAAAGGAAAGAAAGGCAACTCTTCCCACATGACTCGGGGAGTCCTGGGGACCAACCTGGGCTGACCCTGCAGCTCAGCACAGGGGTTGGTGTCACCGCTGCCCCAAAACAACGTCACCCCGTGGGGTTCCGGGGGAGTGGAGCTCAGTGACTCACACGTTTCCTCCTCCAGACTATCAGCAAACTCAGAGGTGATGATTCACAGCAGAATAAAGCAGTTCTGGGTGCTTTTCCTTGGATTTCATTTGAAGAAGGTTAAATAAATAAATCTACATTTAAGCAAATTTATTATCTAGCTAATGCACCGTGGTTTTACTTGGATGGAAAGCTAGTGTGATCAAAGTCACAGATAGGCTGGAAGCAAATCAATGAATTAGAATGATCAGATCTCCATCACCCATGAAGCAGAGCAAAGGATAAGCTGGCAATGACAAAGAATTACCTCCTGTCAGGAGAACTGATGGAGCCTTCAATCTTTTTCCTTTGACTTAAACTGGGAAGGCACCAGGTCTCAAAATTTTACTTCAAATACAGTTTATTCAAAAACAAGGCAAGGAGACTTCCTAGGATAGAGTGGAGCTGAAGGAATTTGGCCAGTGGGAAAAAGAAGAGCGAGGTCCTTGCCCATCCAGGAAAGCAGAACCTGCCCGTGTGGAAGGGGAACAGGTTGGTGCCACCCCTGTGACAAGCAGTGACGGTTTTAAACTAAAAGAGGGGAGATTCAGGCTGGACATGAGGAAGGAATTGTTGGCCCGGAGGGTGGTGAGAGCCTGGCCCAGGTTGGCCAGAGAGGTGGTGGATGAACCATCCCTGGAGACATCCCAGGCCAGGCTGGACGGGGCTCTGAGCAACCTGAGCTGGTGAAGACATCCCTGCTCATGGTGGGGGTGGCACTGGATGGTCTTCAAGGTCCCTTCAACACAAACTATTCTGTAATTCCATGTTGTTGGTGCAGCAAGACCCCAGTAAGGACACTGGTGTCCCATCACTGTGCACAGATCCAGAAAACCCAACAACAACAGGGGGTTTATTTGCATTCGTGTCTTGTGCCATCAGCTTCCCCACCACATCCATCCATGGACATTACAGATCACTATCAATTGTCAGGTCACCAGGTGATCCAAACTCTGCTTGTCCCAAGTGAGGTGTCAGATGCCATTGGGGTCCCAGATAAAGCATTAAATAGCAGCCAGCAGAATTGAGAGTAGTTATTTCCAGTAATTAAAAGTGATATCAGTCAGTTTTATGCATGGGCGGTTAAGACACCAAAGGCTATAAAATCATATAATAATGAAAAGAACAATCCTAACAGCTTTTATTTATTGCCTTTTCCACCGCCAGAGACCATAACCACTGCTCTAAATGTGTAAACAATACCAGTGAAGGCTTTAATGAATTTTATCACTGATTTCCATTGTCTGGAGGCTGATGAGACAAGGCTTTGTGCTCCGCATATTGTGTAATTAAGATCTTTTTAATGAAAAGCAAAGCTAAGACAGTGATCAGCTAATTTAGGTAGAAAATTAGAGGCATCTAGCACAAGAATACACAGCAGAGAGGTAAGGCTTTTGCACTTTTTGGTATTTATTGTGTACTTGTACAAGGGGCACACAGAGCCCACCCTGGGCTGCTGCTCGTAATTGTGGCCAGAGGATGCCAAATTCCCTTAAAAACCAGCAAAAATAGTTGTGTTCAGGCTGGGTAGGTGGGAACAAGTGGGATCAGCCTCCTCCTTTTGTTCCTCCAGCAGACAACAAAACCCACAGCAGAGTACCCCTGGGTGCCCCATCCCCTTGGTTTCGGTGGTGGGGGGTTGGATTTTTGGGGTCATTTTGCTCAGATTAGTCAAGCTACAAAAAGCCTTCTTCGTAAAAAACTTACCCAAAGAAAAGACATCTCGCAGGTTTCCTAAATACTCTGAGTTGCCTTCAGGCTAAACATTCTTGAATTAATTCTGTGACGTCTTTCCTGGGTGAACTCTAATTATTGCAGAGGCGGGGATGAGTCACCACAAGCCGCAGTTGATCTTCGGGAATATCGTGTGTCCTGTAGCTAATACTGTGTGTGCTGGAACTAAATCAGCTATTAATACTCACTCCAATATCTTCATTGCAAAAAAAAAAACAACAGCCAGAGACAGGATCTGTGTATCATTCACATGCGAGTAGCACAAGCCCTTAATTTGCACCTTTCCTACGTGAACTGTAATAAAAGAGTCGATCTTATTATTATCTCCATGTACCATGTGTACAAAAAAACCCCATAATCTCAGGAGAAGAAACTCAGAAGGTGGTGAGAAAAGAAGTGGAAATAAAGTAGAAAACCTTACTCTGAGTCTTTGCCCTTTGCCTCATTGGGTGGCCATTGAGGACATTGGGTGGCCATTGGGGACACTGGGTGGCTTTTTGTACATTCTCAGCAGTTCAAATTTCCTCATTTCATCTCTAGCTGAAACACCTTAATTTGAGCTTCCCCCATTTTGTTAAATTAGCATCCACATCCTAATTAACAGCTCACACATTTGAGAAACGAAGCCTCCTATCTGAAGAGTAACAGCTCTTTCCTGTTCCAGGTTCCACCTAATTTGTTCTCTGCCAACGACTTTAGAGATAGCAGCTTTTAATTACATGGAAAGGTAAGTCATCAATTTGTCTGTCCCACCCTCATTAAAGATTTTCTGCACAACAGTTCTTGCTTATTGCGATGAAGCATTCCAAGATCTGCTGCTCCTCCCAATGGGGCTGTGTCTGCTTGGAGCTTTAGTTTTCATGCTAAAATCATCTTCAAATTGGATTTAAAAAAATAAAATAAAACAAAGCGATCTTTTTTTCAACAGCAGCCCTCCTAAAAAGTCCCTCTTTTAAATAAATATGTTGCTCTGAACGAAAAGCAAGAATATTTCTATGACCGCACCGGCTTCCCCCGAAATAAAATGATGGTTTCCAAGCCAAACACCGTGAGATGGGCAAAAGCGCAAAGCTTGAGAGAGCATCTGTGTGAGCTTAACACCAGGAAAAGGCACAAATTTCCTATTCTCAGAGACAAACTCCCCAAGAACAGGCTTGGGGTGATTGGTTTCTCTTCTGCCTGGTCTTGGTGTACTGTAATTGTCCAACAAAACTTGTCTGAGTGGTATAATTATCAAGTTCCATCTAAGCAGCTCACACTTGTAGTCCACAGAGCTCTGGTTTTATTTTATTTGATTTTATTTTTCCCCAGTGTCTGTGTTTGGGTAACACTTATTTTAGATATAATACACCTTCCCATATAATACACCTTCCCAAAAGACTTATCTTTCCTTGCTCAGATTTTGCTCCTGTGGTACCTATAAATGCAGACAGTTTGGAAGTCACGGCTCAAACTACTAGTTTACTCCTCTAAAATTAAAAAGTAGGCCCTGGCTTTCATCAGCAACACGACTCGAGGTAAATTAAGTTTCCTTTTGGCTTTTGATGGATGTATAATGAACTCTGCATTGTTCAGCTGGAAATCCTGGAGCTATTTTTCATCCCAAATGTCTTCCGAGCAGCGCGTTTGACAGGTTATTAAGATTTTAGTATCGCTGTGGAAACATTTTTCTAGGCTTCTTGGCTGGGATCGGGAGAGGCTCACTGCACCTTCTCCATCTCCAAACCAGCTGGTTTTCCAAATTCTGCTTGTTTTAGGGTTACCACACATAAGAAATATTTAATAAGCGATGATTTCCAATGCTGGTTCATTTGCCGTAATCACCAAGCTGCACTGAACGAGGCTTTCACACCATTGAATTTAGGTACTTAAGTGTAGGGAGTTTAGCTATTAGCCACAGAATCACACAGAATCCCAGAGTGTCAGGGGTTGGAAGGGACCTGGAAAGCTCATCCAGTGCAATCCCCCCATGGAGCAGGAACACCCAGGTGAGGTTACACAGGAAGGTGTCCAGGCGGGTTGGAATGTCTGCAGAGAAGGAGACTCCACAACCCCCCTGGGCAGCCTGGGCCAGGCTCTGCCACCCTCACCATGAAGAAGTTTCTTCTCATATTTAAGTGGAACCTTTTGTGTTCCAGTTTGTACCCATTACCCCTTGTCCTATCACTGGTTGTCACCGAGAAGAGCCTGGCTCCATCCTCCTGACACTCACCCTTTATATATCTGTAAACATGAATGAGGTCACCTCTCAGTCTCCTCTTCTCCAAGCTAAAGAGATCCAGCACCCTCAGCCTTTCCTCATAATGGAGAGGAAAGGTCACCGGGAAAGGTTTCTCTGAAGGATCACCAAATTATGGAGACAGGGTGGAAAGCACCTCCAAGAGCTTATTTAGAGACCCCAAACCTGCAGCATCGTCTGCTAGGGCATGTGGTGGGACAGGCAGACGGATGCTGGACACTCCTGCCTGTAGCTCTTGGGCCCATAAGGAGAGACCTTTAGTATTTGAATTCCTCAAGTCTCTTCTGCTTGTGCTATTTCCATTAATCTCACTTTTATAAAGGTTTTCCTGATTCGCAATTTTCCAGGCAATTTACAGAACACGTTCCAGCCTACTGAAAAGGACATTGTGGGCACGTGTTCTGCCTTTTTTTTTTGGTGTACTATAAATTTAGGGCTTACCTACTAAAGACAAAACTTTCCGACTTAGAAATAATCAATCGCAATGAAAATAATGAAATATTTTGCAGTCAGAAACTAAAGAAAGCTTAAAATCTTCATGCAATTAATGTCATTGAGTAGATTAAAACCCCAACCTGCCCATGCAACCATCAACTTCTGCTTCTACATGATGTTTTGTTGCCAAACTGACTGTCTGGGAACCGAAAGCTACAGTGAAATTAGTGCTGAACTCAGGGCTTGCGTAGAGCCTGCGCTCCAACCCCAACCAGGACAGGGACATCTAATGAGACACATTTTAACAAAGTTAACTCCTCAATTAATTTCCATCTTGTAAAATCTTCACTATAAAAGGCCACAGGGGACTCTGTATTCCAGGGTCTGATTATCTTTTAAATTATTTTTTTATTAACATTGGTAAAATGCCTTCAAAACAGAAGTCATGAAGCAACTTGAATAAGTTTCTATTTAATGTTTGAATATCTCGGTAGATTGAAGGTCCAAAATGATTAAATATAAAGTATTTTCAAACAGAGGCTACTTCTAAAACTATTCCTGCTCATTTTTTATTAGCTTTTCCCTCCTGAAATAGGAACAAGAAATACTATTCCCAAAGGGTGAGTGCCTGAGGTCTGAGAGTCATTTGAGTACATATGAGTCCACATTCAAACCTTGCCAGCTACAGTGATGGACATTAAACATCAAACTATAATAGCTTTGCCTTTAACAACACTAATTCCTCTATTACCTGTAGATCTGTTGCTTGCACCAGGATACTTGAGAGACAAATTGGATTTTCATATTTCCTGATTTTTTCCCCCCAGATGCTATAAATCAGCATTTTATGAATGAATAAATCCCATCTGCCAGCTGTTACAAAATCCGTTTCAAGTCTATGGTATCCAGGTCACTTTATTTCATGACTCTGGTGTCACCAACATTAAATAAAGTCGTTACTGCACTAAAGATATTTTAGTCTTTCTCCAAATGAACTGTTAAAATAAGCTGGTAGCTGTTGAAAGCACTTGCCTTGCAAACGTATGTTCCGACAGTGAGTGGGCAGCTTCTCTTCCCCATCAGTCTTTGGAGTTGTGCATAATTAATTAATTAACACTGCCATGGCCACAGCCCAGTGAACTTGGGAGATGAAGTGAGATAATGATGAAAACTTAACTTAGTGTTCGCTACAAATGCCACATGCCAACCCAAGACGGGCTGCGCCTTGCAAAGCTTCACACCTAAGAGAACAGATTGTCTGAAAACCGTGCCCATCACAACACACATTTATTACACGTACAGTTATTCTTTGTGTGGGCAGCAGCGGCCGCTGTGCATGTGGATGATTAATGGAAAGTGTAAAAATACCCACACATTTGGTCGCGATGGATGTCGCACAATCTTAATGACTTGGCACATCATTTGCTTCCAAAGCACATTTTCCCCCCCAAATGGCAACACCCTTTGAAAACCAGTTTGGGTACCAGGGATCCCTCCCCGTCACTTTTAACCTCAGGCAATCTTGGGATCAAGACTGCAAAACATAAAAGGATAATTTCTTACTAATTATATCCCTAATGTTCTGTTTAGCTTGGGTTCTGATAAGTGGTCACCAATTATATTACGTTTTATGCTAACAAAACATAAGATGCTTATTTCCGTGCTTGTCCTGAGCTGGCACAATATTACCCCTGAGAAAACACCAAGGTCCTTTCCTGGTGCATCTGTCCCTCAAAAACTGGAAATTGTTGTCACTGAAACAATTGACGCACAACACTTCTTGACACGTCTGTTTTTAATTACAACGTATTTCCGTTTAAAAGGGAGAATCATTTTAAGGGAGTCTTTCTGCCAGATGGTGAGCCCTAATTTACCTCCAATGTGTTGGATACAGCGTGATTTGTTCCTGATTAGCTGAGATGGATCAGATGTGTAAAATAAGGCTTTTGCTACAAAAAAAAAGAGTTGAAATGACCCCATGAAACGACCGTGCGGGTCTTTTCTTCCTTATTCTCTCCTCATCTGCAAATTGGCAGCGAACACACTCATTATGTGCCATTAAAATAATTATTTGCAATGAAACAACTTGAACTCAACTGCAGCTTTTTCCACTGTTAAGACTCCTAAGAAAGAACAAACGCAGAACATATTTTGTCATATATCACGTTTCTACGTCAAAGCAATTTGTATCAATTCCATGTCTGGCCCGTGGAGTTTGTAACGTCAGCTCCAGAAAAACAATTTTCAAGATCTAATTGGAAAATCTGTGCTGCAATACGGGTGAATAGGAGGTGGTTCCTCTCACTTTTACATACTTTCTTTTCTGTTAGTTCTTAATTTGGAAGGCTCACTGATGGTGAATGAATTTGCAGCACCATACTGAAACACCAAATCATGCACACATCGAACCTTAATATTTCCAGCATGTAAAACACCCCTTACACATCAGTGAAATACCCCTTACACATCAGTGAAATACATGTTTTATACATTAAACTGAGAAAGCAACCATGATTTGGCACTACATTAGCAGATCATGAATTGCAATTTATTGTGGTGGCTGAATGCTTGTCCAAAAACCTCCAAGTCTTGGAAAACCTTCAGCATCCTCCAGACTTTTGCTCTGCTGGGTGGCAGGTGTAGATTGCCACTTTTTTGGATTACATATATATATATATATATATATATATATATATTTTTTTTTTTTTCTTAAACACTGGGGATTTAAGCTTATTTAAGCTTATTCTAGCGCCGGAACTGGCGGTGCTGCAGCAAGAGCCCAGGACACCGTAACTGCTGGAGATGCTACAAATCATTTCATTGCTCTGGGAAAGCTGGACCTGAAAATTGGGCAGCTTTAAGGACCATCAGGTTACAGAACAACTCACTGCAGTCACTGCGTAAACTCCTTCTAATTTGATAAATATTTATGTTAGGGTGTAAATAATCCTAAATCAGATCTGACCACATTAATATTTAATGAGTGGAGGAGAATGAAGAGATGTGGAAATGGGACTGAGCTGCGAGTGGATAAACTTTATTAAAAAGCCTTTTCCCTTTCCTGCAGTTGTGATTTCTCCCTATGACTATCAAGAAAACTTTGCCTTAGTAGTAACTCAGAGGAGATGTAACTGGTAGGAAATCAGATTCTTTGGTATCTTAATATTTCTTAATTGGTATCGAGACCCCAGTCGCATTTTCTGGGTGGCTGTGAATAGACACCAAGCGCCCAGGCACAGTTTTACCATCAGGGCATCGCTAACTACCCGACATATCAATTCTGTGGTATTTACAATGGCTCAATTCAACAGGGAAGGTCCCTGCAGGACAGGCGGCATTTTCAGATTTGCAGCTCACATTTCATGGCACAGAGATCACGCTCATACCCACCAGCCCTGGCGATATGTATCTAAAGGCTTCTTTGCATACTACTGCATTTCTTAGAGGACAAGGTTTTCAGTTTCAAAACCTTTTTAAATTTGCATTTCAAAGTAGCTATAAAATATGAATTCCGGTGCGAGGCATTAGCATAAAGCCATTCAGTATTATATATTCTGTCAAAAGTGCCAGCAAAAATTCCACAACTATTGCATTTCCATCTGGCAACACCTTTCTACCCTGAATATTTGCATAAAATATTTCTGCAATAAAGGAAAACTATGAAACAAACTCTTTACGTTATTTCCAAATAGATAACTTCTTCACAATGGTATAAAGCAAGGAATTCTGCTACTGCAAACAAACAAATTCCCTGTTTTCCAGCTATTTCTGAATAGTTTCAGAAGAACACTCCCCACTCTTTCACTTGAATGTCTATGTAGACTTTTAAGTTTATAAGATTTTGGGGTTTTAAACCAGTAAGAAATCATTAAAGAGACACTGAACGAGGTATTGCTGTTCACCACTGTTTGGGTGCTCAGTTCTGCCTCCGTTTGTAGCTCCGGCTTCTCAAATTATGGGACTAAATTCGTGCACAGCATCATTTTCCCCTCAACAGTACTTAATCTATTGAATTAGCCCTAAATATTCATAGGTACATCTTTGCAAGTTAACATGTAACCTGGCTTAGCCTATCTCACAGAATTAAGTTTAAATACTGTATTTCCAGCATTCTTCCCGATCTTGGGCAGCAGAAGAAAGTTACTGTGAGGCTGCAGCAAAACACGGAGGAAAATGGATGGGACTAAGTGAAGGTCAGATTTAACCGGTACTAAAACTCTCGACCCACCATTTCATATGGAGAAGATCGTATGGCTCTCTTTGCCACCACCATCTACTAAAACAATTAATAAAAGATACCATTGGATTATAATCTGTAACAACTCTTTAGCTCACTGTAGGGTGGGTACGTTTGCAATATCAGAAGAGAAACCCACAGCACAACAAGGCAAATAACTTAGGCACGTTATTTATTCTTTTTAACTGTCTGGACATGTTATTTACACTAATTCTGACTGGAGCTTATTTCAGCAACAAGGTTGTGTGTGTTTCAGTCTCAGAAACGAGGAGGTTTAATACAAAGCATATTTCCTTTCTTTAAATATGCACATTTATCTAACGGGGACACACTAAACACAGAGTCAAAGAACAGCTCTAATATCAAACTTATACTCAAGTTGCTTTTTAGTTCCAATTAAGAGGAAAACTGAAATTAAATCACCCTGCCCAGACGTGACCCATTCTGTCTGTTTTAACCCCACCTCTCTTTTACCGCAGCTCATGTTGATGCAATAAAGCAATATATAGAGTGAGACTCGTGTCCAGCAAGAGATTCCACAAGTTCTCAGGACCTTTTACACTGTTGGCATCACCCATTTGATCACATGAGTTACACCATACAGCGAAAGCTGAAGATAAATGACTGTGATGCTGTAGAAGACCCAAATAACATCCTGCAGTAATGCTGGAAAATATAATATATTCATTAAAAGCCAGTGGGATGGAATTCTTGTTTTCATTGTGAGATCCAGTAACAGCCTCTAATTTCTTTGGCATGTTTATATGGAATCTCACGTTGTGCAAAAGACTCTAATGCACAAAATAATGTTTTCCTGTTTAACAGAGTCGGGCCTAAACCAGGTGAACGGCACAAATACACTCCCCAAGCCAAGGCCAGTTGAAATGATGTTATATTACACCACATACAGCCTTCAGGAGCAGAGGTCTGTGCTTATGCTAAAAGCCACAAGGGAAATGAAGTATGAATATTTACAATTAAAATATCTCTTCATCGACAAAATGTGAATATTCCCAATTTTCCGGATCATTAACCCTCCTTCTGGAAAGTGAGTTAAGAAACTTGGGGACATTTTTACAGCATCGACTTGGGTCTGGGGATGTCTCATAATCATAATTCAAGCTCACATTTGCAGGCCACAGCCCTCACAAAGCAAAAGTCTCTCCCAAAAGGTCACAATTCCTGCACAAAGTACCAGGTGCCCAATTCCCTTTCCTTTGGGTTGAGGATCAGCAAAAGATCCGCTTCATTAGAAGAGAATGAGGGAATTCCTGCAGATACGCTAAGTACATCAGGATTAAAAGCACTGGGTGGAAACAGAGAAAGGGAAAACACAACCTGGGATTTGCGTGTGCAAAGTCTAAGCTCTTCTGAGCCCGACTGATCCTTCCCTCGCTCTCCTAGACAAGATTTATGTCTTAATCAAGTGGATTTGGGTGTTTTTGCAGAGATTCAGAAAGCTCAGCAATGGGAAAGAGCCGACAGATGTCCAGAGCTGCCCAGCAACAACTGATGTCACTCCACCCCATGAAGATAATTTTAAAATTAGTTTAGAAGAAGATCTAGAAAATTTCTTACTGTTGGCAAGAGAAACATCAAAATGGGCATGAAGCCATGGCAGGATTTGCCATGTTGGTGTTCAGAGCATTTTGCCAATCTTTGCTACCGAAGTCGTAGTCATCAATTTAATTACTTTTCATGGCAACAGATACAGCTCTGGAGTAAAACCTCTGAATTCTCCATAGCATCCCTGTGTCACGTTTCAATTTCCTCTGAGGCAGGAAGCCTGTTTCTGAAATTCGGCTTCAAGCTTTAATTTGGGGGTTTTTCATTCCAGGTTTGCAAAATTAAGCACAGGAGCCAATATAAATCACAAGCGCTCTGGGCTGCTCAGGAATGCGCAGCAGGTTTCTATAGGTTAAACAGCATCGCGGTGTCCGAAACACCATGGAAAGTATTAAGACAGGCCCATCTATTTATATTTCATAATGGAACTTATTTTGCGTAAAAATAAAATTACCAGGAAGGATTTTACTTCTGCATGCAAAACCTTCTCTTCCTTTCCATCCCCACACTGGTCTTCAGGACAAGATTCTCCTTTTGTTCCTCACTAAAACGGTAATTTATTCAACAAGTGGTACAATATCTAAGACTTCTGGACACTATAATAATAAAATAGAAAAAGAATAATATTATATTCTTCTTAGCTCCTCAGAATACCAAAATAATCTTATTATTTTGAAGATGGCTTGAAAGCAGCTTAACTACATCTTTATTGAAGCAACATAAATGTCTTTAAAGCTATCTCAGTGCAAATTTATCAAGAATACTCTTGAAATTCCTTGTTACACTTTGTACCTGAAAATCTATTTGAAACATATTCTACTCTATTGAATTTCTGTCTGAAACAGCTGATTTAGGCAGCTGATAGAGTATGGCAGATGCCCCATTCATTGCGTTATCATTTTATACAGTCTGTCCATAAAACCCCCAGGAGAACGATGTACTGTCTGTCCATGAAAAATAATCCACTGTCTGTGGCTTATGGGAACAGCGATAGAATTTTAAATACCTTGGAAAGACCAAAGCTTGGCCATTTACATTATTCTAGTGGCATTTTCTAGCTGAATGGCCATATTCAATCTCACAATGAGAGGAGTAATGCAATTAAACCAGCTCCATAATGAGGAACTGGAAACATGGGTTTTAGTTTGAAAAAACAAAAGCTTCTCAATTTTGAAATAATGAAGCAGCATGACTGTTGCACGTGATGTGAAGAATGCAGTATTAGACACAGCAGTAAAATGTCAAATACAATATAGCACAGCAATATTCAACATTCACCTGTGGCCTTTTTGACACCCTGTACTCACGTATCTCCTGATGTTAACTGCTCACACCCCCACCATTTTTGCTCCTCCCACCAAACTGTCCTGTCCAACAGGAGGAAAAGACGTTTAATTAAATATCTGCTAAGAAGGGACAATTAAAGCAATCTAAGCATGCCCTAAGGAAGGCTGGCTCCCAAGCAGGCGGGCTAAGATGTTAAGGAGGATAAAACCATCCCGAATGGGCAAAATGAAGTCTAAAATTTCCGAAGCCACCACCGAAGAGAAGTTTGAAGCACATGAGGTGGGACTGGGTCACAACCGGTGCATTGGTGAAGCCCTGGGCACAGCTCAGCCCCGCGGGGAAGAAACCCGAGGAGTTTGTGGGTTTAGGGAGCCTGGCAACGATAAATGAAATATTCCTGTATAAAAGAGCAGGAGATGAGAGCAAAGAAAAGGGAAACCCCTTCAACATCTACCGTTATGTGGGTAGGACAGCGGAAGTTATAGGATATCAAGCAGAGGAGGCTCAGAATGGCTGATACTTCAGAGACAAGGAAGAAAGAGTCTCAGAAGTGGAAAAGAAGGGATTTTGATTTCTTTTCCCTCCATGCTCAGTCCACACCTGTTCGTAGGCCTCACCATAGGAAAAGCATAAGAGGAAAACGGTCAAAAGCAATTACTACTAACACAAAAAATCCCAAGGACGAATAAAATTGTGAAAGAAGAGCAGTTACCTCTGCAGAGAAACAAAAATAACCAACCAGAACCTGTTCCTATTGCAGCTATAGTTTAGATACAACTGAATATAATGCAGAATAAAATATATGTGTATCATATAGAGAGGTAAGGAATTAGGTCCTTTGGAGGACCCAAGCCACCAACATTTTCCAAGACTTTTACCCAGGGAAAAGCAGCAATTTTCCCTCAGCAATACACACGGACCAAAGGGGTTTCATACGCTGACGACAAACAAGTGATAGAATCAAATAAACCACGGAAGTTATTAATGACACAGAATAAAACCCAAAGGTCCAGCGCTCTCCTTCGATCTCCTGAAGGCCTTTGATAAAGCAGAACAGCCCTGCTAAAGAACAGTTATCAGGGTTGGAGAAAATACGAAGACCTGAATTAGTAAAACACATGAATCTCCATCCATTGGAGTGAAAGTTAATAAGACATGCTCCAAAATTTCAACTACAAGCAAAGGTTGTTCTTTATGTCCTGTATCACATCGAGAGTCTATGTATAGTATAGAGGGCACAGAGCAAGGCTGGGCTTAAATTCAGGCTATTTAAACCTGCTTCATCTCTGACATTGTATCCATGGCAGGTATTATCCACAGGATCACTTCTCAAACAAAACAATGAGGAAATACATCAAAAATTGCGTCTTAATCCATTAGAGTAATAAATATTATTGCCCCAGAGAAGGATCTGCTCACAAAACTGGTACCATCGGCACCCAGTTGTGCAAGAACTCATTGTGGACATTATTTTCTCTCGCGCATGAGGGGCATGGAGAAATAAATCACCACTTTGAGAGAAATTGCCTAAGATATAAGGTGTTTTGCCTTAAATGTATCCCTTTGGCAGAGCTGTTTGGCACATTGTCCCTCCTAAAATGTCATATACGTCTTATTAATGAACATTAGCTGACCCTAAGAAGTTATTTTGTATGTGTAAAGCAGTAAAACTGGCTCAAAAAAATGTAGTAATTAAAAGAGATTCAGAATCTGTCAAAGACCAGGACAATATTTGCCATTTGGTTGTTTGAATTCACAGCAGTGAGAGAAATAGCTAAAATAGTTAGTATTTATTCAGGTAAAAATACACTTTTCCAGTAGATTTAATCTAAAAATATATTTTATGAGCAGAAATAAATACTTTCCACTAGTGGAGTATATAAACTGAATATATTTGGAAAGATCCACTGTAATAGACACCATTAAAGCGATGCTGCCACATTTCAGTGTCGATAGAGCCACTAACATAATTTAATGGATCTGTCTCTGGCTATTTCAAAAGAATTTCCCCTACATACTAATGAGTTTCTATTACATGTACTTTATAACTTAATTCCTCCCGGTCCTACTAATCACGACTGTACTGGCTGTTACTTAGATTTCTTGCATTTTTCCCCTTTTTTGGTAAGGTCAGAACATAATTAATTCCAGTGAGTGAAGTTGATTCCCTCAGGGCCATCCTGCGGCTGGAAATCTCCCAGTCTCAAACAATTTCACATCCCACCATGGCCCCTTCCTGCACAACTCGGAGATGGAAAAATTCAACAGCGACAGCAGTTGCTGGAAAGAAAAACAATTCTAAAGATTACTTTATCTGTAGTAATCTGTATGTTGCACTGGAGGAATAGCAGATTTTAGTATATTTTAGCTGCACACCCTAAATAGCAGAAAAATACCCGGTCTAAAGAGAAAAATAGACCATTTTCAATTGGAGAGGGATCTCTCCCCAAAGAGGTTGCAAATACCATCACCAAGGCTCAGTCCTGGTCTGCATGAGAATAACCACTGAGAAATAAAAGGACAGATGTACAGAACATCTTGTAACATGGAGAAATGTGATTTGGGGAGATGGCCCTTCAACAAATGAAATTCTGGATTTTCAAGATGTTGCCATGGGGCTGGAGAGACAACCTGCAAGAACTTTGTATAATGGTCTGCACCCACCTGCCGGATTAATCATTACAAGTCTTCAGTATTATTATTATTGTTATTACTTTCATTTTGGGGGCCTGGCTTTGTAAAAGGCAGGGTGTGGAATTCCCATGAGATAGGAATAAATGAGATACTGTAGATAAAATTGTCTTAGAAAACATTTGTAATGTATTCAGCCTTGTTTTCTCAAGTGGAATATGTGACATTCTAAAATAAACTGACTATTTTTAAGTACCAAGCCAGGTAATCCCATCATGAGCCACCACACCAAAGCCATGAATTTATTTTGAATTTTGAATTGATTTTGCTGCTACGAAACTGCAATGTATCAAACCGACTAAATAACATCTATAGTGAATATTCGATATACACAACGCAAAGAAAAATAAATGTATTGGTGCTCTCATACCCCCGGCAGGAAGGAATTGAGACGGCCCTTTGCTATCCCAGCATTTAAAAGCCCCACAGGACACACAACTTGTAAGAGAGTTGAACATAGATCGTCATTGCAGATGATTATGTGTCTGTACACACGTACACACAAACTCACCGCAAGAACTATTTCTATGTAAAATCCCCATTCAGAAGATAAACGCCGTGTTAGACCAGAAGCATTGTGTATTCTCTGCTTGCATTTAAAGCTGAAATTATCTGCAGCAAATTATAGGGACTGAAAATAACATGTGTTTCCACGTTCAAGTGTTATCGCCTACACCAGCATTAATGTTTCTCCTAAATCGTCAAATATTTGATTTCTAATTAAGCCCTTTTCATCCCAAAGCTGGATTTGTCTTCCTCATCTTTAATTATATTTCCATCGATGTTTTTCAAGAGCAAACACAAAGGTTTTCATTTTTACATTATATAGAAATCACACTGTAAATATTTATCAGGCGGCTCCCTCTCCTTGGCTGTTCACAGCTCCACGAAGCCAGTTCCATAGGACAAAGAGCACATTCTCCTTCCCTTTCTTTTAGGGGCATCTTCACAAAAGCTGCAGACAGATTTTTATTCCATTTTTAGAACTGAATCTTAGTTTTCAAAGTACCACATGTGGGAGGAAGGACAGCAAAGCAAACTGAGCTTGGTGGCTGAGGTCTTTTCCCAACTGGATATTTCCTTCCCATCTTTCTACCTTTATATTATGTTTAATCTTATGTCATAAACCTCTTAATTTTGGATTAGTTTTGCAATCAGGGCTTTACTAATCCATTCTAGACAATCAGAAACAATGGTAACAATTCTTCATTTGACCTTCCAGAACAAAATCATGAGACTCTCTGCCACAGGCATCACTATTTTGCTAGAGAGAGGTTCAGTTTGCAAATATGTAACACGTTATTATCACTGAGACCATTAATACATTTATCACAATTAGCATCTCTGAGATTCTTTGCGATATTGAGTCCCAGATTCACGAGCAGGGAATCAAGTCACGCTTTCTGTTTGGCACTGGAGCTCGTTCTGCTAATCAGCACAAATTATATTAGCTGGTGGAAGTTCCACCTAAACAAACCACCTGCAAACGCTGCCTGATTACTGCCAGAGGGAGAATCTATTTTACAGTCCCCGTTTGTACTCTGTGCTACCTTAATCCATCCCCACATGGGATTGCTGGGTTGTGTTTGAAAAATTCCTGCTAACAGTTGAATATTCGCTTTCAGTAACAAGCCAGTCATAGCGAAAACCAAGGGAACCTATTCTATTTTTCAGAAGAATATTGTTGTTCTCAAACACATCCCTCCCACCAGGGCTGTCCCAGGCTCCATCTCAGACAAGGTAGAAATTCTATTTGGAAAACGAGCTATTTTTGGCTACCCAAATGTGGAGCCCTAATTTTATATATATATATATATTTAATGCGTTACAGTGTGCTCTCTTATTTTTTTTAAGCAGGACAGAAGGGCAGGATTGGAGTGCAGTGCTGAAGCAGATGGAACTGAGGAACAGAACAGAAAATACAGGAGAAACAGAATTAGGGGGGATAGGCAGGATACAGCAAGAACCGTGGAGTTCTCATGGCTCTAATACACAGGATTTTTTTAGCCTCTAAAATGAGCACAATGAACCCTCATCCAATTGACACTACAAATGGGAACAAGGAGACAATCTGCCCACAAGCCCCATCGGAAAGAGGAGGGTGAAGATTTCACATCACAAGGCCTTTCTTATGGATCTTAAAGTACGTTTGATTGCAGGCAGATTCCTTTAGGAAATGTCTTATTTCAAGTTACGTCAGGCAGGATGATGTATGAACTTCCATCAGGGGGAGGAAAAAAGGGATGAATCAATGGACTGAAAAAAATTTCTTCAATCTTCTATGTCAAATTTCATATTTTTTATCTTTTTAAAATAAAGTTTTGATAATAATGAAAAAAATCCCAATGTGCAGTCCCCAGATACAGGCCCTGGAGGGCTGAGCTCTGGCTTTGTTAAGTCAAGAGAAGGTTTAAACCCACCATGAGTGCAGCCTGGGTTTTACCCTCCACCTTTTTTCTTCCTTCTAAATAGCCCTGCATTGCAGTACACAAAGCCAAGATCAGTTTAGCTAAAGGTGACAAGATTTATAAATATATGATGTTCGAAAGCATTCAGGACATTTTTTTCCTAAGTCATAAGAGTGACAACTTCTGGTAGAGCAAATCAATTATAAAACACATGACATTATCCAAAACTCTTTTTCTAGAGAACTCCACATTTCTGAACCCTCAGGCTACACCAGCCCCAGATCACCAAAGGCAACTGGTACTAGAGCAAAGAAGCAAATTTCATCCAAACAAGACAGTGTTCAAAAATGACATCTATTAAAGGGCTGGTAAGAGATAAAAAGGCAACTATCTGACATCAAAGGGTTAAATAACTCCCAGTGAGCAGCATGTGGTAACAGCGTGGCTATTCTTCTTTTCCTTTGTTCCACCTGCAGAAGTTTGCAAGTCATGAAGAGAATACCCGCCTACGTATTACAAGTACTTGCACCTTGTGAATTTTGTGATTTAATGAAAAATAGTCACGTAATTTCTGCCCACAGTAAGTAGTCATGGATTTTAGTAGTAGATCTGCACTATATAAATTTTGTAATAGAGAAAATTATATACACACACAGGATAAGTGGTGGAAGCCAGCAAAGATATACATACATCACTATTAAAGTACACCAAAAAAAACTTTCATAAAGAAATCTAATGTCTTGTATCTTTTTATTTTGCTGCTTTGCAAAAAGAACCCTCCCTCCCCAATAGCAAACTTCTTAAATTATGTGCTAGTTCTTACTAAGTAAAAATGGGTTTTTTTTTAATTGCAGCACAAATTCCCCAAGCTACAAGATAAGAACACCAGCCAGATAAGAGGCTTAATTATGAACAGAATGAGCTGTAAACATTTCTTTGCAGTTCTCTGCATTATCTTCGACTCAATAGTATTCTCCATGTACAAATATTTCACTCCAGTTCCTCAGTATTACTTTACAGAATCACAGAGTGTCTGAGGTTGGAAGGCATCTCTGGGGGTCACCTGGGCCAACCCCTCTGCTCAAGTGGGGTCACCTGCAAGAGTTTGCCCAGGACTATGTCCAGATAGTTTGGGATATGTCCAAGGATGGAGACTCCAGAGTCTCCCTGGGCAACCCATGCTAGTACTCAATTGCCCTCACAGTAAGAAAAAGTAAATCCTAATTTCACAGGAGATGTTTTTCAGTTTGTGGTATTTGTCCTGAACGTTAGAGAATGGATATCAGGTACCTGCCACTGTAATTAGCTTGAAGTAACATTTACTGTTAACAGTATCCTTGTGAGACAAAACAGGAAGCTGGTCTTTAATGTGGATTTGGCTTTGCAACAAACTGAGCTTGTGGGGAAGGGGCAAGATCTCAGAAAATACTTTCTGTGACATCAACCAGATAACCACAGGGTCACATCTGCAAAACCACATTTCACACGTTTATAGCTCTAACATGGCTATTTCTTAGAAGAAAGCAACCTACTCAAGCACTGTGCTCATGTAAAAAATGATCATTCTACAGCATTAGTTATTCCCATCCTTGTGAACATCAGAAGGAACGTTATTAGCAGAAAACACCATGTTCTTTGCCACATGCCTGGGCACAGGCCAAGTGCAAGGTCCTGTACCTGGGCTGGGGATAGCCCTGGTATCAACACAGGCCAGGGATGAAGGGGTGGAGAGCAGCCCTGCCAAGAAGGACTTGGGGGTACTGATGGATGAAAGATGGGACATGAGCTGGCAACGCACACTTGCAGCCCAGAAGCCAATTGTGTCTTGGGCTGCATCAAAAGAAGCATGGCCAGCAGGTCAAGGGAGGTGATTCTGTTCTTCTGCTCCGCTCTGGTGAGACCCCAAACTGGAGTTCTGCGTCCAGCTCGCGGGTCTTCAGCACAGGAAAGACATAGACCTGTTGGAGAGGGGCCAGAGGAGTCCACCAGGATGATCAGAGGAATGGAACAGCTCTGCTGGGAGGACAGGCTGAGAGAGTTGGGGTGTTCCGCCTGGAGAAGAGAAGGCTCCAGGAGACCTTATTGCAGCCTTTCTGTACTTAAAAGAAGCCAGTAAGAAAGATGGGGACAGACTTTTTAGCAGGGCATGTTGCGATATGATGAGGGGTGATGGTTTTAAACTAAAGGAGGGGAGATTCAGGTCAGACATGAGGAAGGAATTGTTGGCCCTGAGGGTGGTGAGAGCCTGGCCCAGGTTGGCCAGAGAGGTGGTGGATGAACCATCCCTGGACACATCCCAGGCCAGGCTGGACAGGGCTCTGAGCAACCTGAGCTGGTGAAGATGTCCTTGCTCATGGCAGGGGTGGCACTGGATGGGCTTTGAAGGTCCCTCCAACACAAACCATCCAGCGGGTCCATGAGGGTCGGGCGGAGGGACCCCTGTCTGAGGCCCCAGCCCGGCCGGTGCCGCTGTCTGCAGTGCTGAACTTTCCCCAGAGATGCACATCTTACTACAAAAGAGTTTTCCAGAACCGTAATCATTCATATTGTATTTCAGTCACTGCATCCCAGGAAAGGCTTCCTAACCTTCCTGCTTTTCTTAAAGTATATTATCTGTAAATACAATTATTTTAATGTATAGTAATGGAGTACCTGATTTCCAGCTATCTAGAACCAATCAAGGACTTGTCAAATGGATATGTTTGACTGCTTGGTTATTCCCCAACTCCCCTCCTCTGCTTCTAGTTTGGGCCTTGTAAACACAAAACTTCAAGATAATATAAAATTACAGCAGTTTCTCTGCTCAGATGTTGGGGTTTTTTTTTCCTCCTTCCTTGAGTTTACTTTACACTTGAGCACAAAATGTGGCTCAGTCCAAATGGTGCATTTAATTCTCCCCAAGCCTTTATTTGGTTAAGGAAATCAATTACTCTCCCATTCACACGTCAACAGTTGATGGTTAATTGTCCCTATTTTGTTCTGGCCTTATCCCTGTCCTGCCCTGAATCTGACAGTATCAATTCCAAACCAAAAATACCATTTGCCATCAGCAGGGCTGGTTTTAAAAAGTTTGTGAGTCACACTAAATACATAAAGGTTCCTTTGCCTCCAGAAACGTTCCCTAGTTTTTCAAAGGTTATTGACAGGCTTGGCACTAGGAAAGTGTTAAGAAAATGTTCCCATCTTCCTTTACATTAAACAAGTAGGATGCAGAAATGAGATGAGTGAGTAGCAATTCTAGCATCCAATCTTCATTTTCCCACAAATACATGACTCCTGGATGTATTCATTTTACCTCAAAAGACCCGAAAGCATCGAAAATGTATCATTTTCCAAATGAAGTTACTGATGGAGAACCTCTGAGAGCATCCAAGAGCCTCCACGTGCAGGGTATGAGGGGCCTCTTGTGGTGGCCGCGCTGGTTCAGCGCTCCTGCACAGCACCCGGCTCCAACCAGTGTTCGCAACAGAAAAATGAGATCCACATTTACCTCTCTCATTAGAGGAACCTGACTCATTTAATACATCAGAAATTAGCACATAACCCAATATTGCAATCTAGTTTATCATCCTGGTCTCCAGTTATGAACACAAGGCATCTAAAAATAAAACAGTGCACCCTCAGTAATATTTTATGAAATGCTGTCAAATCTAATGCAGCCTGCCTAACCATGGTGTCACAAAAATAACAGCTGCTGGAAAGAGCTCACCTAGCTTCAGTTTGAACCTGCTTCAATGGAGGAAACTGTCAAATTGTCCCTGTAAGTCCAAGACCAGAGTTCTTAGCACAGAAAAGCTCTGTTGGATCTGTGAAGCTGCCTTGCACTTGACATTACGCAGCATTGCTCCCATTTCGCAACTGAAGGCAGAATTAAACTAAGAAACGTCTCTTCCTTGCACAGGAACTCCATCTGCTTTAAGAAACTCATTAGCAATGATTCCTAGATTTTTGTAGCGAACTCGGAAACCACCAAATGCTGCCCTGGGATGGGCAACAGCTTCCTACAGCTGAGCAACATGCACTCCTACCAAGGGTCATAGAATCACAGAGTCACTTTGGCTGCAAGAGACCCTCAAGATCATGGAGTCCAAATGTTATCCCACGCCTGGCACTGCCCCATGACCCTGAGAACCTCATCTCAGGTCTGTCCAACCCTCCAGGGCTGGTGACTCCAGCACTGCCCTGGGCAGCCTGTTCCAATGCCCCACAGCCCTTTGGGGAAGAAGTTGTTCCTCACATCCAGACAATCCATTCACATCTCCCGTACACACCTCAGTCAAACTGGGGGACACATCCTGCTTCTATTTACCTGGTCTAACACACACCATTGCAACCTCCAGAATTTGTTAAAAATTATTGAATTATTCCATGTGCTCTAGTCTACACCTACCTCAGAACCAATGTACTCTGTCACAAAGCAATATCTATAAACTCTGCACCTACTTGCAGATTTATTGACCTAGAAGATTCCGCTCCAGAGCCAGCCACAAAGCCACTTGTTTTCAAGAAATGTGCTCTATATTTGGATCTCTAGTTTAGAATCACCTTAAAAACAGAAGTACAGCCTCCATCTGCCAGTCACCCAGTCTGCAAGGTGGCGTGAAGATTTCTTCCAAAATCAAGTTTAATTTTGAAACCTTAAATCAACTCCTCTATTTTAGGAAAGAAAAAAAAACAACAAAAACAGAAAAAAAACCCCACACTCTACAAACCACATTTATTTCTAGGAAAAGCACTGCAATTTGGTTTTTTGGAGAACACAAAGTGCTAAACACATGTGAAAACACCTGTTTTCTGCAGAAGAACACATCACTATTTGGAAACACCTTTTCCCACCAAAATCACTGCTAATATCTGCTGTGTCCAATCCACAATATTGCCATGACCCACTTCTAACGTGCACAGTCACGTGTTCAGCTGTACCTACAAGCTGCACTTCTGCTTGCAGATTTGAGACACCGCTGCTCCCCAAAATGTCCTTCTTTCATGATCAGCCCCCAATTTAGCTTTCGTTTCTCCAAAGTCCGAGAAAGGAACCCAACAAAAAGCAAGCAGCGGGACGAGGAGCCCCAGGGCCGTACTCACGGGTGTGCTGCTGTCGGAAAAGGTGTTCATGCTGACGGAGCGGCTCATCTTGTCGGAGGAGAAGGACGATGGGGACGGGCTGCGCTTGTCCAGCTGCTGCTGGGGCGGCAGGTCCTGGCGCTGCAGGTGCTCCCGCCATGCTCGCTGGATGCTGCGGCAAAAAAAGGCTTTAAAAATATCTATTCTTGACTGAATAGGTGGGTTTGGGTGGTTTTCTGTTTTTTGTTTTGTGCACTTTGTTTTCTGATTTGGACAATGACCACATGTAGCTAACCCCTGTAGGTCTTACATTAGCAATTCTCTTAAACCTTGCAAAAAATTAAAAACATGTAATTATCTGCTTAAAAGAACAAACAGCCTTCAACATCTTGTATCGGCTCTCAGATTATAATGCAGATATGGTTGGAAGTTCAGGGCTGGACCAGTATCCTCTAAAATCTCCTCCTCCATCCTGGGTGGCTGGGGACTTAAAACCTCCTCCAAAAGATCATGTGGGCGTTGTTATCATAGAACCATAGAACCACTCTAGTTGGAAGTGACCCTCAGGATCGAGTCCAACCATAACCTAAATAACCTAACTCTAGCACTAAACCACATCCCCAAGAGCTCTGCTTCCAAACTCTAAACTTTGACCGTGTTTCTAAAATCTGATGTGAAATTCTATCCAGAAATTCCATTCTCACCAGGTGGCAGTGCCGGCCCACCGGTGCCTTTGCGAAGGTGCCAGGGACACCAGTGAGAGATGCTGGGAATTAAAGCTGTGTTTAAAACAGGACCTCACCACGTGCTTTATGGTTCAAACCAAAGAGGCCAAAGCCCTTGGCATGGATTTACTTTGCACTAGGAATATATCTATATATTTTTTCTTTCACCTTGCCTTTTTAAGATGTCATTTCTGCTCCCATCTCCATAAACCAGAAAAAACATTTAGCACCCAGGCACCACTGCAAAGGTGTTTGATCACACACAGGTGAGTCCAACAGGCAAATGGTGCTTCTTGGCTTGGCAGGAGGAGGGTGAAGCTCAACACCAGCACAACTTCTCAGTGACCGCTCACAGCGCTGGAATGTCCTGACAGTGGGACAGTGGGAACCTCCTGGCATCTCATTTTTCATTCCGGTCAGGGAACAACACTCCCAACACACAAGGCATTTTGAACACCTTGAGGTTGAGGAAGTAAAATATATGTATTTTGTTATTTTTTAGAAGAACACCAGATCAGGAACAACATCCATTTCAGCCTCACCAGGATGAGTGCACTCCAGAGCCGGGCAGGGAGATTAAGGCCTGTGATGCTCTCACACGACAGCTTTAAAATGGACAGAAATATCTACCCAAGCTCCCCAAAATGCCAATGGAGGAGCTTTCAGTAAATGTATTTGGCTTTAAAAAAACCCTATGTATCTACACCTCAAGTATTTACTTTGCATTGTTTCAGCTTCAAGCTTTACTTACATAATGTATACGTAATACATACAACTACTATTTACATATTTATATTTACACATACTTTCTATTTTAAAGCTCAAGAATATGCCCAGGTTAAGCCATAACTACCCTTCTAGAAAGCTTTCTGAAAATCTATTCTTTCATCTGGCTTATATTTGCATGGCTAAAAGATGCTGGCTGGATTTTGATTTGAAATGTCATGTCCTTTTAATATTTTAATAGAGCATTAATATTTTAACATCCCGTATAGCAAGTCAGCTGTAGATTTTCAGCTGAAAAGGAAATTCAGTATGGAGTTTAGCAACAGATCCAACCCTGTGTAAAGCTGGGCCACAGAATCTTTGCCCTGATGGAGCAACAAGGCTGGAAGAGGCACCAAGAGGAGCCCTCTGCTCCCATAGACACGTGGGTGAGTTTTAAGTTCGATTCCCGTGTATTACAGCACAGTCAAGCCTTTTAAAATAACCGAGCGCATGGTAAACTGTACGACATGTGTGAAATATGTTACAGAGGCTAAAATTACTGCATTTGGAAGTCGGGGAGTTAGTTATCAAAGGACAGTGATGCTTGTTTGCTTGTTCCAGGCGGTGCAGCTAGGTGTCAGCCCTGCGCCTTGGCTGATAGAAATTGCTGTGCTTGCCAATAAAAAGCAGCTTCGCTCAGCTACCTTGAAAAATTGGGCTTTTTTTTCCTACTTAAAGTTACACAGAAATCCATGATGGAGACAGTCTGGGTTCTGCAGTTCAAGAATCAATCCAGGGAACTGCTGGAGAGAGTCCAGCGCAGCCACCAAGATGCTGAAGGGAGTGGAGCATCTCCCGTGTGAGGAAAGGCTGAGGGAGCTGGGGCTCTGGAGCTGGACAAGAGGAGACTGAGGGGGGACTCATTCCTGGGGATCAATATGGAAAGGGAGAGTGTCAGGAGGATGGAGCCAGGCTCTTCTGGTGACAACCAGTGACAGGACAAGGGGTAATGGGTACAAACTGGAATACAAAAGCTCCACTTAAATTTGAGAAGAAACTTCTTCATGGTGAGGGTGGCAGAGCCTGGCCCAGGCTGCCCAGGGGGTTGTGGAGTCTCCTTCTGTGCAGACATTCCAACCCGCCTGGACACCTTCCTGTGTAACCTCATCTGGGTGTTCCTGCTCCATGGGGGGACTGCACTGGAGGAGCTTTCCAGGGCCCTTCCAATCCCTGACACTCTGCGATTCTATGAATCAAACAAATCCAGCTGCATTTAAAGGCAGAAAAGACATTCATCCTTACTTACATTTTCACTTTTGATTCCAAGGGCTGTAAGTTGATATTGTATTTTTCAAAATTATTTTCTTTATCCATGGCAAGCTGATGGCTATGGAAAAGGAAGGAAAATGGGTTTAAAGTGTCTCAGCATTATGATTTTGTAATTAATTCAGAAATGTTGAGAGGAACATACGAGAGCTGCTCACTATAAGGTGTTGCTGTCTTTGGAGAAAAGCATCTGTGTCCCCACCTTCAGCCCCATTTGACTGTTAACAAAAAGGAGGAATTTGGATCCAGTTGCCAGATTGGAACCTGCTTGAGTCTTTGCACTAAACCTTCCAGATGCCCCAGCTCCAGAGACAGGCACAGCCAGCAAAGAAGCTGCTGCAAATAAAACCAAAACACTGGCAAATACAATAGATAGTCTTGCTAAATTAATTTTCATCCCTGGGGCTACGTTTGAAAAGCTGGAGAGTAAAATGAAAAGTAACAATGGTGGTGCCGATAGCAAATGAATCACATCAGCAAAAGCCATACAGGAATATGAAGGAAAAATTCTTTGTACTAAATGATGACCGAGGAGTTGATGCTGCAAACGGATCTTTTTGAGGAAGCAATTTTAAAATGTTAAAAGATAAAAATCAAATATCCGGGGACGCTGCTTTGGATGAGCCCAGCGACATGAATGAAAGGTCTTGGCATGGAAATTGGTAAGACTAGACCCCGACCTGTGGAGTTATTTTGAGACTTTACGGGACACTTAATTACATCATTCAATCAGCAGCAGTTTTCAGAAATTATCCTCCTGTAACTAAAAATAAGAATTGTTTACGGGAGAGATGCAAAGTCTTGAATATTTACTATATTACCAAATGAGAAACTTAAGTCTACAACAGAGAGACGGTCCCTCAGAAAGGACTTGTTGCTTTATAAAAGCCATTTCACATCATCATGTGTGAGACACAGCAGAAATTGCACATTTACCTTTGAAGCGAGTCTTTGCCATCAATGACCTTTTCCAAGGTGTGCTGGAGCCTTTTGAGTTCTTCCTGCAAGGAGGAAAAAAACCCATTTCAATGTGTTTATGGAAAGCCCTTGGTTGACACTGGAGATCCATCCTCAAGACGTGGTGAGTCAACCACTAAACAAAATGGTCACCCGGGTGACATCTGCGGGATTGCTTTCAAATTTAGATATCCAAAATAACCGCAAATAAATTGATATGTCAATGGTCAATATATCCAGCACAAGTCTGAAAGAAAGTATCAGACCTACAAAAACAACAGACAGAGCAAAAGAGGAAAGTGTTTTCTCATGTCTGAGGAGCGTGGCTGCTTTTTTGAGATGGTTTTGGTAAGAGGCAAGTGAGAACCAGCTCATACTTTCAGGGACTTCTCTTTGTTCTGCAATCAGAGAGTATTCAGTCTCATAATTAAGAGAGTCGCTGGCTGAGATTTACAGCCCGTCGTTTTTACCAGGGTATTTGCATTGGATCCCATTTTGATAGCAGGAATGCCACAAATTTAACTGCAGATGCATAGCTGGCCTTCCCTGCATCCAGGCTGATGTCCTGGGAACAATCTACCCATGACGTTCAGCACATAGATACAGCTCAAAAAAACTAAACTGCTATCTGGTTAGTAGGGTTTTATTATTTGAAAGGGGCAGGAGTTGGTGGGTGGAGGAAAACCTGGTGGCAACAAAGCGTGTGCTCCAGGGGATGCGACCCCTGGGCTGAGCTTCTGTCCCTGCAAATGCTGGACCCCTAACCGCATCCCTGGGACGCCAGGCAAAGAGCATCGCCAGCCCCAGCTGCAGGGATGTGCCTTTGGGTTGGTGTTTCTGCATCAACTGTTTGATAATTAAGCACCGCTGGAAAATGAGAAGTCTGTGCAAAACACAAAGATGTTAACTCATGGCTTCTTCTGGCTCATTAAGTTGGGAATCAAATAGAAAAGCAAAAGCTACTCGGAGTAAGGCAGGAGGGTAATTTACTTCACACCTACCTTGCTTACAGATACAGGATTCCCAGGAAGGCTACGAACATTAAAAAGGCAAAACAAGCATATTTTCTTCTTATGTATCTTATCTGACCTGCGGATGAAGCCAAGACTTCTGTTTCTCATGGGATTGTTGCGATCTCTGGGACCAAAATGAATCAGCCAACTCTACTTCTTGCTTTCCCCAGTAAAGCCCATTTCGTGAAACCGAAATTTTAGCATGGCTCTTTTAACCCCGTACAAGATTCTACCCTGGCCAGCATGAAACAAGATCAGAGCTGGTACCTGATTTACTCCTAACGCAGCTTCATTTCCCCCCAGCCTTAGAAGGACTATTACTATAAAACATGTTTGATGCATAAACTCAATTTGTCAAGACGACAGACAAGTTAGAGGTTTCCCGAATTTTTGCCCCAGCCTTTGCCCTCCTGATAGAACACTCTGCACAATCCTGGAGGCCTGGCTGATGCCACAACCCAGTCGAGAAACTCCTTTTGATTTTTGCCTTCCTTTTTCTTTTTTAAACATATTTCTTTTGGGCCTGCTCTGAGGAACATCCTCTTCTAGCATATTCAAAATAAGCATCTCTCAAAACCATCTTCTTCAAAGCACAGCTCAGTTCAGAAGATAACCTTCTCTTCTCCCATCTTATCCCACTGGTCATTTTTTTCAGCGTATCCCAGAGCTACGTACTGTAATTTAGAATGTGAAAACAATTTGCAATTGACTTTATATATAGCTCTGGGTGACAAAACCTGCATGACTTACATAAATCATTTCTTATGTTTGACATCATTTTCTATTAACCTCAGGGTGAAGAGCAATCAACAACAACAAAAAGAAGAGTAAAAACCAAAATTGGTTGTGACATTTTTGACTATTCAGTCTTTCAATTAAGCATCACCGGGTAGTCTTTATAAAAGCTGTAATAGAAGGCAACGACAGAAGGGGCATAGTAATGTTTGCATAATTGGGAAGAGAAGGAGACACAAAATCTATACTAATTTCAGTTTTGTGTCATTAACCATGAAGTATTGATTACTGCTCCTTGCAACAGAATTTATGAAGCTGGCTGTGCTGCTGCGAGGCGGATGGTTCGGATGCTCCGTCCCCAGCCCCCGGCGCGGTGACGGATGGGTGACAGTGACAGTGACAACTGTCCCGACCCACAGCCTTAGGAGACACATCTCCCCACCGCACCAGGAGCGACCCAGCTGCGAACTCCAACTTCCGAAAATTAAATTGGAAGAGATCCATACTTCTGCTGGAACACACGATGAATTACAACGCCTCTGTAAACCTTGTTATAATGGAAACATATTGGAAAATGTTTGTTTTTCTGCCTCGGTTGAATACAGATATTAATAGCAACCAATACCTACAGACACATAGATACCTCCAGAAGGAAAAGCAATGAAAGCTTGAAGTGCAAAACCGGTGTTAAGAGCAAACTAAAGTGCCTTTTTCAAGTCCTTAACGTGGACATTAATGATTTTTCAGCCTGTAGAACGGTACTTTTGGGAAACTAGGCTATTGCAATGACTTAATTACTGCCAGGAAACCCTGTAACCTTGTGGGACAGACAAGACCAAGGGGGTCAAGTGAACAGAGTCTCACCAGGGAGAAGCCAGCCTAGAAGAGCCGCCTTAAGCTGCGCCCAGCTGGCTCCCAGCACAGCCTGCATGCTGGAAAAGCCTGGCTTTGTCATCGGGATTTACAGTTGGGGCAAAACTGCCTTTTTCCCCTGCAAATCAGCTGGGTTTGGCTCCAAACAGCCCAAGGCCAGGCTCTCAGGGTTCACATCAAGCGCAATGATTTAGCAACCTCACCCAGCCGCCTTCAGCAGATTTCAGGGTCTTTTCTTTTAATGGAGAGACCCAGAGGTTGCTGGAGACTCGGGTCCTGTTTGGGCTGGCACAGAAACGTCACCTCTTGTGTGACCAGCTGTGGAGGTGACAGCAATTGGCACATACGGGATCAGCAAGGCAGCACAGAAATCTAAATCTAAGCCCATTTATCCTTAAATTCCTTCCCAATAAATCCATTTTGAAACACAGTTTAGTGCAAATTCTAAGGAAAGAAATCTGCAGACACAGAGCTGTCCCTGGATAAATATTTACCTCCAAGAGCAGGCAATGATTCTTTTTTGTTGCTACACCCAAAAATATACATTTAGGTCAGTGGAGCTATTTATACCTGTAGTTTTAAACCAGCATGGAGAAATCAGAGCAGAGGCCATATATTAAAAATTAATTTTCAAAATCCTTTTTGGACATGTGCGTTTGAGTACGTTTGCCTAAGAGGTCTGTAAATTCGGCACCAAATGAATATAAAACAGTGCTTCTTGAGGGGTCAGAGATGAGAAGACAAAGCTCTGATTTCAACAGAACCACAGCCCAGAAATAGTAGTAAAACAGGTTTGCTTTCCTGTTTTATAATTAAGAGTGAGCGTAGCTGTTATTTAAACACACCAGCTTTGGTTCTCTATTTCATTGACGTTCTTCCGAATTTTAATAGAACTTTTGTTGAATGTTGATTTTCCATTAATGCAGGAAAACTTGCGCTTATGTGCGTTTCTTCCTCCCCTTTCTTGCAAGTCTCTGGCTGACACACCACGGTGCTGGTTTGAGACCCTCCTCTCCTGGCATCTTTGGCACCATCACTAAAGATCCCGGAGCCTCCCCAGCCGCCCTCACCGGCTCATCATTCCAGAGCCGCTGGATTTAAAGGCAAACGTACAAATTCTTCTCCATAGCGCTGACACAGGCACGTCCAAAACCGATTGTTCCTTCCCCAGCACAACCTGAAGCGATAGCTTAGCCAGGACGAGCTTAACTGAAGCGAGAAGCTCTGCAGCGCCTGCTGCTCCTAAGACCAGAAGCCGTGCAGGATCCATCCTCTGATCAAAGCCACCTGATGCCTCTCTCTGTCACCTACCAGGAAGCCAATTTATAGGTTTTAACATCCTCACCTCCTGCCATTTTCCAATCCTGCAGTCACCAGGAGGTGGATCTGAGCTGATGATGCTCTCTCCCAGCCTGTCACCTGGGATGGGGACAGCACATGCAACACTAAACCATCTTTTAAGACTTTGTTTCCCATTTAACAAAGAATTGCCACCCCCTGACTCTGTGTCCATGAAATATCTTGGCTTTTATTCATTTTACATTTTTTCATTTTATTCATTTCCATTTATATTTTGCCCATTTTTGCTACGAAACGCTATGCCCCTTGTATTAAACGATGCAGAGTCCACGTTTCAGCCTGATACAGCCCGTCAAGCAGTGTGTTAATTAAGCCTCTTAGCAGGATACAACAAGCCTAAAGGGGATAGAAAGATCAGGATCCTTTGTGGCGAAGGTTTGTACTCGCAGCTATTTTGGGCCCCTATTCACCGCATTGTGGAGGGGCCATTCCCAAGGGAAAACTGCTGGATTGTACAAGAAGACCCAAAATCTCCTGCTCCCTCCAAAAACACAAGCAGAGGGCTGTCCCCAGAGCAGCATCTCTGGTGGCACTGGGGGTACAGCAAAGGCACAAGGAGCCCCGGTTTGGGCAGACACGAGACCATCTGCATTAATTCCCATTTTAGGGGCATGCAGAGTATTCTGCGTCCCTTTTCAGGGGCTGGAACATAAAAAGCCGATTCTATGCCCTGAGCATCCCATAAAGTCATCAATTAAATGTCAGATGGTGACAACTACTTCATATCTTGGTACAAAAAGACACATCAGATGTTAGTGGCTTTTGTATATTGGGGGTGGGAAGGGGAAGGTATTTTATTTGCTCTGACAACCCAACAGGGACCTTCACTTCAGCTCTGAGTGTTCAAGAAAAGCACATAAACTGCAGAGGGTTAACACAGCTACAGGGGCTGTGCGATCCACAGCTGGCAGAACGATCCGCTAGATCACTGGAAGAAATTGTGTCATTAGTTACCCAAACCTGCTTAAACAAGTTCCACATTCAGATTTAGAAACAAACCATAAATTAGCCTCACTGCAATGGGTTAGTTACTGCAGGGAGACCCAGCGTGGACGTTGGGGTGGGATCCTCTGTCCCAACCTGTCACCGGCCTCCAATGGCACCTGAGGTCTTCACACCTCCTCTCCTGTCTGCTCCATTTAGGTCACAATATCTTCAAGAATGGGAACAGCTCTTATTTTTTGCTTGTGTATCAGGGCTCTGATCTTGATTAGTTAAAATAGAATATTGTCATCAACTGCTAATTCATAGTGAACAATTGCAGACTCTTCCATTGCTCTTCCATCAAATCCTGCCTGTATTTCCCTCCATAGCTCACCTTCACTTCAACCACAAACGTTCCTGGTGAGCACATGGTATGTTCAGGCTCTGTCACAGAATCAGAGAGTCATTTGGTTGGGAGAGACCCTCAAGATTATCGAGCCCAACAGTTCCTCCACCCCTGTCCCTGCCCCATGTCCCTGAGAACCTCATCTCTGTCTGTCCAACCCTTGAGGGATGGTGACTCCAGCACTGCCCTGGGCAGCCTGTTCCAATGCCCCACAGCCCTTTGGGGAAGAAACTGTTCCTCAGATCTAACCTCAACCTTCCCCGTTCCAACTTGAGACCGTTTCCTCTCATTTTTCCAAACAAGTCAAAGAAGGTGTCAACCAAAACCTGAGGACTGCTCAAAGGAAGTGTCACACTGAACAGAAAATGAGGCCAAGAGAAGGAAACAAAGGGCATCACTGCAACGTTTCAGGCTGGAAAGAGGTTACTGCTAATTAGTGTGTCAGCGGAATGAGTATTAAGCATCACCAGCACAAATGAGCATGTGCTGGGGCTGCAACGAGATCTTGGGGTCTAGCCGAAAAATGGAGCACATATGGGAACAGAAGCCATTAGGCAATTAACTCCCACCCTTTGTTGCTCTTGTTGTCATTATTCTCAATACTTATGAGCCACTTCACTCAATACACATTTTCTTAGTTTATTGAGAAACCAGTTATGCTCATAGAGCCCAATTGCTACAATTTAAGTTATTCTCCAAAAAGAAGGACCCTCTTGCTTTCTACTGCTCCACATCACAGGCCAACTCTCAGGGAACTTTTTAAATAACAAGTTTCCTATAAGTTTCTATTTTTATAGCTATATCTGTACAGGAGTTCAGGATGGAGCTAGGGATGAAGTTTGGGATCATTTGCCTCAGGCTTTACTGTAACATTGTCCCACAGAGAAAAAATATATTGCAACAAAAATACTCCAGCACTTGTGATGTTTTCCAGATTGCTTTTTGCACCCGGTGCTGTTCAGCACGTGGTGTCACACTGGGTTTCAGAAGCTGGAAACCAGGGTTGGGTTGTAGGTACATCCCTCGGTCCCTTCACCAAAAGCAGTGAGTTCTGTGTTTTGCTGCCAAAGGTTGACTCCACACTGCATCATTTCTGAGAGTTTTACTCATTGCTGTTTAAAATTCCCAGGGGATGCATTTGCCTCCTGTTTCTCAGAACACTTTCATCACTTCATAGATTAATCTGTAATATTTTCATTTTCTTCATGTAAAGCCCTGCCCCCCCTTTTATACCCTATGGACATAACAGCTAATTGTTTCTCTTCCCGATCTTGTAAATCATGACATTATTCTCTCCTCGCTCATCATTTAATCAAAACAGGACTCAATACAAATCATAATTTACTGAGCGTGAACCCAGCATAGAGAACAATGCAGAAAGTCTTGGCCATCATATACTTGAACTGAGCTTGTGCCTCATCCCTTTCTAAGATCCTGGCTACGTGACGATGCCCGGGACAGCTGATTTATTAATTCCTCTCATAATCGGGTGCAAAGAGCCGAAAGGGAAATGCAGCAACGCAGGCGATATCTCCCCAGGGACAGGAGCACTCCCAGGGTGACCTGTTCTCCACTTCCCATGATATCAATACATCTTTCTTTTCCTTCTTTCAGCTCTGCCCTCAGGAAGAGTAATCTACCACACCACAGCTACAGAACGTTATTTCATAGTTACAGCATCCCCGCACGAGGATGAATAGCATTAAAAAGCTAAGTTAGATGCCTTTTTAAAAGCCTCTTCTTTCTGATGCTGTCACTGTGGTCAGGGGCTTTCAGCAGCACCACTCCTGCCTCAAAATATACGAGCTTTTAACTTTTGCCAAGGGAAGCGACTAGAGGGAATGAAGCCTCTTGACATCTTGGCTTTTTCACCACCAAAGTGCTTCTAAAACTGCAGCCAGCCTGAATACGGAGGAAAAGGTCTGGAGCAGCACGAGTGCTGTAGGAGACTCAGCAAAAAAGCATTTCGTAGGTTATAGTTCAAGGGGGAAAGAATATATATATATATATATATATATATACACACACACACACATATATATACACACTTGGGGATTCAAGTCCATGGCAAGAAAGCCAATTTCTCACTGAAGTCCAGGAATGTTTGGAGTCAGATTTGATTACTACCCTACCAGTGGCATCAGATACTAAATGATTCCCTTATGGGATGAGGAGATGCTATAACCATATATTGGATTTTAATGCCATTTGTATAGGACCTGAGGTGACGGTGCAAAACCTGGTGTAAACCACCACAGCTCCACCAAAGCAGAGAATATGTCTCACATATTATCGATTATACACAGCCTTTACTACAGCGACAACCTACACGAGAACTTGAGCTGGTCAAGACAGCAAAGAACTGCTGTAGGAAACATTGATTTCTTTCAAAAGCAAGTCTCCATTTGGAATAAACCCCAATAATTTTGGCATGGAAAATGCCACCACACCCACTATCAGAGCAACCAGCCTCCCCTGCAGGTCCCGGATCCCCCAAAATCCCCACGGGACTCCATCCATTCCATTCCATTCCACTGGAAGAGCCACGGAAACAACGGGGCCAAAGCTCAGCAGAGCGACCACCGCAAGGAGGGCAGCAAAGCCCAAGAACAACATGTTTCAGATGAAACGGAGCTTTGCAACCCAGCACTGGTTCATGTAGAACGGTACTTTAACCTTCAAGAAATTAAAAGGCAACCTTAGCGTTGTGTTTTGCTTTACGGCACAAAAGCTGCACCTTGGAGAGAACAGCGTTGGCCAAGTGACATAGGGAATGGTAGGTGAACGTGTCTACGGAGAAGAGACGTGTCCATCCTTAAGTGTCACCAACAGACCACGTTCCTTTATATTTACCATTACCCTTTCTCTTAATTATGCCTGCTAAGAACACACCGGTGTTTTGGTCTAATGCTTACTTAAAAACACAAGTGTGCACCCAACTCACTCTACTGGAAGAAACCCACCCCATCCACCTCCTCTAAGGTTTTCATTGCACATTACAGCCAAGTCCAGCTTCATTTGGAGAGAAATATGACGAGATTGCAACCGAGGCAGTGTGGATTTCAGCATGCCAGGGAGGGGAAGGCAGGGGAGAAATCTGACATGACAGATCCATCTTCTCAACTCCCAGTGGAGGTTTTTTCCCCCAGAAAAAGTAAGTAGCTCTATTTATAGCTCATGAGCCTATTACTTCTAATGACAACAACAGATGACTGTTTTAAAACTGAAAAGAAATATATTAATCCAATTTTCAGCTTTTCAGCATGTGGTACTGTCTACTAATTTTCACAAAAGACTGATGAACTGGTTTAGCAATCAGAAGGTTGATGTAAAAAAAAATAAATAAATAAAAAGAAAAATCACACACCTATTACAGAAACACTCTTCTACACACTTTGTGTTTCTGAAAGTCCCATGAAATCTCTGCTTGAGGACTCAGGAGGAGCCGCATCTACAGGTTTTAGGTTCATGGAAAAATACGTGCATTCACAGGAACACTATTTTTTCTGTTATGATGAACTACCGACCAAGCAGCTTTGATTAGGGTCTTAATCTTTATGTATATTGTAATTTCCACCCAATGCTCTTGTGTTTGTCTTCAACATGAGCAATAGCTTTTCCACGCTGATAATAATGAAACCGCTCCCTCATTCTGATGCTCATAACTTCGCAAGCACAACGAGGAACCAGCAATCCACTTATTAATGCACCCGTTGAGCTGAGCTTGCTAAAGCCAGGGAGTCACGTCAGTCTCCATCCCCGCGCCACCTCCCTTGCCATCGCCACCAACACTTGATCATCCGACGTGATATTTTCTATTACGAGGGGAAAATATTTTATGTTTAGCAGCCAGCAACTGCCCAGCCATAAAGATCATTGCAGAAACACAGGATTAGTCCTCCAAATGCCATGGCCCGTGCTTGGATCCCGACACCAGCAGCGTTTTAGGATGGAGCTGAGAGCACCCAAGTGTCACCCCGACCCTGCCAGGGCTGGGGCAGGGAGCCAGGGACACAACATGGGTTCCCCACAGGCACAAACCAACCGCTCCAACTAAAAACCTCTCACAAAAATCAACAGTTTAATTTAGCAGGGTTACTTTTTTCTCCTTCTTTTTCCTTCTCTCCAGTCCCCAGCTTGCCATATGAAAACTGGACAGCAAATTTATCAGGGTAGGGACCCCCTGTTGGCAGAACGGTCACTATGTGTATGAGACTTCATATACACACAATACCCTGATAAGTGACTTTTTAATTCCTTCAAAAGAATTAAATTAACTACTATTTATGTCCCAGCATTTCACCCCAATGCAACTGGAAACAGTCACAGCGCAACTTCAGAGGGGGGTGATGGCAAAAATTCCTCTGTCTTTTGCAGCCCGGCTGGGGACCTCGATAAACCGGTAACGAGCTAATGAGACAAGTTATAAAGATGTTCCCTTGGCAATCTCACAGGTGAAATAATCTAATCTTCTCCACCCTGCCTTCCTAGTTAATCTCTTGATAGGAGTCATTAACACAGTTGCTCAGTCTACTGTAGTCCCGTTATCAAGTGCATATAATTTACAATCCCATTAAAGAGATGGCCACAGATTAGTCTCAGAGGCAAATTACAAAACTATTCAGTTGTGTTTTTAGCACATTAGCAATAGCTATATGAATCCTGGAGAAAAAGAAATCATTATCATAGAACACAGAAGGTCTCAGAGCAAGTATACCCATCAACCCCCACCTCATTTTCTGCATAGAAATTAAATATAATTGCAAATTGTGGGATACTCTGTTCAGCAGCTGAGCAACCATGCAGACTTTTTTTGCTTTTGTGAATATCAAGGATAAAAATCCAAGTAGTAAAAGAGCATAAAAAGTATACAAAGTTCTTTCATGTAAAAAGCCAGGATTTAGTCTTCACAGCTTATGTGAAATTGCTGCTGCTATTCAGCATTCAAGTCATTTCTGCCATGCAATTTGAGGGCTGGAGTATGCTAAGCTCTGGGTGTTTCAAAAGAGCGGAAAGATTGAAGGCACTGGACCTTGTAAAATTATAATGAAACAGATGTTTCCTGCTTTTCTGTATTTATGCTTCTCAGTATTGGCTTCTAAAACCCAGCACGTTGGGTATTCCAACACCGTCACCTTCAGGAGACTCCATTCCATCCAGGAAAGTAGTTAAGAGATTGTTTCACAAACCAGAATACTCTGCCTTTGTTTGGGCACCTCCAAAAGCTACACGAGTCCTAAACAAAATGCTTGAGCTTGACTTTAAATACATGAACACTGTGAAATGTCTCAAAACAGAGTCATGGTCCTGCCTGGGATCTTAGGAGAGAAACAGCTGAGGGGTGATTTTTTCAGAGGGTACAAGAAAAAGCACTCAGATCCTATTAGTTTTCAACAAAATTTAGGTACTTGAGCACTTGTGAGATTAGAAAACAGGATTTTCAGTGCTAAACATGATTGAGCTTCCCAACATAAAAAGCCTCTCAGTTTGGCATTTCCAGCCCTTCCTCACTTTACCTTCCCAGGTGTTTTTTGTGGTTGCTTTTGTGTGTGTGTTGGTTGGTTGTGGCCACAAACACTAAACCAGCTGGGGAATTTAGAACATCATAAAATTAGGCAGCAAATATCTCTAACTTGTAGAATAAACCCGCTCACATTTCTACTGCAGCTGTAGGGAGGCTTGAATACAGCGCGCTAAAAATGGCATTATTTCCCAATAGGAGGAAACCCAAGGAGTCTTGTGCCACGTAGGAAGCAAAGGCTTCATTTCAAAGCTTTTCCTGAGAGGTGGAGCATGAAAACAGCCTGTCCATGCTGGAGCCCTTTAGAGCAAGGGGAAGGGACTGGCTACAACCACCTCAGGGCAGGTGATGGGCAGAGGTGTTAAACTCTCCCAACATCTAAGCTTGAATCTGGTTCAAAAAGCTCATCCTAAGGCCGTAGGTTGGTCCAAGCCTCTCTCCCTCCTCAGAGTTCACTGACATTAGCAAGACACCTGCAACGCTGAAAATATTTAGTGACGACACGTGCAGGAGTCACATCGCCAGCCTGGATAGTAAGAGCGCAACAATCCCGAGTTTTATGTTAGTATTATAGGCGAAGCGACAGCAAGCACTGATGTAAAGGAGGAGAGATGTATGGAGGTGTCTGTTAGGTCAGAGTCTGCCCTTGTTTGAGCTTCTGAGGAGTTAAATCTAATTTCTCATAGACTGCAGCTATCTAAGAAGATGTTTTTAATTGCAGGCGGTTGCTTGGCAACTGCATCCCATGTGCTGCAGCGACGCTTTTCACCTGCAGCAGATAAACATCAGGATGGCACTTTACAAATCTGATTAGCGGCGATGAAATCGCTGGCTACAACGAGCCGCGAGTGCTTTTCCAGAAGTTGTGCGTCTCACCCGATACCCATCAGCTTGGAAAACCCGATGAAGCTCATTTGCAGGTTAGCAGAGCTCTCTTCTCCTCCTCTCGCCCCGCAAACCTTTCGATCCACTTCCCACAACTGGAGCTTAGTGAGGGGGGATAACATTGGCAGCATTTTTCTTACGAGAAAGATTTCACTGCAGGTGGAACACATAATGATAAATAGTGGAGCGCTTGTAATCATGCACAGGTGTTTTTCTAAACAGGCCTAGGATGTTTTTGAAAAGCATCAGGGAAAAAAAAGCACATTTCCAGACCGCAAAGAAACATATTTCCTTGTGCCTTTTGCAACTGGACATTAGTCTTTAAAGAGGAGCATTTACAAGCTGGTTATTGGTGCTATTACTACACTGGTGCATTTCTAACAGAGAGTATCAAGCGCCCAGACAGCCCACTTTCAACACCTTTGCATTATAACACCAGTATAAATGTTAACATTTGACGTTACTTCAGTCATGGTCAGTGATTTGCTGTGTTTGGGTCTAATATATGGTGACCAGAAAAGCATTTGAGATTCAGAAAAGAATTAATGTATTTAACATCTCCGAGGAAGAGGAATTCTTCCTGGAAAGAAGCAGAAGAACGAAGCCCTGGGCAAGCGCTGGGAGGGATTTTAAGGCAAGTTCAACTTACCCAGCTTGGGTTTGAATACCAAACCACCACAAAGTCCCAGTTCAGAAACAAAACTAAACCAAACCTTTTGCTCCAGCTGGTACTTGAGCATCTGCTCAGATTTTTCACATTAAATAGGACTTGGAAAAACATGTCAATTAGGGTGAACTTTAGCACGTGCTCCAAGTCTTTCTCAGGGTTACATATACCAAGCTTTAGCCTTCACTATAAGTAAATCCTGGGTTTTTGGCTCTCCCAGGGTGGACAGCACAAACCTTCAGATGGTGTGGCAGGAGTGGGCTACAAAACGTGCTTTTTCTTGGGGAGAACTCTTGAGACTTTGGAGTAGCATCTCCACAGCACAGCACAACCACCAGGGTACGCAGCAGGGGAGTCTTTAATATCACTGCGAAGCACTGGGCCAAGGACACCCCTACCCAAGCTTGGCTGTGGTCCCTGAGCTGTTTGCCAAAGTCCAGATTCCGGAGGTCTATTACTGTAATGTAGACCAAGCGCTAATTAGCCTGGAGCAGAGAGAATTTGTCCCAAGTCTATTCTGCAGGATGAATCATGTTGAATCGTTTGTTGTAAACCACGTGAAATAATTAAACTATAAGCCAGAGTTTCCTCTTTTCCATTTAATCTTCTGTACTCTTAGATAACTCTCCATTCTTTGGTATTATTCCTTGGTTTAGATGTTCATTCTCACCTCAGCTGTTGAAAACTGGGAAGCAGGACCGTTTTCTATACACCTGACACTTGGCAAGTGAAGCACAGAGGAGCAGTTTAAGCTGGTTGCCAGCTTTGAACACCACCCGTCTCATGACAATAAGGTCATAATGCTTTACAGAAGGACGCTGATAGTTGATGGTTAAAATGGAGTTAAAGTAATATTTGGGAAATTCTGCCCTTGAGCTCCTGAGGAGGAAATAAAGACAGGCAGAGGAAATTTCCCTCCTCAAAAATGAGATCCCACAGCCCTGCTTTGATTTTGATTAGGATATTCCTATCAAGCTGTTTGGCCAGTGCCATTTTCAGCTTTATTTAGAAGAGCCGGAAAAAAGTCATCCACCTGAGACAGAAGCAAAATGTAAAGCCATGTGTAGTCATCCAGCCCAGACAGCTACACTCAAAATACGTCCTTCTAATTATTAAGAGAGCAATCAACACGTGTATTTCAGGATCTGAGGGGCAATTATAGGACCAAGATGATGTTCCTTTCCCCCTTTGCCATCTTCAGACTTCATCAGCCACGGCCAGGGGTAGGAAAATTAAACCCCTGCCCTTCCCTGGAGCATCGTGTGTTCCTTGTGGGGAGGTTGAAGGTGTGCAGGACACCCTGGGGTGTTAACGAGCAGTGGGATGAACAAGAGCAGATCTGTAGGCAAACCCAACACTCCAATACACAGCTGGGGGCACCCGGAGCCTGGTCCGAGGGGCAAACACCAACCCATGGCTCTCAGCTCCAGCTGTGACAAATACAGATGTTCTGAGTCCATGTACAGCAAGTGATGGCAGTTGGGAACTCTGTTTCAAAGACACTCTCCTGATCCAAACTAAAAGGCTAAAACAGAGGCACTGGTGTCAATCTCATGTCCTGTTAGTCCTGTGTAGGTCCAGACCATTGGGATGGGGAAGATTCTTAAGATCAACATGTAGCATTCGGAGTTAGAATAACAAACGTTGTTCCTTTGTGGCAGCACTCCCAAGCCAAGGCAGAACCATGGCATCATTTCCGAGGTTTATTAGCTCTCCGGTTATTATATTCCCCTGTTTCCTTGGCTCACCCCCCCACCAGCTGCCTTATTTGCTGTGTGAAACCCACAGTATTAACCACAATAGAGGTTCTTAATGTTTAATGTGCGGCTGATAGAATCCCGCAGCATCCAGCGGAGCCTCTGAATAAAGGGCACCCTATAAAAAAACTTAAACGCAAACAAAAAAGCAGCATGTGAAACCGTACGACAGAAGCTGGTCGCATTCAATCTCTGAAAGCAAAGAGCTACAGTTTATATGAATAATTCAAAAACAGCCTCAGAAAAATGATCCCGTGTCTATGAGGAAATGGTAAAACCTCTGGAGTCTGCAGCTCTTTTTATTACAGCCTGGTTCATGCTGAATGTTGTTTTCTCTGGGGTTATTTTTTACTCCTTTATATATATATATATATATATAAATGTATATATATATAAATGAACAGTCAGATAGGATGTTCAGATAACACACACAGCAGACCCCAGAGAAATACTTTAATTTTATATTCATTTCTGACTCGTAAATTATTCATTAGCACAGATCACGCAATCGGGTAAAAATTAAAAATTGGCAAATTAGTTTTCATTTGTTTATGTTAATTATTTAGTGTTCTTCCTTTTCATTAGATGAAAAACGCACAGAGGGAGATGAGTTTTGCTCTGAAGATCCATGTTCGCTCCCTAGACAACACACAAATGAGCATCGCTATGGCTACTTTTATGCCACATCTATAGAAATATGATTCGCCACCCGGATCTGTTGCTGAGCTGCTGCGGCATATGCTGGATTTCAAAATTGCAGATACCCCTTTGGATATGTTTTCAACCAACCTGTATCCAAACGAGCGTGGTCAGCAGGGCAAGGGCAGTGATCCTTCCCCTGTGCTCTGCACTGGGGAGGCCACACCTGGAGTATTGTGTTCAGTTCTGGGCCCCTCAGCTCAGGAAAGAGATTGAAGTGCTGGAGCGGGTCCAGAGAAGAGCAACAAGACTGGGGAAGGGACTTGAACACAAGCACCATGGGGAGAGGCTGGGGGAGCTGGGCTTGTTTAGTCTGGAGAAGAGGAGGCTTAGAGGTGAGCTCAGCACTCTCTAGAACTACCTGAAGGGCAGTTCTAGCCAGGTGGGGATTGGGCTCTTCTCCCAGGCAGTCAGCAATAGGACAAGGGGCCATGGGCTTCAACTCTGCCAGGGGACATTTAGGCTTGAGATTAGAAAGCAATTCTTTGCAGAGAGAGTGGTCAGGCATCGGAATGGCTGCCCAGGGAGGTGCTGGATTCACCGGCACAGGAGGTTTTTAAACTGAGCTTGGACATGGCACTTAGTGCCATGATCTAGTCAATGGGCTGGAGTTGGACCAAGGGTTGGACTTGATGATCTCTGAGGGCTTTTCCAACCCAGTCCATTCTGTGATTCTGTAACAATTTAAAAAAAAAAAAAGAAAAATAGGCTGTTGGGTCTTTATTTGCAGGCAAAGTCAATGGTTGTTTCTGTGACCCTTCCATGGACACACCTGCCCAGAGGAAACTCCAGCCAGTGGAAACACTTATATATTATATTTTTAATTTCTTAAATTTTTCTTTTGAGTCTTTTTCTCTCAGATATGTTTCCTTAGAAAGTGGGCACTGTGTCTACTCCCTGCATAGAGGGGAGGGACTGATGTTTTGCTATTCGCTACCCTGTTACCCCAAAAATAAGACCTACCCCAAAAATAAGACCTACCCCCAAAAATAAGACCTACCCCCAAAAATAAGCCCCAGCATGGTTTTTCAGGATTTTTGAGGATGCTCAAAATATAAGCCCTACTCCAAAAATAAGCCCTAGTTGCAGCTCATGAAAAAGTCAATTTAAATAGCGTTCAGGCAGCTATACATTCAAAAAGTAAAATCAATTGGTAATAGAATGCAGGACAAATGAGACAATGTTATGACATGACTATACTTGAATAAATGTTGATTTTTTTTGTTGTTCAAGAATAAATGTAGATCATTGTTCAAGGAGAAAATGAAACATTCCCTGAAAATAAGCACCAACGCATCTTTTGGAGCAAAAATTAATATATGACCCCGTCTTATTTTCACAGAAACTGGGTAGATAGCGAGTTTCTAACACAATAACAGAGCCAAGCACATAAAATGTCAAAAAAACATATATAGGTTGCCAAGGAAAGTGAGTAACCAGGAACACGGTGCAATTCCCTAAGAGGTCACCTTGGGTTGTAGAAAGAATCCCCAACATTCCCATGCACATTCCTAATTACTCTGGGTGTAAGAAATCAGTGCTGGAGGCTGTACAACGGCTACAGATCCATTAATGACATCAGCAAATTAAAAAGGAAGACTAGAAAATGGAAAGCATAACGTGTTTACAATGCTAGTCCTTCTCTACTCAAACAATCATAGTTCTTTTCAAGGTAACTTCTTAGGATTTAGGATGAGAACAAAGAAAGGAAATCCCAAAGCCCAAAACAAACCAAGAAAGTTAGGTCAAAAAGCATTTCTAGTGTTTAATTTGAAGATGACATATAAGAATCTTGATTTAAAACATTTTTCTGAGCCTTTAATTCCATTATTTCTGGGAATTGTCCCTGATGTCTGTACGAGCTTCATCTTAATCCAGTTACTGTTGGTGGATCCACCAGGTAAACAATATTGCTGATACTTTTCCAAAGCAGAAATACAGTGCGTTCCTGCCTCTGTCAGCATCAGCTAGGCTGGGCTTAGAGAAACCAAGAGCCTACCAAAGCCGTTCCTATAGCTACTGATGCACAGGTACCTGGGAGGTTTAGTGGAGCTGAGATTCATTCCCTCCCTGAGGTGAAAGAACTGGCCCCGGCATTACAGATACTGATGAGAAAATAACACATTCTAATTTTGTCTATTTATTCAAGTTACAGCCTTGCTGCATAGTAAATATTAATATAAATAGCCCTGCAAAATGCACTGCAATTCTGAGTTAAGATGGTGAAAAGCAGAAGCCTGCTTTTATGAAGTGATTCATTAAAAACAAGGTTCCTCCCTTGACCTGCGCCTTTGGAAAATACAGCAGATTTAAATTAGCATCAGAAATGACACCCAAGCGTGAGTTTAAAGCAGAGATTTATGCTCCACTTTATACAGAGTCCCAGCGGTTAAATTGTGTCTGTCCCTGGGACTCCTTGGTGTGTTAAAACCAGGGCTGGGAGGGCTCTGCCCACAAGTACATCTTGAATTTCACATTATGCTTTTTACAACTAATTATGAATTCTTCTCTGAACCCTTCATGAAGTGAAAAGAGAGCACCAAGGCAAAGAAAATATACCCACTCACATACAACAAAAACAAACCCAAGAACATTTACGGCCAGGACACTGCAAAGGTCTTCAGAGCGGATTTGAAAACAACTTATTCCTCTCCCTTTTTATTTGCATCATAATGAGGAAGGTGAACTGCCATCTCACTAGAAATATCTTCATACAAATTAAGTTTTGTGCTCATTTACATGTCTTCACCAGGAAGCAGATGCATCCAGAAGACAGATGTTATTTATGAACTCCAGCAGCCATCATCGCAAAGCGAAAGAAAATCACGGATTTAAATAGTTTCCAGCATCCTTTTTCTGCACATGGCCTGCTCTCATTCTGTACCTGCATGAATGCAATATCTTATTGAGGATTAACGAGGTAAGACTGTTTGCACGGACAGGAGTCCCAAACGCAGGTAACTTTGTAATAGAACTTCACCTTCAGAGAAATGAGTTATCAAATTGTTCTCTTTAGTGCTATGGAAAGAGGTTCCCGAACTTCATTGCTTTGTGGTTCTTGGATCAAATAAAATTTCTATTAATTACAACAGCAATTTACTGTTCTGGAGGTGACACGTGAGTAGTTCTGGCAGAAACTCTTCATTTCTTTTGGGTGCCATAACTCGTACTTGGGGAGAACAAGCAACAAATGGCTTTAGCGGCGTAATACCGTCTAAATTATTTACATATTTGGGCTCCAAACTCCAATTATTATAATCAACACTAATTCCCAAGATGAATTCACAGTTTCTTGTAGCTCTAGAAACTGGGTTGTCATGGTGAATATTTATGAGACCGATAAAACAACCTTATGGGACGTGTTCTCATTCAGACACACACGATGCGCAATTGGAATTTCTGGGTTTTCATACAAACTGGTCTGTTAAAAGGAAAGGTTTCCATGGGCCCAGCGGTTCCCGCACAGCTCCGCACCCTCCGTGTCCACAGGAAATATTCGCTATAATTTCAGCTCTTCTCTTCCAAAAGTCAGCCCAGCAATTCACTAATTGGGACGAGCACCATCAGAGGTGACAGCTCGACCACAGTTTGGGAACCTGAAGGACATTGGCGTCAAGAGTTGGATTGACTTTATTTATTGTAACATATGCCCGAGACAGCACCGCTGCAACAACAGTTTTACTAATGGAATTTCCCCAGCACACTAGTAAAACTCCAAATATTAGCTCCACGTTTTTAATGGGAATTTTAATAATTTATCATTTGGATTACCAGAGCTGCCTTATCTGTGCTTGTGCTAATGCTGAGCAAACTGACACTGAACAAGTCACCTAAACAATTTCATTCTTTATATTTACAGTTATAATTGCCAACAGGAAAGGCTTATTCTTGTTCTTAGAATGCTCCACTGAGTGATTCCACTTGTTTAAATGAACACTTTCACATGGACCCAAAGCATCCCATCACTAAAAAGCTGGACCTTAGTCCCTGCTTAAAGAAAGGGTCATGTTCTGGATATGGAACTGCCTGCCTCAATTTTTGAAATCTATGTGAAATTGTCCTTAAAAAAGTGACCGACATGCATACAGTGATTTTATTTTCTGCCTTTGGAGTGTTTCCAGCTCTGTTCTGTCCTGTTGGGATGCAGGGGAATATCAGGATAACATCACGACGTTCTCCTCCATTATTTCCCTAATAGCGACCAGGATTGTATTTGCTTTTCCTACTCCTCCTGAGCACTGAGTTGACATTTTCATCAAGGTGTCTATTACAGCGCTAATGTCTCATTCCCTTGTGGTAACAATCAGCTCAGAGCCCGTCATTTTATAGGTGATTTTTCCGTCTCAATTTACATTCTCCATAGTGAACTTCGTCCGCAAATGTAACACTTTTCACAGGCTCATTTAACCACTTCACAACCACCCACCTCCATTAATCCAACGACAGCAGCACCCTAAGGAAACTGTCACTGCCCTTGTCACCCTTTTTTTTCAGAATGTCAAGAAAGGGCAAACATTTCAGATAAAATAGGCAGCATTTTGACCAGTGATTTGGCAGTAAATAAATCTCCAAACAACAGCAACTTGATTTTCAAAGCTTGCTGCCGCTGTATCAGCCAAAGATGAAACTTCAAAGGGGTAATTAGGTGTACTTATTGACCTCATCTGGAAATGAAAGTCCATTTCTCAAGACAGGCTTGAGGCGAAATTAGATTCTAGTATGATATCTACATTTTTATGAACATGGTTCAAAGGAAGGAAAAAAAATCTAATCTGTCACCTCGTGCCGTTCCATACACTGATATTTTCTAATGGAAAGTTTACCAGTAGATAATCATGCTTATTCTAGTTTGGGACTCCAAAGGCAGGAAGGATGTCTTGCTTCATTATTCATTGACCTGAGCAGAGCTATCTGTTCCAGTCAGCATTTGTGTAAGGGAAATGTTTTAATATTAACAGAAATGTGGATTTCAAACACCTGGCAAAAAGTATCTGTTAATCATCCAGACCTTAAATAGTGAACATATCCCAGTTTTCTATATTCCACTTCAAACCTAGAAAAAAAACAACAAACCAACCAAGGCAAAAAACCTCCCACAACCTTTAGGAGTGGAGTGAATTGGGTTTTGCTTATGAAAATGGCAATTCTGCACAGTCCCAAGATGAGAGCTATGGAAAGGAAAACCACACACAAGATCCCAGTGCTGTAAGGCAAAATTCAAGACCAAAGTCAGGCAAAATTAAGCTCAGCCTGCCATTTATCAGCAGGTCGGTATCACTCAGGTTGATGCACTATCACAGTAAATCCTCCCCCCGTATTATCACACAGTGCCGCAGGGTTAATGTTTCACCCTTCACAGAGGGAAAGGGATCCGATAAGAAACATCCCATAACTGTCTTTTGATTATTGGATTTTTACATCCAAGTGCAACACTTATTTATGCCTCATCTGTGCACATGCATGTGCTGAGCCTACACTCACACATATCTACACATACAAGCCAAAAAGCTCACAAAAAATTCTTCGTTCAGGTCCCAATTATTTCTTCCCTCATCTACACATGAGTTCTTATTTTTCATGCTGCAATAAGCTTCCAGAAGCCTAAAAGGCTGTCTAAGTATTTGCATTTTTCCTATAGTTCTACCATCAGAAAACAAATTTGCACCAACAGATTAGGCCAGAAAGAAAATAAGAACAAATACTTAAAAACCAATTTAGAGCTTAATCTTGCAGGTAGAAGTTGAAGTGCCATCAGTTTTTGGTGTCTTGCAGTGCGATTCTTCAGCCTTTGGGCTCAGAGGAACAAATTCACAGGCCATGTGGAAACATCCAGACCTTTTTTTCCCCTATATTTTTTTAATAGGCATTCCTACATGTCACTCTGGACAAGGGTATTGAGTTTTAAATCATTTAAAGCCCGGCATTACTAAGTCAGGGTCATGGTATGCCAGTCATGCTTGGGCCATCTCAGATGGCAAGATGCTACAATAGAGCATTTTTCTCATTAGAACAATATTTACTATTTATTTGTCAACACACATGGAAAACACATAAAGAGGAAAAAAAAAGTGGCTCAAGAAAGACTAGTATTTGTACTGCAACTATTTTCTAGCTCTATAGGTACACAGTACTAAGAAAATCCAAGTGAAAATTTCAACATGTTTTGCATAAATCAGCATGCTTAGCAAGCCCCGATTCCTCCCGCTGCCTCCTGCCCTTGCAGGTGTTTCCATGCATACTTGTTTTGGGGGTTTTTTTGGGCAGGATTCACGGAGGCTTTGAAACAACAGGGCTGGAGAGGAGCCCCAGAGCATCTATTGTCAAGTCACAGCACTTGTGGCATTAGTGCAAAGCAGATTCCACTCGAGGATGTGGATCCCCAAACCTCAGACACATGCGGTTCATGTTCACATCAACCTCTGTTAATGTGCTTTTAATAAAAAAATACACCCTTACTGATGCTTAACTGGCAGTGGAAATAGAATCGTCTGCAGAGCAATTTTAGGTTGACTTTTGCAGACTTGCCGCTCTAAAAACAAGAGTCAGGATAAGTTAATCACAAACTGTAGAGCCAAACTAAAATGGATCTGTTGATCCAAGGTCTCCAGGTCCCCCTGAGCCCCCTCCTCAGCTCCCAACAGTGTTCTCTAGCCAAGCTGACCCAGAGCTTGCTCAACATCTCAAAGTTTTGTTGCTTGTAATTTCTGGGGCTGCTCCACAAATCCCAGCCTCAACACTTGTGTTTCTACAATACTGCATAAGTGAAAACTGCTATTGGACCACCCTTTTAGAGGTGGACAGATAGACGGACAGATAGACATGTATTTGAGATGCCAGTAGAGAGTCACAAAACAAAAACCCCAACAAAATGACTTTGTGGAAGTCTCGAGTCTGATGCTACTATAACTACTTGAAGCTTTTAAACGGGTTACAGCTTTTCCTAAGAGATAAAACTGCACTTGCTGCTGCTCGGTTGAGAACCTAACAGCAAATAACCCCAGCTGAGACATCCCGGGGACCAAAAAGCCCGTCCTATGGACCTGCTGCCTTTTGGCAGCATCCCATCTTGTCCACTGAATTTTCTTACTGTGAAACCTAAAGGTGACTTCACGAGCTGAATTGTCTTCACATAATTCAGGTGGACACGGTCAGTCTATAGCAACTGCATTATACAATATCGGCTTGATTCGGTTTGTTAATTCTGCCCTCATCATTTGAAATTTGAGGCTGCGTCGTTGCAAATTAAACGCACAGCTGGGGCCTTTTCATACTCGTGGCTTCCTGAAAACGTACGTTCTTAGGAAGCTCTAAAAGACAGATCCGACAGGACAGGAAATTAAGTCCCCATCTCCCAGACATCACAAGATCAGATAAAAAAAAATCACAGTGTCCACAAACAAAAGAATTACACATACTAAGCAGCCCCAGCTGGTGGAAAGGTAAAAACAGCCCATTCTTTGAACACCAAGGTCTGTCACCTTTCCAAGGACGTGGGTCTAGACCTGAGCCATAGGTCCCGTTTGGATCCTGGGCTGGAAATAAACCTGCCCTTGATGCACCCGCAACCGTGCTGGATGTACCCTGAGAATGGCCAAAGGCAAAAAATACACTGCCTCGCTAATATATTCTTATCAATACTTCCCACCCCTTTCACTGCGTGATGGGGATCGGCAGAAAGACACCTGAGGATCATTAGTAATTCAGGCAGGCAGAACACGTAGCCTTGATATCCACTAATGAGCCTATTAATTAGTGCTCTAGGAGAAGCTGGGCTGGTCAATGAGTGGAGACTGAAGGCTTTGATACACTGAGCAAAGCTGGAGAGTCCGGGGGACATTTACGTGGGTTTGCTTTGAGATGTGCAGCTGGGACTGTTTCATTTGCTGGGCAAGATGCGATGGCTGAGATTTGGGATGGCTTAATATACATTAAAAAACACAATAAAAAACACAAAAGCTCCATATCCACCCGTTATCCATGCTAAACAGAAGCGCTGCATTAATTATTCCGGGTGAAAGAAAACCCAACTATTAGTGACCAGAAAAGCCCTTTCCCCACTGGCCGGTACCATCACACAGGCCCCGACTTTGGGTTCACTGAATAGGACACAACACAAAACACCAGAAAGAGCCCAGCAAAACCCTTCCTTTTAAATATCTGCATTTTCCCCCCATCTAAGTGCCAGAAAGGACAAAAACTCCATTCACCAGAAGTTCAAAATTTTCTGTCATCAAAAAGATAGAGCCCTTAGGTTCACACACTAAAGACCCTGCCTGATTACATCTCTTCTTTTCCAGGTGCTTTTAGACCGCCTTCAATTTTTAAAGTTAGCCCATTACACCAAAGAGCTTTCACAGCTGAGCCTACAAGTGAAACATCCCATTTTTGCCCAGTTTGATGCTACAGGATTGCAAGAAATACCAGTATCACCACAGACCCTCTGCCGAGCTGCAATAAGGTCACAGGAGTGAACTTTATTGACTAAAAAGCTGCAGAAAAGGTCGAACGGTCACCAAGAGTCACATCCCCACAGATTTAGTTTGTGCGTGTGTGTATGGCAGGAGCTACAGTGAAATGTTATATAAATGTTAAGCTGAAGATGCTGCCTTAATGCTGTGGTTGTATGTCTGGAAAGCACAGTATTAACAGGATATATCTGTCACAATCTGGAGATCCAAGTTTAAAATAAAAAGGCAAATGCTGGCACTGGGTGTTCATCTGCTCCATTTATCATGGATTGCTGAAAGCGGTAAAGGTCAAATCGCTACTTCTACAGAAAACTCTTTACAAGTGGATAAACTTTGGCCATGGAAGGAAAGGTCAGATCAATAATGCTATGTAATCTCTCAGAGATCATCGTTTGAAAGGGTCTCAGACCCGAGAGATGTTCTGTAAAATAACGGAGGCATTAATTATATAAAATAACCATAAAATAACATAATGCATTAATGTAGCATACTAGCTCTGAATATTTTAGGAAATTAAAAATTAACTGAATGAGGAAGAAGTGGTCTTAGTAATAACATTAATTCTGCAAATTCGGAAAAAAAATGAGATTAACTGGCTGTTCAGAGGACTCTGGTGGATTTATACAAATCATTCTTCTTCTTCAGTATTAGAAATGCGCTTCTCTATGAGCAGAGCCAAGCGCATCTCCACACCAAAGAATGGGATGAAGCATTTTGCTAAACTTGCTTAGTGATGAAGTATCATTTTAAGAGCAAAATAGCAAAAGGAAGCCTGGCTCTCATCACTTGAGGTTCCTGTGCAAATTGGTACGAGCTCTTTCTAATTTATTGCTTTCATAACAGAATACGAGGAGCTACACAAACATTTGAATCTCTGTTATAAACACCACAGCCAGAAGTTTTTCCTGTTGGGCACTTAGAGAAAAACAAAGGTATTTTTCAAGGAGATTTTCTTGCCTACTCAAGAAACCCAAACCCTCGAACAAAGAGAGTGGTTTTACTCAGATCATTTGTTTCACACTAATCCGCATTCTCCAGGATATAACATGAATTATTGCTCGATACTGGGAATCACTTGTGTTCCTGCAGGACTGACCATGGGGAAAGAGCCGCCAGGAGAAGGAAACACATTTTTACAAGCACCGAGAACTTAATTATCACTAAATTTAGCACAGAGGCAGTCAAAGCTGTTCAGAAAGTTAATGAATTTCTATTTAAATCTTATGTTTTCCCTTTCTAATTTCACCAGACAGAGAAGCAGCACAATACCTTGAATCAATAGTTATTGTATCTACGGTGGAGTCGTTACTTCTCTTGCCGTCGCACGTCAGGCTGTTGCGCATTCTCAAAACCCAACTATTGGCAGCGTGGGCTTTGTGAGACACCCCAGAGCAACAGCCCCGTCCACGGAGGAGTTTTGTGCTGCACATCGAAGAACAAGGTTTTCCACTTTGATCCCAGCAGATCCTTCTATTTAAGTATCATACGGTTTGAAAACACATTTGGGACTATCACCGAGCTAGAACCCGGAGACTGGCCCAGCCAGAAGAGCAGGATGCTCTTTCTTACACCAAAGCACCGTGTGGTTTCATGGATGGATTTTTAAGGACGTAAAGCAGTTTGGATGGCTTAGTCTCATTTGCTGTTTGACACAGCGCACAGAATTTCCCCCTATCCATTCCAGCACTGAAGAACAAGACCCCTGGCTGAGCAAAGACACCTCTGGTAGAAACCAGACCCCCAAACCTTGGTGGGGAGATGGCTTAAAGAAAGAGAGGACCCACCACACCCATGAGCAAATGCTTCTGCTCGCTTATTCTCTTACTGCTGTCGTTATTTCCAACTCGTTTTCTGCTAAACCACCGAGCTGCAGAGGGTCTCCTCTTCAGAGCTCTGTAATCTTCAATTTAATTATCCAATTTCATTATTGTCTCAAAAAATGACGTTGCTCCTTCACCATCCAGCGACCCGCTCCCTAAAGTTATTAATACCGAATTTTCAGTCCAAGGTAAAAAGCTCGGCGTTATTGCTGACCCATTTCATTAAAGAGAGGTTTAATAAACACTAAAGGAAAAACACGAGGCGCTCAGAGCCGCTTTGCAAGTTATGAGAACGGTAAGCAAAAAATAGCACCGTGAAGCGTTTATCCCTTCATCTCGCAAATAATTAGAAATACATGAGATCGCGTTAGGCTTTTTAAATAGGCCGTAGTAATGGCTTGTGGGAATACAACTCGATGACAACAGTTTATCACGTTAAGTCAGCTCTGTAGGGTTACAGGACGCCAAGTCTAAATGGGAACCATTTGTTTCCCTTCTGCATTGCAGCAAAGGCGCCGTGCGCTTTATGGGAGCAGCACTGACAGGCTCCCACTGCCATCTTTTTAAATTAAACGCCGTGCCTACCGAGTTAATAGGCGTGCAGTCAGTAAGGATGCTCTATAAGTTCCTGTAATAGCGCACACAATACTTTGTGGTAACAGATAATAAAATTTGACAAAGCATTCTGTAATTACTGCTCTGCTTTATAGAATATTACCAATACACGCGCTGTGCCGCTCTTGTAATGAATGACACGCGGAGAGGCTGCTGTTGCCTTAACCAAAGGCATGGAGGAGTCGCTGAGTTAAAACATGTGAAAGTGGGTTTGTTGAAAAGCCAAGAGGCTTCACTATTTGTTTATGTACGAAGTACAAACCTCTGCCTTTCTAGGCAGTCCTGGGAGCCCTTATCCCCTGCAAACATTGATTTCTGTAACATGCTCTGGTCTTGGGGCCTCAAGGCAATACCTGCTCATAAATACACATATTGCCCAGAAAGTGTCTGTCTTTGGGTGCTGCAAGGCCAGGACTCACACTCCTCCAGGTCACAGGAGCTCTTGATTTGGAAAAGAAGAAACCAGCCGTGTCTGCTCTAGCCTTAGAGACACTGGGATGGCTGACGTGCTAGAGAGGCAGTAAAAGCCGTAGCATTTTATGCCCCCAATTCTCATTTACTGCAAGAAATGCTGCGTGTGGGATGGCTGCAGAACCCATCCTCCGCCCCCAAATTCCCAAGCCAGGTCTCATCTCCTCTGCACCTCCCCTGACAGATCCCAGATTTCCCTCCTGTTCCTTTTTTGCATCCCAACCAGCATTTATCTGGTCCTGATAACAAGGAAATCTTCAAACTCCAAAGTAGCTTTAAATAATTGTTTTGGTCCTACTAAAACTGGCTATTACAGAAGAACAGCTTTACCACTGAACTATAGCAGGTGAATAAATTTTCCCAGAGCATGTTGGTTTTATTCCATCAGCCCGTCTCCCTTTTCAATGATACTCTGTCCCTCGCATGGCCCTGACAGATTGTTGTATGCATAACTTTTTCCAGATGGCAGATTCAGTGCAGACAGTAATTTACATAATTTAAATCTGCTTACAAGCATAAATTATATCGCAACACACGGGTTGTTCTCCTGGCTCCCCGGTGATGGATGCGGACGGCCCTGGAGAGCAGGACCGGGCAGCTCCGCAGGTGCAAGAGCTGAATCAGAGAAAGAAATCACATTTCTTCACTGCTATAATTCATACCTGAATGTGCTCCAAACAGCAACATTGCTGTATGAAAGTGAACTCCATTAGCAGACTTAGCTGGATCACTGGTCTGGTGGGAGAAGGTCAAGGAGAGCTGCTGGCTACGCATTTGGATCTTCTCACAAGGCAAAAAACAAATCAGGTTGTGTTGAGAGCAAACAGACTATCAGGGAATTTCTTCTTCCTTACCATTCCTACACAAAGTATATGTCCAGTTCTTTATTATTTAAACAAAACAGCTTTAACGTTTTTAACTCAATTTATTAACTGAGAAAACGTTCTGCACCTCCCTGCAAATATTTTGTCATCGAAACCTATTTATATCAAGTTCTGATAAGTGCGCCAGTCTTTATTTGGCAGAACATATTGTTACAGCTCAAAATAAACACTGAGGAAAATCTCCAAGAGCCACTGGGGTCTGCAGGAGATCATCATGTTCCCAATCCAGATGGGACCTACAGCAAGACCAAGGCGCTTGTTCGGATTTGCACAACGCACCTGTACGTACACGAGCGGGCAAAGACGTGAAAACGTTGACGTGATCAGCAAGTCAACATGACACGAACATTCTGGAGTCCTCCCACCCCTTTGTGCCCCGCAGCACCTGACAGAACAGCTTGGAACCAGAATAAATAACACCAGAGCTGTGTTTTGCTGAGCAATAAAGAGGACTGGGGCTTCAAGCAAGCCCAATTGCTGACTCTCCAAGAAACTGCGGACAAAGGCAACGCAATTATTCCCACTGAGCCTCAAACGAGCAGAAAGGAAGCACTAAACACATAATTTAAGACTTTCAGCAAGAGCAACTCGAGCTGCACAAAAGTGAGATTAAACCATGGCAAAGCACAGTGCTCTCACATCCTCTGCTTGCCTTAAACCACAGGGAGGTAAGAGCAGGAGACATTTTCCACTTGCAGAGGCAGCTCTATTTGTAAGGAAATACAAATATCCAGTTTCCCACTGGTTTGACAAGAGAAGATTTCCAGGTCATATGGTAGACCCTACAAAAAATCATTTCTGTATATGGCTATATAAAAATTTCTCATCTCATTAAATGCCAGAATTAAAGCAGTCTAACCCAAACACTCACCTCGTGCATTCCTGGTGGTTTTTTACCTACAAAATCCAACTCTTCCTCACCTCCACTTTATTCCATAGGCTGGGGTCCATCTAAGTTAAAATTATTCCACAAAAAGTTGTTTTATTCTACAAATAATAATCTATACGACTTGCTTTCCCTTCTTTGTTGGGTGACGGAACCAACATCTTTGCGCATACACTTTAAACCTTGGTCTGAATGGCTACTTTTCTTTCTAGTCTTTCCTAATGATCATCAAGATACCACCAGGGCACTTCATCGTCTAGTCTGGGGAAGAAATGGAAGTGATTTCCATTTCAAGGAGCAAATCAGAGGTGCAGAGACCAAGAGCAAAGCTTTTCCTTCATTTGGGGCACACAGGCTGGAGCGGGGAGGCAGAACTGGAGAATACTTGGGTGTAATTAGAGATCTCAGGTGCGAGTGTGACTGCTCAGACCCCAGGTCATCAGCTCAGCATCCAGAAGAGCAAAGATCCCACCAGGATCTCCAAAACGTGACCCGAGTGAGCCCGCTGGGACGCAACCACTCACAACAGACACCTACTGCCCGATAGGAAGTTATTAACCTTCTAGAGAGCTCCAATATATACTGAACATAAGTTTCTGTCCTGAAATACACCCAGTAGCAACTGAAACATGAAAGCACTCAAAACAGAAACGTGCTGGCAAATACAATGTGCAAATGTGTTCATCTTCCAGAGAGCCCCGCTATGTGCGGAACATAAGTTTGCATCCCAAAATAATACCCAGTACCAACTAAACCACACACATTTCCCCACATCCTATCTTGCTTGCATCAATTTAGCAGCGCAATGAGGCAATTTCCATCGTTAACATATGCACTGTATTAAGGCCAGCCAAGATCTAACATTCTTTTGTTAATTTGGCAGAGGGGAAAGACACAATAGAAGAGAGCCCTACAATTTGCAGCCATCTGCGGTACAGAAAACAGTAATAAACTTGAAAAGTGCTGTTATTATACATGTTATCGCTCCTAGCAAGCCAATGTCTTCAAACATTTATGTCTAAATTAATGGCTCTCAATTTCTGTATGAAGAAAGCACTTTCAGACTCCTCTTCCCATCAAATGACCATGAATCTTGTCCCTTGGTTTGAGCTCCTCTAGTACAATACAATTTACACAGCCAGAGATCCCTGGATAAGTCAGACTCTATGATAAATATAAGATGCTAAATTACTTAATGCTGTTATTTTTAGTGGTGTGACAGGCACCACTGGTACCCAGTGTCTTCGGTCACTTCATCTGCCCGCAGAGAAGACCTGCTCTGATGGGCGCATCCATCACCCAACCCATCGCTGGGCTCCTGAAGTTCCCCGACAGACAATTAAACCAATATTTGAAATTAAAATTTGTGTTAAGAATATTCATAGGCTTCTCACAGTGACAGGTCTCCGTGTAATTGCTTCCCCCACCCCTGCCTGGCTGCGTTTGCCGTCCTGATGATGAATCTCCCGTCTACCTTCTGCTGGGGAAAAACCACACGGGCTTCTCAGCGTGCGAGCGCCGCGGGTCACATCCATCATCCTCAGGCCTCTGGTTTACTTTTAATTACAACACTTCACTCAGGAACGTTACTTCAAATCATAAACCTAAGGAGAGAGCAGCTTCTAATTTGCAGAACAGCCATTAAATTCTCTGCTTCAGTGGCATTAATTTGCTGGCACTCTCCATGCTAAGGGAGAGATGATGTTACCTTCCTTTCAGACTTCATGAAAAGATAAGTTTGCCTAAAGTCACAATCACTTGAAAAATTAGTTGCATTTTATGGCCACGTGCTTCCTGTGATTCTGTGTTTAACTAAGGTCTCCACTGACAATTATTTTCAATTAGCAGCAATGCTTTCAATGGATGATTATGATCAATCATTTCTCCTGGGATGTATATTTCACTTTTAACACTCTGGTTTAATTTGACCCAGTTTGTATTTTTATTTTTGTGAATGAGCAGATCCCATTTTAGTGAGACCATTGGGATGAGGAGCCTCACACAAACCTAACAGGTTGCTGAAACGCTTCCCAAAAACCAGAGAGGGGCTTCTACACCCACGGCCAGCCCTGGGCTGAGCCTAAAACCCACCAGCGATTCCAGCCAGACTTTGCGTCTCTTCTTTGGCGAGGGGACATTTTCCATCACGGTTTCAAAGCAATCATGCTGCTGCCCATGTATGTGATCAATAAGCACCACAACAAGCATTGCTGTCCGATGGAAAACACCCCATAGGCTCCAAATGTTTTGGGGAGGGGAAAAACACGGTAGACTATTTAAATATTACCCTAAAATTTAGGCACCTAGCTACGCATTAACTTAGAAAAACAGAACGGTACATTCCCTAGGTTCTTAGTAGCATAGGAAGCTACAGCCTCAAGGATCTTTTGTTGTGATGGGACACCCAAAATCCTCTCCCAGTCCAAGCAAGGGCTCCAAAAGGTCCACTGATTCTAACATAATGACCTAGACAGAAGCACCACTTCTCACCCAGCCAGGTTTTCCTGCCCATCACAACAGGAGAAGACACAAAATCCCACGGAGCATCCAAACACAGTAACACAGCAGATGTTTATTTTTAACTACATATTTGGATTATGGTGGAAAAATCACCTGCAGGGCCTGAAGGGCAAAATCCCACTTGGTATACAAAACCAGTAAGACATCCTTACTGGAGAGACAAGCCCAGTATAAGAAGCACCTTCTGCCTCTTCCTGTGGGATAAGAACAGAACACGCCAGCTTGACCAGATGTTGATACATGTCTGTTAGAAAGTGAGATGAAGCCTCAGCTGCTGTGTGATTAATAACAATTTTCGTAGTAAATCCAAAACCCTAAGAGCAAGCAAAAAGTTTCTGGTGACACCAAGATCTTTCTTAGTAATACATTAAACACACAGAAGGGAATTTCAAATGCTCTCGGCATTTGCCTCAGCCTGTTCCTGGTGAGGTTAACAGAAAAATCAGCATTAACATTAATGAGAACATTACTTTCAAGGAGAACAGAGAGAACGAGCCTTCAGGCTTCTGTTGCTCATTTGAGTTTGAGGATTATTTTTTTCCCTGCCCCCTCTCATGCAGTAAAAATAAAGTGATATTCCAAATACCTTGTGTATCACATGCACAAATCCAGATGAGCAACGTATGGACCCAACAGCAACGACAACACGTGTTTCCCACATAAAGCAAAGCCCCGTGTCAGATCTATAAGTGAATAGTCCAGTACAGATGCAGGTTCCATAGGGCCAGCAGCATTAAGGGGTTTCAGTATCTCAGTTTATACGGTGAGAACCAGCACGAGCAGGGAACATGCGTCCTAAGGTAGGAAATCCAGAATCACACAGAATCACAGAATGGACTGGGTTGGAAAAGCCCTCAGAGATCATCAAGTCCAACCCTTGGTCCAACTCCAGTCCATTGACTAGATCATGGCACTAAGTGCCATGTCCAAGCTCAGTTTAAAAACCTCCAGGGCCGGTGAGTCCAGCACCTCCCTGGGCAGCCATTCCAATGCCTGACCACTCTCTCTGCAAAGAATTGCTTTCTAATCTCCAGCCCAAATGTCCCCTGGCAGAGTTGAAGCCCATGGCCCCTTGTCCTATTGCTGACTGCCTGGGAGAAGAGCCCAATCCCCACCTGGCCAGAACTGCCCTTCAGGTAGTTCTAGAGAGTGCTGAGCTCACCTCTAAGCCTCCTCTTCTCCAGACTAAACAAGCCCAGCTCCCTCAGCCTCTCCCCATAGGTCTTGTGTTCAAGTCCCTTCCCCAGTCTTGTTGCTCTTCTCTGGACCCGCTCCAGCACTTCAATCTCTTTCCTGAGCTGAGGGGCCCAGAACTGAACACAACACTCCAGGTGTGGCCTCACCAATGCAGAGTACAGGGGAAGGATCACTGCCCTTGTCCTGCTGACCACGCTCGTTTGGATACAGGACAGGCTACCATTGGCCTTCTTGGCCACCTGGGCACACTGTTGGCTCATGTTGAGCTTCCTGTCCATTAGTCCCCCCAGGTCCCTTTCTGCCTGACTGCTCTGCAGACACTCTGTGCCCAGCCTGGAGCGCTGCAGGGGGTTGTTGTGGCCAAAGGGCAGGACCCGGCTCTTGGCCTCGTTGAACTTCACCCCACTGGAATCAGCCCATTTTTCCATTTTTACTATTGCTCTGCCACTTGTGTTTCCATATAAATCAAAAGTTTAGCTCACCTCGGAGTGCTGCCGGTTCCAAATTACCTCTGTGCAATGACCTTTTGCTCAAAGAGAAGAAATTCTTTAAGATACACCTAAAACCCTGTGACCTTTCACCAGAATCAAGACTATTTGCCACCAAGCACAATCCCTAAAAACAACTTTCACCCTGCAATGGTTTATTTCTGCAGGAAATGCAGAGATCCTCTTAGACAAAGCTTGCTTAAAAACCTGCTCATTTGTTCAGTTATGAGCACCTAAAACACTTGAATACTTTAAAAACAGGTTAACTGAAGCTGTTTAAAGTACTAATAGGAAACTCAGCTGAAGTGTCTATGTATTTCTGAAAGCAGCTGGTTTACATTGGATATCTTAAATAGAGTAACTCAAGACAAATGTTGTTCAACTATTTCTTAATAAATGTAAATAATATTCTGAAACGGGGACAAAATGGCAGTAGTTGAGGGGTAGCTGAGCTATACATAGCATGTAAATGAATTCGCTGCTTGAATATCAGGATTTATATGCGCAGCGTTTGGGAATAAAATGAGCAAAACTTTCACAGCTTGCAAAGAGCCTCACAGAGCTCCATAGTATTACTTGTATTGTTGGTATAGAAACAAAATAGATAAGCAGCAAGGGTACAAGATGTGAAGATGGAGGAACCATCCTCATAAACCCTCCAGCACATGCCGGGAACCATAGGTCAACAATACAGGTATTGTATATTGCCAGTATAATGCACATAATGGCTGGTAAATCTGGATGGTTAGACAATCAAGTAATGGTTAAAAATAAACGTACCATCTATTCCATTTTATCCATCTATTCCATTTTATCACTGCATGAAAGCCTTGGAATGGGAAGGAGATAAAAAGCATGGAAAAAGATAAAAATAGAGGAAAACTGACATCAGAAGTCTCAATTTCACTTTCTATTTCTTCTTTCCTTAAACAATTTCCAAGTAATTTATGGGACGGGAGGAAATCTCTCAAAACAGGTTTTATAAAGTATAAAACCTGATCTGGTTTTAGTAATTTGCAAGATATTCCAAAAGCTCTGTATTAGCATTCAAAATCCATAGACTGAAACACCAAATGTCACAAAACTCAATTAGAAAAGGGCGACTCTAAACAGTTTTAAATATCGGTGTGTTATTTGCCTTTGGGTTTTTGAGCCTTTGGGTTCCCATTTGTAAGCTCTCCTCTGCCAACACACAAGGCCAGAAATACATTTTTCATTAAAAACACGAAGCAAGAATATGTCTGCAAAATGCAGAGCTGGAAAATGAAAAGCAAACTCTTGTTAATACCGACGCATCAACGATGTCTCACCTGACCCTGCCAGCAGATCTGACGCAAAAATCTCTGCAAAGTGTGATTTTTGCCAATTTTCCCTTTTCGGGTTTTGCTGTTCTGGTACTTTTTCTGATGGCACAAAGTGACACTAAAACCTGCCTTTGGGGTTCACGCTGGAGAGTCACAGGCAACACACTGGGCTTGAGAAATCAGAGCTGAGGTCACATTTGTGCCCACAACATTCCAGAACTTGCTCCCTTGTACCAATTAGAGGAGTTTTGGTTTATTAGCGAAGGATGTGGAAGAGTCACAGGAAAGAGAGAAATTAAGAATTTGCATCTGGCTTTAAAACAACAAAGTACCCAGAAACAAGACCAAACCTTTACTGGCTTGTACCACCTCTGTTAACATCCAGGCTTATGCAATAATTTATCTAGAGTAAGATATGAGTTTCTGGGAAGAAAAGAAAGGGGACCAACCCATTCAGCCGTTCTCTGAGCCATGCTAACCCTCCCAAGACAAAATGAAGAGCAGAGAGGAGCTCACTCTTTGAACTTCGGGAGCATTTTGAGCACAAAACACATGCCGGCTGCTGCACAAACCTTCTCAGTCAAATAACAAATGCACAAGGATTGGATTTTTTTTTGAGGAAAGGTCATTCCTGTACAGCCATTATTCAGCTCCACTTAATTGTGCTTTAAGAAGCAGGTTAACTAAATCCCATCGCTCAGAAAGCCTTAGGAACGGCTTTGCTTTCAGAGCTGCGCACTCCGTGTTCCTAGAGAGCCCAGGTATGTAATTTTTCAGAGGAGAAATGCCATTCAGTAATTAGATTAAGTGATGCAATTTTCTTCCAAGGATAATAACACTGACTTGCAGCATCTGTCATCTGGCGACCTTTGCAGCTGCAGCTCCATCCCCGAGAAGGATGTGAAAACAAGGCAGAAAGGAGAAGCCCTAGAGCCGGTGACAGAGGCACATTCACCGCAACCCACCTGTGTCAGTACCATCAGGTCAGCGATGGGAACAAACCCACCAACACCATCCTTGGTCACCCTTTGCTGTTTTATAGGTTGCGATGCCCTGTTGAGCTGGCTTTTTTTTTCCCCTCGTGCTTTCATAGGTCATTTATTCCCTGGTTTAAATACAAAAGCCAGTAGTATCTTACGTTACATAATGTGGGCTGTTGGTAGATCTGGCCACATCACATCACACCAGCAGAGATGGGTCAACCAGGGAACTGGGAAAGGCCCCTGAGCTCGTCCTGCAGCACCAGTGTCCAACCAGCACTCGAGAATCAACACAGAAGTGCTGGCTTATTCAAGACTGGTCTACCAAGAGCAAGAAAACAGACTATTAAGAAGGGTCTTAAACGGAAATACAACATGTGTTGGGTTTGCTTTGCTCTGGGGAACAACCCATTTCCAAACGGATGCCAACTCAGCTTGTCAGACCATTCGTGGCGGTGTGGCCGGCGTTCCTGGCAAGTGGTGAGTGCAACCACCAGCCATTCCTGCTGAAACACTTCCAGGCCTAATGTTTCTGGGATGATGCCCAGGATGGCGAAAGAAAGATCAAGCTCAGCTGCCTCCGGCGCTGCAGAAATGGACGCCGGGACCTGTGCCAGAGGAACCGAGGCAGGGCTGCGCTGGATGTTAACATGCCCTCATTTGTTTCATGCTCATCCAGAATAAGCAAGATGCATTAAATTAACACACCAGAGTTAGGACTCACTAACGCAGCAGCGTGTGCGGTGGAACTTGTGGAAACAAGTCACTCCAAAAGGATTTTCCTCATTTCTGATCATCCTCAGAGTGAGCAGAGCTGCAAGGCGCAGGAAAGCGCTTTTAGTGATGTATTCCAGCACCGTGCAAAGACGCTTCTGTTCTTTTAACAAAGCTTGGGCAGAAAAGCCTACAAAGCAGTCTGTTAGGTTTTATTCTTGGTAAAATAGAAAAGAAAATGAGATATCTTTCAGTTCTTTGCAAATTGATTTACTTTTTCCTTAAGAGCTTCTCAAAACGCTCCTGGCGGACCAGGAATAACTTATATTTTCTGTAGCCAAAAGCGTCTGTCCCAAGCAGCTGCAACCAGATGTGCTCTGGACAGGAGACACCCAGTCCTTGCCACCTCTGGACTAGGAAAATTGGATTGTGAGCCCCTGGAAACAGAGAGAGGCTACTGTACAATTTATCCAGCAAGAAAACCAGAGCTTTGAAGGGCAAGGACTAATACTCCACGGAGGGCATCACTCAAAAGAGTGTCTAAAGATTATTAAAAATTATTATCAAGCTTTACAGTACCATACCGTATCACAGCTCACTCAAACGTTACTGTGGAGCAGCTCGCAAACAGTATTTATCTGCAATTAAACTGGTGGCAGGTAACCCCTGCAGCTCTTCCACAGCATCACCCAATGGATCTTTAGCACGGGAAATGAAATATATTTTGTCCTGAAACTACAGAGGGAACAACACCACCTGTTTCAACTTCCCAGTTTGTTTTCCCTCTTGCAGGAGAGAGCAGGTTTGCACACAGAGCTGATTTCCTTCATTCCACCAGCTGATGCCCCTGGAAACAGTCGCCAAGTTTCGGGAGACAAGACAGCGAACAGCAGGTGCCAAAGGGAGATACGGGATGGAAAAACAGCTGGCCCTCCAGATGTGTGAGCCCAGGTGACCCTGGCTCGGAGCAGAACACCACGAGATGGTCTAACGGGGACACCACGACGCTGCCACCAGCAGAGTCCCTCGGCAGGAGGATCTGGCACAGCCAAAACCTGGCCACCCATCACCAACACCAACTTTCCAGCCCCAGCCCAGGACTGCAGATGACGATTCACACCTGCACCCCATCTCACCCATCTGTAACAGTGGACTCTCTAAAAAACCCAGATTTCTGATTCACCCATGGTTTGGAAACACCAGCACCATGGATTTTCCACTACAATAGAACCAAACAGGTATTGCAATATCTCCAGGTACCAAAATTCTACAGATTCTAGACAAAGAAGAGTTTTCTGCCCCATCCTCACTAAAGCCCTGGTCCTTTCCAGCTCTGATCACAGCCCAGCCCTGGTGGGTCTTGCTCTATTGGGATGACCTGTGGTGGGATCTCCCCAGGTCCCATCTCTGCCAAGGAGGCCCTGGGAGCACCTTTCATGAGGCTGCAGCACACGGAGAGCAAGAACAAAGGGCTATTCTTTCTCGTTTTCCCCAAGTTTGTGATCCGGGAAACCTCCTTCATCTCAAACCTGGAGTTGAACAAAGACCCATCTCCAAAGAAAATATGACATTGTGTTCTTCAGAGAGACAAACACACCATATGAACAACATGATAAAATACAACCCATTCCCTCATAGGAAAATGTGTTTAGACACAGTCATGGCATTTGGAAGCAGCAACACAACCAAGGCCAGGCCAGGCACATCCCACCAATATCTCATCAAAGCAAAGGCACCGGCTGCAGGCACTGTGGAGGTCACTCAGCTGTAGGTCACAGTCACAACATCCAGCACAGAGTCACAGCAGCTCTGCACAGACAATATGCTTATAACCCACTGGCTCGGCAAAGCAGGTTCTGCCCAACAGCATCTCAACAGACTTTCCCATTCCCACCACGTTCTGCTCTCCAGAGAGCCAAGGACAAACACAGCAGCAAAGCAGACCCGTGTGGGACCAGCATGGGCAGGGAACGCCTGAGAACAGCCGTCATCTCCCTCCAGAACCCAGAGGGCGTTTCTACATTACAACTTTCACATTTTCCCCCTCCAACATGCTTTAAGATTCCTTCTTTTAAAGAGCAAAGCTAAACAGCCAGAGCAGATCCCACTCCCGCAAGCAGGCAGAGCACTTGCACCCCCAGCCCTTCCAGGAACAGAAGAGGAATAATATCACTCTTACCTGTTTATCTCCAGCATCACTCAAGCACAACAGCAGAACAGAAGGTACAAGATGGGTCTAAAATCTGGTGATGGAAAAGCAAATGTGTCCTCTCTCTGCTCTGGGAGGCTCTGACCAGAGGGACCAGGCAGGGACAGGAACAGGAACAGGGGGAAAATACCAGCACCTGGCTAATAGGCTTCCAATACCCTCATCCAGCCAAGTTGGGGCTAATTACAGCTATTTCAGGTGCAGCAAATAAGAGTAATTACAACAGCAAACCCTGCAGCAGAGCCCTCTCTCGGTTTTAGCTCAATGCACTGAGATGAACGTTTCACAAAACCTCAGAATTGCTGCAAAAACTAAACCTCCCAGCAGGGAAACGTGCTTGGAGAGCACCAATACATTTAATTTCTCCTCGCTCCTGCGCTTTTCGTCTGGGTGGGAAAGGGAAAAGTTCAGCAAAACCCTGTGGCTGGTGGGAGCGGCGTGTTCGTGCCGCTGCAAATTGTACCGAGAATACAAAGTGGTTTTACAAGTACTTTGGGGTAATTCCATAGAGTGAGCGGCAGCCGCCCCTGCGAGAGGCAAAGGGCTCGGGAGCACTTTGCCATAAACGCCTTTGCATTAAAGCAGCTTTGCTGGTTTCAGCTATAGGTCAGTTAAAATTGGGCACGGTGGGTTGATTACACCAATTGCCACGTCCAGCTGGCTTGCACAGAGCATCGGATACAATATTCTCAGTGCCGGGCAGGAATTACTGGAGAAGTTCACCGTGTTCTCCCGGTTTTATTGTTCTAATTTCTTGCCAGAAAGGTTGAACGGCCTTGCTGATGTTGAAATGCGCCTCAGCTACACTTTGCATTTAATAGTCTTGTTGAACACCTATATTTTATAGGTGTTTTAAACACTTGTAATTTAATAGCCCTATTTAAACACCTCATTGAATTCTGGAAATAACTTCAAGTTTTACTACGAATTTCTTTTGCCACAGAATGGTAACAGAGATTAAAAACAAAATAAGAATCCAGTTGCCCGATCCAATATGTGCCATATTTATTTGGGCACAAAGCTTGTTACAGATCTTTTTCAGTGCTTAAGCAGTAAAATTTCATTTGCCTCCCTGTAGAGGTTATTCTGCATACTATAAAAAAGCCCCTACAACAGGAAAATTTTCCTACATTCAGCATAACTGTGCCTTTGTCATCTTATCCATTACATCTCTTCCTGCCATAATAAATAATTCCTTGCCATTCCCTTCCTTGAAAACTGCAGAGCTGCAGGCTGGTGAGTGGTTTGTGTTCCCAATCCTTTCCTATTTAGCTGAATTATATGTATTGCACTTTTAGCATCATCCCAGGAGCCAGCTCTGGGAAATGCCCCCACTTGCATGGCTTGGGAGCTTCTGTCTGTCTCCCAACAGCTCAGTCTGGATTGTTTAGTCCAGTTTAACGGCTCGTTTCAGTGCCCACCTACAAACCATGTTGCACTATCCTGGTCCTACCAACACCAATTTATCACTGCTCACAGTTTTCCTCAGGACAATTTTAGGCCACATCTACCTCCACTTATTGTATTGTCTAAGTATTGTCTAAGTTCAATTGACTCTCCCGTTCTTATAGAGATGTTGAAGAAGAGACCAGATCTTGACTTTTGCCTAGTAGATATTTTCCCAAACGCTGTGTTTTTTCTCAAAAACACGTTATATACACTTCGAAGGATCTGACTTTGCTCAATGAAAATCCCTCTGCATCTATGGTGTGCGGAATCCAGGGCGAGCGGAGGTGACTCCATCTGTCCCCAGACCCAACTCCTGATGACGTGATTGTTTCACGCGGGTTTTCACATTACCTCTGGCATTTACTGTATTTACTTATCCAACCTGTCACGGGGGTATTTGAACTCGGGTGACGGCCCCATTGCTCAGTGGACAGCACAGTGACCTGGGACAACATCTGGAGGCTGCACTTCTCCTGTCCACCTAATGCTCCAGGATGCTACAACGCAGGCTTTTCAGACATAAAAAGTGTTAAATATCGGTTTTACAGTGAAGCTTAACTACAGCTACAAGCATGTATAATAGTTACAGGTATTCTGAAACATTAAGACTTCCCTTCAGGGCATCCTAACAAACACTGGCATTTATTACTGTATTTTCTTTGGCATCCAGAGAAATCACTGTAAGCGCAAACATTTTCCTTGCATTTGATCTCCCTTCTGTATTTCAAGTCCACACAAGGTTTTAAACACGAAACAAATGATCTAGCCCTTGGGCGTATAAATGGGCTCCTTGGTTTTGTTGAGATTGCACAAGTCCACAAATGCAAGAGTAAGAACCTGCAGGACCCTTAAGTAACAGAGAATTAGAGTTTTAAGAGGCCAGAGGTTTAAAGCAAGTGAAGGTCTCATCCTGTATCTGTGCTTTGAAATGCAGAGCACAAGCAGGTGAGAAGGGTATCTGACACAATGCACGAGGCTTTCCAGTGCTGCGCCGGGAATATTAAAGGAATCCCAGCATCTTACTGCTAAGGTAAGATCTTTATGCATTCTTTTTTATTTACAAGATAACCTATAGAGCTTATCCAGCCTTCTGGAAAGCTGAAAACTTGAAGGAGGCAATAAAGGGAATCAAAATACATTCAGCTCTGGGTAAATTAGATACTCCTAATGCACTCTTTTTTTCCTGTGCAATTTAGCAAATTAGTTTACACTGTCTGACAAGTTGCCCTGGAAAACATAAAAGCTCAGCTTAATTTTAGCTTTGTGGAAACGATAACTCAATATTTCCTTATTTACATCCACCCACGCTAGAATGAAGAGCCAGATTTCCTATGCCATGTCAGATACATCGATACCAACACGCCAAAGCTCCTTCCTCCTCGTTGAACGCGGTGAGAACCGCCTGTGCAGGATGGATCCTCACCGTGAAACGCCTGAGCTGCCGCTCAGCACCACCTTCAACTCCCAAGTGGTGTCTCAGAAGCACCTTAGTCCGCTCCGTCTCTTCAGAGCTAATAGCACCTCGTTTTATTTATGACCCCGTGGTGTTTATGTAGCATCATTTGGATACCTGGCTCGCTGATGGATGGGTCAGTAACGATGCGTGCGGCATCAAAACACTCTGTAAGCAGGAGAAGGTGAAAAAGCCCCGTGGGCTCTTTCAGCGCTGCACCGAGATGATGTACAGTGTAGAGATAACACACTGCGTAAGCTTGTCTTGAGGGAAGTCTCGCTAAAGAAACACAGACGGAATTCGCTCTTAAAGGACTTTGATGCCAAAACAACCGGTCCCTCCAAACTCAATCTCTGCCTGTTACAACTACTACATTAGGAATGCCAAGAAAAAGCAAAAATAATCAATCTGAGATTAATTACTTAATTCCTCTGGCCATTCCCAGCGCCGGGATTGGTCCCCGCAGCGTTTCCTGGATGACTTCATAGGATTCTAGCGAGCTGCCGGCGCCGCACCCGACAGGAGCCGCAGATTTGCCATGTTGACAAACAGCTGAACTCTTGGCTGCAGGAGCCCCACATTGATCTGCCGACTATTCAAGGGCTGGCGTCGCGAGGAGCTGGAACGCCTGCTGAATACCGGAGCTGAAAAACCCCGTGGGGTTACCCCACGAACCGGACCTTGGGGTTTCTTTTCCCAACAATTGCAGAGCAAAAAGAATAAAGGCAGTTAAACCTGGATAAATTCTGCCACAGCAGCACAAGCACTGCTCAGCAGAGCCCTCCGAATCCTCAGGCATCTTTTTCAAACACTGTTTTAAATTGTTAGCATGCAAAGACAAATCTCTCCTTTCTGAGCCTGCAACACAACACAGCCTTAAATTTCTGTTTCCCTAATAAACTTGCTGCAGCTCTCTGCACATTAGGAATTGCATCTGCTAATCTGTATCTGTTCAAGCCTCCTTATCTATAGGGGAAAGTGCTGCTTGATTTAAGATTCCTTGAGAAAAATCTGCCTGTACATCTCCGGCTGGCGAGTAAAACAAACAGCATCCATGTCCCAGTAGGCATCCGCCACCCCCGACATCCCCTCATTTAATTAGTTCTAAGCAAGCCCTTTATCCGAAAGCCGACAAGGGAAACGCTCAAGTATTTATTTAGAAAATGCGATACGTTACCAGCCGCATTGTGAAGTTTCTGAGTCACCTGCAGGGAAATAAGGCGGCGATGCGAGGTTCGCAGGCTGTAGCGGCGCCCAGGCTGGCTCGAACAGAACAGCAGCCGAGAGCGGAGCTGCAAACCTTTGAGTTGAGCTCACTCTATAGGCATCAGAAAAACCTCAAAGGAAAAAAAAGAGAGAGAGAGAGAGAGAGGCAGAGCGGGAGCGAGCAGCCCACAGACAGCGAGATGAGAAACTTCTGGCAAGTCTCCAGCGCAGGGATGAATTCGCTGTCGTTCAGACGCACGGCACTGGAAACGAAGGGGAACTCGGGTTTACAGGCTCCGCTCGGCTCGTTCTGCAAAGACGGGCAGGTTGCGGCTGGGCTCGTTTTAAAGGGCTCATCTCGGAACAATGCTGGATCAAAACACAAATAGCATGGTACACACACATATACATAAGCCACGCACAAACTTCAAGTGGCTCATTCCATCAGCTATTTGCTGTGAGTTTTATTAAATCCAGCACAGAGGTACAGCGGCAACTCGAATTCCTGTTGCGTACCACAGTGGGTTCTCCGGTTCTATAATGCTTGTTAGGCACGTAAACAAATTCCTTTAGGTTTTTTTCTAGTATTGCCAGGAAGCTAAAATACACTTCACAGTGATAACTCGGATGTTTTCAAGCATGTGGCAAAAGAGCCAGCACACTGACACTAAACTTGTCCAAACATGGATGCATTTTCAGCCAAAAGAGGGAAAATAAGCAAGTCCATAGTTGAAATAATAAGCAATAAATATTGCTAGTTGCAAATTTTGCATAGGTCAAAAGACTTTAAGGTGTGAGCAACCATCATCACTAAGTGTTTAAATCTGAATTGGTGGAAAATGTAAACATGTGGTGGTTTCAAATGCCAATAGTGAGGGTGGTTAAACCTGGTGTTTGGCACTGAACCCCAGGCCCAGCACATCCCGGGACGTGCGATCTGCTCTGTTCAGGTATTATGCAGTTGTGTACGCAAAGTGAACGTCAACTCACAACCAAAATTGTAAATAAACACTTTCTTGGCATGAAAAGGGGAAAAAGAGGCTCCACACAGTGCGGGTTAAACTGCGTAACTGAATTCAGCTGCTTTTATTCCCCATGCTGATAATGCGCTCATTTAAAATCTGGTTACAAGTTCACACAGTGTCGTGGTAAATATAGCTGCTAATAATTACAGCTCTCCAAATTAGAAGTAAGGTTCCTGTAGATTTGGATTGCTTTTAATTTAGCTAACAAAGAAGAGTAAGAAGTCAAGCTAAGCTAAATAACTGGAGGGATTCTTTATTGCTTGTTTTCTTCCTATTAATAAATCAGTCCTCTGTGGGAAGAAAATCAAACAGTAACAAACAAACAAGAATTCATTAGAGCAACAGAAGGTGATGCTGAGGACGGCAGAAGAGTCGCGTGACAAAGAGCAAAAAATTTAAGCGATTTGCCACCGATTTTTGGCTATACAGAAGCAAAAACATCCCTAATGTCAGTGACGCCACAACATTTGGTTTGGCTCCAGCTTTCAGTCCCACCGCACAGATGGAGGGGCCGAGAGGCGCCAGCTGTGCCCAGCTGTGCCACGTCAGCCCAGTGCGGCACCGTCTGGCCGCCGGGGACCGGGTGTCCCCGCGTGGGGAGCGTGCCAGCGGTCGGTCATCACTGGCCACGTCCATCTGCCAGCGGAGCAGCACAAAGGCATTTTTTTGTGAATAATCCAATTTCTCTTCTCCTGTAGGCACCTCCCTTTCGTGGAATCATAAAATCCTTTTGGTTGGAATCACTGAGTGGCTGGGGTGGAAGGGACCTCTGGAGATCATCCAGTCCAACCCACCTGCTAATGCAGGGTCACCAGAGCAGATCACACAGATCGTGTCCAGGCAGATTTGAATGTCTCCAGAGAAGGAAACTCCACACCCGCCCTGGGCAGCCTGGGCCAGGCTCTGCCACCTGAAGGGAAAGAAGTTTCTCCTCATGTTTAGATGGATCCTCCCATGTTTCAGTCTTCGCCGAAGACCCTCAAGCTCATTGAACCCAACCATTCCCCAGCCCTGGCACTGCCCCATGTCCTGAGAACCTCATCTCCATCTGTCCAGCCCTCCAGGGCTGGTGACTCCAGCACTGCCCTGGGCAGCCTGTTCCAATGCCCCACAGCCCTTTGGGGAAGAAATTGTTCCCCACATCCAACCTCAACCTCCCCTGGCGCAACTTGAGGCCATTTCCTCTGCTCCTGGCGCTTGTTCCTGGGGAGCAGAGCCCGACCCCCCTGGCTCCAAGCTCCTTTCAGGCAGTTCAGAGATCAGAAGGTCTCCCCTCAGCTCCTGTTCTCCAGCTGAGCCCCCCAGGTCCCTCAGCCGCTCCATCACACTTGTGCACGGCTGAGCTGGGCTGGAGGAGATTTCCTGGCACTGGCTGAGCAGCCACCCCAGCACAGCACAGCTCCTGAAACCCTGGCTGAAAGCTCCGGCCAAACTTACTGTCTGTTTTGCATTGCAAATGTGCATTTCTCACCAGGGAATACAGGCATTTATAACAGTGCATAACCTGGTTTGTAACAGCATCATTACCACAAGATAACTGGGGTATCTGTAACGAAGCAGGGAAGGTCAAGCATTTCAAGACGTGAAGAAACCGGCCCAGGCGCTACAAATGTTGAAGACAAAAGCAGTGATTCGGAGCCTGCGTGTACCATTGTGTTCAGGTCGGTACTGGACATTTTTGTCGAAAACTGCTGGCAAACCCCACTTTGAACACAGCGCTGGTTGTTTTTTCTGCCTCCAAGTCGGGCTGAAATTACTGAGCAAACCACAGGCTGACAACACGAATGTAGGAAACCGAAAATTGCTGCAGAGGCAGACGAAGCATCAGCGGGATGGCCAAAACCTGGAAACATGGTTAAAATTGTGCTTCATTTCCCACCAGTTTGGATTTTTCAATTTGGAATTCCCCTGAATTTAACCCATCTTTGGCTGGTATATTTTTGCTGGGGAGTTTGCTTCTCCACGCATCTGCATTTCCCAGTCACCTGAGAAGTATCTTCACTGGCAGCATTGATTTCCATCACGTTTCTCGCATCCTATTTTAATTACCCACCCTACCCAGCTGCAATAGCTGCCCTTGCTCACTCCCCATCCCCTGCAGCACCAGCAGCTCCCCGGCCCCTCAAATTGCAGGAAAAAACTTAAAGAAAGAAGTTGCTTTCACCATCTAGCAAGCAACCTCACCAAAAATTAACACAGAGGCACCCAGGTGAGGTTTAATGACCTGTAATGAAGAAAAGGTCAGACTAGATAATCAACGGTCCCTTCTGAAGATTGAGATGAAGAAGAATCTCCTACCACTTGCAGGAGTAACTGCACCACGGGAAAACATCCCTGGGTTTTGGGCTTTAAAACATCACCCCAAAATGACAGCTCCACAGCTGGGGCACAGCTGGGGACAAAAGCTGTCCCAGCACGAACAACTCTGGATTTTGCAAAGCGACCTCACAAAGTTACTTCTTCACAGCACAAGTCCCTGACGTCCACGATCCAGTTGTGCAGAACCAGCATCACCTCGCCATGAACACAAGTAAACATCTGGAAAAATATCCCGTCCTCGGCCACGTTCTCTGTTGCTACATCTGCACATTTAGAATACCTGTTTCTGTCAAATATTTTGGCATATTAAAAGAAACACACTCTTTTTTGACTGGGAAGATGCTGAATATGTCATAACCTGTTAGAGTTACAGGCTCTGCGGGGCTGGGAAGGGGAGGGAGCGGGGTGTGAATATTAGCTAGAAAAGGGATTTTGAGTTGAATTCTGACTAAATCACATATTGAACTGAAAGTCTGAAATGTATAACACGCTCAGTAGATTTTTTGGTTTTAACTTGTTCTCTGTCTCCCTGTGACTGAAGAGCGATCGTTACCAAGAGCTAACGAAGGTCGCCGAGCTGATGAAGCATGTTTTGCTTGAAGCTAATGTCATTTGAGGTTTCTTTTTGGGGTTTTTTGGTTGGTTTTGGGGTTGTTTTGCTGGTTTTCTGTTTGCTGACAGCCCGCTGTGCACATCACTTCCCTCAGCCAGCGTGTCCCACAACCACAACTTCCAGCACTTCTTCATTAACCCCACACACAACTGTTTATTTTCACAGCAAAGATAGAACTCAAAATACCTTGAACCAAAATGACTTTCAGGTCTCTTAAAATCCTTTATGTGCACCTGAGGGTTTTTTTTTCCTCAAAGCACTGGATTTCTGTCTTTAGACACTGAGCAAAGTTCCCTTCTATTTGTAACAGTGGATGATTGACTGAAAAACACTCCCTTCTTCAAGCAGCTTCGTGGAGAACAATATAATTGGTATAAGTGTATATAATATCATTTATATAAATAACAAATGAAAATGAGTCTTTTGCACACATCTTAGTGGCAGCATTTCTGGCAAGATTACCGAAGAGAGGTTTGGACACCAGTTGAGGGGATTATTACTGCACCTGCACGTGAGAATAAAGAGGATCCACAAGCTGCATTCATCTCGGGGGGCAGGTTTAAACTGCCATGCATCCATAAAAACGTGCACATCCAACCTATTGGTTAGAGAAAGATTTTATGTTTCCCTTCAAATGACAAGATCACTAGAAAGCCGCTCATTGAGCCAAGTGCTTTATCAAGATGCCAAATCTCATTTCTTGTGCAAAAAAGAAGACGGAAACGGGGTCTCTGGCAGAGGCCCGTGCTCACCCCTGCGCTAAGCTCGGTTTTGCACACCCTGCCAGGAGGATTTGGGTTTAACAGGGTTTCTGAGGTTTGGTTAAGAATTCAGAGAAGAATCATGGGATCAGTTTGGTTGGAAGAGACCCTTAAGATCATCAAGCCCAACCATAACCTAAATCTAGCACTAAACCATGTCCCTAACACAAAAGAGATAGCAGAGTAAACAGCAGTCATGTAGCAATCTGCCAACCAAGATGAGCCATCTCGAGTGTGAATCCATGTGCAGACAAGGAAAAGGGACTTTCCTCTGGCCTCACCATGATACAACGGGGTGGTTCCTCATGGAAGTGAGGTTTTGCCTGGACATCAGCCCCAAAATTATTTTAGAAGGGCGTGTTATGATAGGACAAGAGGTGATGGTTTAAACTAAAAGAGGAAGATTCAAGCTGGACATGAGGAAGGAATTGTTGCCCTGAGGGTGGTGAGAGCCAGAGAGCCAGGTTGGCCAGAGAGGTGGTGGATGAACCATCCCTGGAGACATCCCAGGCCAGGCTGGACGGGGCTCTGAGCAACCTGAGCTGGTGAAGATGTCCCTGCTCATGGACTCAACGAGCTTTGAAGGCCCTTATAACCCAAACCTCTCTCTGATTCTATGGTGCTTGTTGCTGCTTCTTCCTTCAGACACAGGACCTGAACTGGGTGCACTGGGACCAGCAGAGCTGACGGGTCCTCCCTGTCCCTGATGCGTCCCCATCACAGCATCCGTGTCCTCCTGGCAGATCCTGCACATCCTATGGCCAGAAGCTGTTGGATCCCCCTCCGAGAGAGGGATCCTAAAACAGGTTTTGCAGCAAAATACAGTTATACAAGACCTACGGTGGCAACTTTTACTAATCCTAGACAAGATTAGGGAGAAAAAGAAATGTGGATTTTCTTCTTCTTAAAGAAAAGAAGCCCTGGGTATCTTGGAATAATTAAAATAAGCTGAATTACTCTATCTGTAAGATAATAATGCACCATTAGAAAAAGATCCGATTTTTATGATCCAATTTTTATCAGAAATTAAAATTAACTGCAGTTTAATATAATTCAAAGTCAGTTAATTATAGCTCAGACAAGAAGAATCTATTTTCTGTGAACATACCAGCTCCATCGGTGCAGAACGAGCTGCCCCCCGTCCCCATCCCTCTTTCCAGCCCTGCCTGGGGGTCTTGGGGCCTTTTGCACACTCTGAGCCCCTTGCAGGGGAGGTGACCACAGTGACAGCTCTTGTCATCTGCAGCAAACCCAGTTTTTAAGAGCATTTTTGATTTTGCAATCAACTGCGTGAATTAGGAACTAAATATTCACCTATTCCTGTAGCCTGAGCACTTCTGGCAGCCCCTGCAAAGATGCTCATTTCTTTAACCCCGGTTTGTTTAAAGGAGAAATTAGCATCATTACTGAGAAATCTGATGGATATTCTCTGCTCTGCAGGCACCATGGGGGTAAGACATGGTCCAGATGCTGCAGATGATACCTTGCAAGAGTCAAGCCTGCCACGTTATACCCCAAGCAAAAATAAATATATATAAAATCCACCTCAAATATTACATCTCTAAGCCTTTTTGAAGTTTGCAAGGCGCCGTGAGCAGGCTGCACAACTCCCTCCCACCGTGCCACACAAAGCGCACACGTGTGCCTGCTCTCAGCCAGAAATCCCGGGTTTTAAGCACAAAATAAAGCTGGAACCCACACCACAACCACGGCAAGAGTGTGTTGGGACAGCAGATGGCAGGAACGAGAGCTGGGTCTTGCCCGGTAGAGCAGGAAGGACACGAACAGCTCAAGCCGTCAAAGCGAGGGCCTGAGCAAGTTGCTTGTCTCCCATCTGCTTAATTCCTCTACTCCTTTAAATAATGAGGGCTCTCTGCCCGACGAGCGGATTTTGAGACAGCCAAAACCCAGGAGCCCCTGCACTCCCGTGAACCGTCTTGTGAATACCCTTAAAATCAAGAATCAAATCAACAAAGTTAAAGGAGCATTTTTCCTCACTCAACTAATTAGAGAAGAGACACACAATGTGGTCTACAGAGCTAGCACTAAATATATAACCAGCCATATGTGTGTATACATTTAATGAGGGACAATATGGTTTAAGCAGCTTCTTCCCCAAGAAGACGTTCCCATCTGCTGAAGTCAATGGTATTTCTGCTGCGTTTTATAAGCCGTGGCGCTCTCAGGACAAGAACTGGGAACATCTCACCTTTCCTATATGGGCCATATTTGCAATTTATGCAACACCTCCCAAGCCACGGCCAGGACAATCTGCCACCCATCCAAGAAAAAGGGGTTTTGTGAGGTCTGTCCTTGCCGTCACCAAGCAGGACACGTGTTGTATACACCGCATCAATGCATCTTCCCAAGACCATAAGGCTTCATGTTGAATTATTTTAGGCTTTTAACCAGCACTAGACCTAACAAGCAGTCTTTGACTGTAATCTGGTTTTAAGAGCCTTGAAGGGACGACTCAAATGTACCTACTGTACACTGAAGAAATCGTACCCTATAAATAGTGTATTAATCATTTATGGCGATCAGCTATGGCTTGAGGTTTTAGAGCTCTACACTCCCTGAATGTCAATGGAAAAGAGGAGCAAAGCTGGTTCCCTCTGCTCAAATCTCGTACCTCTGGGGAGCTAATTAGTGGGGAAACACTTGCTGGAAATTTTCAGCGATCTCTTAGTACTGTATCTGTTTGGGATTTCAACTCTTAGATACTACGGCCAAACAAAAGCTCTAACAGCCTTTGCCAAATCCCAAGCAACGGACTTTAATATATTTAAGAATGCAATTATTGAACTGTCTAATTCAAATATTGTACTAAGCAGGAGTTGCCTCATCCCACCCGCGCTCAGTCGCTTTCAGACGTATTTATCCAACAGAAAACAAATCCTGGACGCGGCGTTATCGCACGGGGGATCTGCACGGATCTCTAACTCCTCTCAAAACGGCTGGCTGCATTTTAAGCCTGGAAAATGCAGCTTCCGAGCACCCATGACGATGCTGTTATCGCCTCCCGTTTTGCCAGGGGAAGGGGATTGAGGGGGGCAAGCGTTATATTAAAAATTACCACGTTTTCTGATGGGATGTGATGTGCCCAGGCTGCAGAGCTTCAATCCCAGCTCCCCAGGACCTTCAGACCTCAGATTTTGGTTCAGATATCCTTGTCTGGATGAAAACAGAGAACGCACCTATTTCCTGCAGGAGATAGAAGCATTTGTCTATTTAAATAAGATTTCATAAAGACATAATTATTTTAAAATATAGCAAATGCACACAGAAATGTCTGGTAAATAGCGGATTTAGCCGTGAAAACACGCAGAGATGACTTTGCACGTTCCCATCTACATCAGCAGGTAACTTCAGTGTGTTGCTGTCGTGAAATTCCCCCTTCGGTCCTACCCAGGGCATTACTAAAACCCAATGTTAAATACAAAAAGTTAATGGCTTCAGTAGGAACAGGTTTTATTTTCTCAAAAGAGCCAGAATTTGCCAGAATTTATACAAAAGCGAAGGTGAGGAGCTCCAGCCCTAATCTGCAGCTCCCCACCGGCTCTGCTGGGAGGCTCAGACTGATTGATGCGCATGGGAAGATTTACAATGCAAAGCAGGGAATAAATGATTAAAGTGGAATCCACGGCATTTCGGGACCTTAATGAGTTGTTGGAGAAAATTAATTTCCATGTTTAATATACGCTGAGACTATGAGGAAATCTTAGAATTCAATTAATCACAGCATAAAAAAGTTATTGGATATAATTGTAAGTAAATACTGCTTAATTATTCTTCTAACACCATGGCTAATTTAGAAGCCATTTCCCCTGATACTGTGCCTGGTTCAGTCTGCTATATATTTCTTGGTCCTGCTATAGTCTCTATAGTTCTGGAATAATGGTCCATTTTCAACATCTCCATTCTAAACCCAACACATTCGCAGCACAAAAGCCCCTTTGGGTCCCAGAGCAGAGCCGTAGGGTGCAAAGCCCAGAAATAATGCAGATCCACATTAATTTCTCTTTAAACTCAGTGCTGTCATTCCTATCCCTTTTATTAGCTCTCATTTATCATTAACTACCCTGACCAAGCCTTGTTTTGGCTGTACGACCGTGAATTTATTGTGAATTTTGCTCTATTTGAAGCCTTGCAGTGCTGAATTTGTTTCATTCAAGAGGCTGCCCAGAGCAATAATCAACGATACTTTGAGTGAACGGTAAATATTATAAACTCGTTTATCTCAAACATGTTTATTTTGCACGTCCTTGCATTGTGCAAGACACTTGGAAGCACTGGGCAAGTCCATTTGTCTTTCTTCTGCTGACGCCGCGATTTGCCCTTGTTTTAAAAATCACAATCCCGACTGACTCAGCCCCAATCCAGAAATTAACGGAAAAGCTTCAAAATACCATCCTGTTGCCTACTGACACAATTTGAGTTCTTTAAAACGGCCCTTTCATGCCATTTCTCGTGGTTTTGCTCCAGTTAATTATGGGTTTTAATTAGTCATTAGTGGCGCCTGGGGAATAAGATAAATGGTCTCTTCTGATTTATAAAATTCAAAAGATTGCATCGGTTTAAACAAAGTAAAACCTTGAATTATCACTAATTGCGCAAAGTTCCGCTTTGCAGCAGGATGTTGCTGTATTTTCTATATAGACATCAGCATCTGCCAAAGCCAATTTAACACGGTTCACAAGAACTCAGTGATCGATACCAGCACTTAACGTATAGCACAGTTACACGGGAAATACAACAATTCGGCATAGGAAAAATAAAATAAATCAACATTTTCTTTCAAAATATCAACATGAAACTGCCAAAGAGGTTTTGACGATACTGGGACAATTCAAACATTTCCTCCTCGGGAGGCAGCTCAGGTGACACTGAGGTACAGGGAACTTAATGCTGTTGATCTCCGTGAAATATGGATTCGTATTATGAACAAAATTAGCAGAAACACACCACTTGTATCCACATTTTACCTTCACATACATTTTTCAAGCAACGAAGGACTCGGTCGGTGGTTCCCCAACTGATGTGAACTCCTGTGTCACGGCTCAGAGCTTTTGGGAAGCGTCTCTCGTGCATCTTCCCCAGTGATCCCGCTCACCTGCATCAGAAACAGTGGCTGGGGCATGAAAAACCCCTAAAATTGCAAATATTCCAAAACAGCTACAAAACACAGGGGGATTAGAACCCAAACATGTTCTTGCTCACCCCCAAAAGCAGAGAATTAAGAATATTGCAGCACGGGCTGGGTTTGCAGCACAGGTGGGTCTGGCTCAGGGACCGACTTTGGGTTCACACCGGTCACCACTGCGCTAAACTCCCAGGAAATACCGCGCCCTGCAAAGCGAGGAATCCAGCTTAAACCGCTGTGGGTAGGAACCTGTTAGAGAAATACAAGTTTTTTCCCTCCCAGCACCAAAGAGCAGCTGCAAACTTCCACTGCCCAGGCACAATAAGAGGAACAGTTTAATCAGCCTTAAAACATTGCTACTAGAACAGCACCCGAGCTGCCGCAGAGCAACGTGCCCACAGGGCAGATGTTCCTCTTACATGTGAAACACCACAAAACCCTCCAGAGGACCTTGTGGGGTCTTTTCCTTTTATTCTAGCTGGGTTTTCACCCCACAGCTGCCCTGACTGAAGGGAAAGGCCACACTGACCCATTGCGCTCACGGTTTTCCATCTCTAGCCAGAAAGGAACTTTCACAGATGCCAAACGGAGGTTGGGGAGGAGAGAATCCTGAATCATCCCAATATTTTCCCAATATTTTTTGAAATGGACTTTGCTGAAAGACACTTTTGTACAAGACTTCTCTGAAAAAGGACACCAACCACTATATAAATATAAATTATCCAATCTCAAAAGCCCATCTTTCAGGCCAAGGAAAAGCGGGTAATCCCCCAAGGTGAGGCTGGGGATATAATGCCCCGGTTGATATATAATGGCTGTCTCGCATGTGAAGAATAAAGAGCCATTTGTGGAATTTGAGCATGCAGGAAGACTAACATGTCTATTAAAAGAAAAATGTGAACTCCGGGTCTCTCATCAGGGACTCATTTAAATGCAATTTTGCTAAATTAGCTGCACTAAGGAGCCAACAGAGGAAGGCTAACTGTAAAACCAGATAAAACAGTATTTCTAGGGAAATAGCAATTCATATTAAAGGACTTCAGTGGATAAGTCATTAATAGGTAAACATTTTTTTAATCCAATATGTCCTAAAACAAGCCCAGAACTCAGCACCTCATACTGTTATCTGGTAAACGGAGGTTTTACATGTTTCGCTGAAGAATTCCAAATGCATCATTTATATCTAAGCCATGAAGGGAATGAGACTGGGACCTGTTGGTCTGAGCTCAAACATACGTGAGACTTCAAAAGAGATTTTAAAAGGCAAGAGTGGCTGGAAAATGGGATATAAGGCAACATGGGTTTACCAAATGATACTAGATTAGCACAGTACCTTCCTTTGATAAATTATTGCTTATACAGAAGTGTCTGTCCTGATAAGGATAAGTGGAAGGGAAAGGTTTTTCCTGGAATTCTTACAGTACTTTGGTGCAATTCACCTGTCTGCGGAAGATCCGACCTAAAAACCTCCCATTGTGTGGCTGATCCTGTGCTAAGAAATAACCAACGGAGGAAATATCGCATTTCAAATGACGCCATGGGAAGCTCTATGAGTGCAACGGGCAGAGAAAACCCCGGGGAGGAAGGAGCTGTCGCCCGCTGGGAAGTGCTTTGAGATGCTGTAGGGAAACGAAAGCGATATGCCCTAATGCCCACCTGAATGTAATTTATTTTAATTGGTTTACACTCAAGAATATTAGCATACTATCCATAATTAATAGCAAGCTGATGGAGGAACTCTCTGACGGATTCAAGGGCAGGATGGAAAAAGCACCAGAGCCAAAGGAGTGAAGGGGGGATGGAGTTTTCCAGAGGGGAAACACCAGCTCCTTGTGACTGATGGGGACAGGGTGGACTCAGCCAAAGCCCAGATTAACGGTGCTGACCCAGATGGGATGGGATGAGCAGGGAGATTCACACCTGGGTTCTCCAGCTGTGGGACATGAGTGGGGTCTCCCCCCTTGGGCAGGATTTACACAAGTTTAGGCTCCAGCCCAAAGGGGCATTTGGAGCTCATACAAATGTAATCCAGACCAGGGAAAAGGAGAAGGGTGGTGGCACGTCCCTCCAGTTTTTTACAGTGAGGGTGGTGGACAACAGCCCAAAATTATTTTAGAAGAGCGTGTTATGATAGGACAAGGGGTGATGGTTTAAACTAAAGGAGGGAGATTCAGGCTGGACGTGAGGAAGGAATTGTTGCCCTGAGGGTGGTGAGAGCCTGGCCCAGGTTGGCCAGAGAGGTGGTGGATGAACCATCCCTGGAGACATCCCAGGCCAGGCTGGACGGGGCTCTGAGCAACCTGAGCTGGTGAAGATGTCCCTGCTCATGGCAGAACTGGCGCTGGGGGAACTGGGAATGTCTGGAACAAAACCAAGATGACAGCCGCAATCCAATGGTATCTACCCCAAAATGCTGGTCCGCAGGGTTGGCTTCATTTCCAGCTTGCAGACACCTGTGTGAAGAAGGGACACCATGAAGTGAAGCACATGGAAAGACACGGGACATCCCCGTCTGCCGGAGCACAGAAAGTACTAACCCCAAATCCCACAGCCTCAGGATATTTTTATGAGGAAAGGACAGGTATATTCAAGCCCTTCCGTGTATTTTCTGAATTAGGGCTCTAAAAACAAGTTTTCACATTTCCTGATCACTGCGCATTTCAATTACATTGCTAATACATTGGATTTCACTCTTAAGAGAACATTCCCTCTAATGCTACAATAACATTCCCCTCATTACTTTCTGAAATTTAAAGATGGTGACACTCGGAGACAAAAAGTTTTTATTCAGAGCACTGGGCAGTTACTAATGATAATCACAAAAGATTACATTTTCAACATAATTAGCCAGTGACAGGTCAATAAAATCCCTAGACCAGATGGCTTCTTAATTGAGTTTTCAAAGAAATTCGGTAATTATAGGAACCAACCTTAGATATACTCGACTTTTCTTTTTAATGAAATTGCATAATACCAGATTATGCAAGAAAGAGCACAATGAGTTTTAGCAAACTGAACAAAGACCTTTGCATCACCAGCTCCTGTGCGCCTCTTCATACCCAGCTCCCCTGCAAGAAACTCTCCCGTTATCTAAGGCAAAAATCAATACATTAATCCATATAGATCAGTTTGGATTAACGCGAGAGACTGCTTTCACATCACAACACTCAGAGTTTTTCCTAGAGGCAATCTGTTACTACAAACTACGTGATGGGCTAAAAAAACCCCATCATTTCAGCTGGGTGAAAAGAGGTTCTTTTGATTTGCATATAAAGCTATAAAAAACTATAGCAGCTCTATATAGGGGCTCAATGCTTTAGCTACGAATGTCTCATTTTGAATTCCCCTTCCCAGCACAGGAAGGTTTCTGATCGTTCATGAACGTGTTTTCATTACAAGCTCATTAATACAACCAGAGCAAAGCCAAACGTGAGCTATGCATTGCGCCTTGTTTTATGGAATAATAGATGAGCAACCTTTGCATTTATAATTTTTTTTTTATGTAAATTAAATGTCACCTGGGGAAAATCTGCAATTTCTGCTCTAATTTAGAAAAAATACTGATAGGCCATTTTTTGAGCTGTGGAAACATCTCTAATCCAAGCCTTGCTCGATGTTCAACAACATGTAATAATCTCACATCAGGACATCCCCCCAAGCCTCATTTCATTTCACAAGCGAAAATTCAGATCCCAAGTTGCAACCTGCCGCTAAGCAGCTTTCACCAAGCAGAGCAGCGGGCTGCAAAACTCCTGTGTTCCTGCACGGTTTGATGCTGCGCTGCTGAAACCCGCTGTGTTTCATCAGGATGTGTCACCTGGACAGACGTCAGCCGGACACCAGCCCCGCGCACAGGACGAGCAGTGACCGCAGTGAGGGTCGCGGTGTCAGGCGGGCGGCGACTCAATCAACAGTCGCTCCTTGGCGTGGTGGGGAAAAAACGAAGGAAGATAAGCCACAGCACTAAACGTAGAAAATAAAAAACACACGCAAATTAATGTGAGTTCAGATCCAGTCTCTCTAGTTGTCTTTCCTGTCCGCCTTAATTGAAATTACTCCTTTTCTCGCTTTTTAAAAGGAATTTCAATATGTCATGTCCGAGGTGGATGTGCGTTGAGTTGTGCCTCATAACACACCAAGACAGAGAGTCCAGCGCAGGGCAACAAAGATGATGGAGTGGAGAATCTCCCTTATGAGGAAAGGCTGAGGGAGCTGGGGCTCTAGAACTTGGAGGAGACTGAGGGGTGACCTCATTAATTTTTACAGATATATAAAGGGTGAGTGTCAGGAGGATGGAGCCAGGCTCTTCTCGGTGACAACCAGTGATAGGACAAGGGGTAATGGGTTCAAACTGGAACGCAGGAGGTCCCGCTTAAATATGAGAAGAAACTTGTTCCCAGTGAGGGTGGCAGAGCCTGGCCCAGGCTGCCCAGGGGGTTGTGGAGTCTCCTTCTGTGCAGACATTCCAACCCGCCTGGACACCTTCCTGTGTAACCTCATCTGGGTGTTCCTGCTCCATGGGGGGATTGCACTGGATGAGCTTTCCAGGTCCCTTCCAATCCCTGACATTCTGGGATACTTCTCCATCCACAGTAGCACATAATGAACATCCAGATAAACTCTTAACTCATCCTATTGCTATTTGAAATGGCCATAAACCTCTGTGAGCACTTTCCGGCAGCGTGGTTCTGCAGCAGAGACGAGGCTGACGCCATTAACATGCACGTGGATCCACAGCTGAGCTTTCTTCAGGCTCAGCCTGACCAGGATTTTGGTCGTTTTATTGAACAAATTCTCTACTCAGTAGCAGTCTGAATAAAACTTCCCCTTCAAGCCTAACTAAAGTTAAAGCCATAGACTTCCATGTTTATTCTAAAATGCTAACGTTTGAGTGCACGTTCCCCTGGGACTGCTCCACAAATTAACTTCTGAGCAGCTGGGAATCTCCAGGGCTGCCTGGCTTGGTCTCCTGCCCCTGGCCAGGACCTGGTCCCGGTAAGGTAACTAATTTAAACCCAGCACATATTTGCTCCATATGAAAATGAACAGCAGCCAACTGAAGGTGAAGAGCTCCAAAGAGCAAGGCCTGCACTGGACAGAATAAGGGGAGAACTCATCCGAATTCTCATCCAAAACCCCAGGTTCCTCTCTCATGCCCACGGCGGTCAAATCACAAGCAGGATTTGCTCTTTTTGCTTTTCTTTTTTCCTTCACTCCTTTGCACCGTCAACATCACAACCCGAGTTCTCCTCAGCAATGCTTCAAATATCTCCCGAAATCCCCGAGCTGGCTGCACCTTTCTCAGAGCCACTGAAGCTTCACACAGACGGGTCCAGAGAAATGCTGTCAAGCTGCAGATCCTGGTTTCCTTCAGCCAAAATAATGGCAGAGCTGTCCTAGGGCTACATCAAAGGTCAGAGCCAGAAAGCATTTGAGAGCTGCTCAGCATCCCTGCAACCCGCACTGGGTGCCAACCAGATCAAGTCCTGGTTAAAATCAACAACTGGCAGATTATCCACATCATTCTTGACTTTCTACCTGCTTCAATATTTACAGTGGAGAATCCGCCCTTTCTCTGTACCACCGCTTCTTTGTAGAGCCCTGGATTTTTATTTTTTAATCATAATATTCATTCTGACCACTGTTGTATCATTTCACCCTCAGACTGGCCTGCTGTGCCTGTGCTGTTGGACAATCGCGCACAAAATTACACGTGAAATCACCAGTTGTAAGGGTTTGGATGAGAGGCACAGACAACGTGACAAAGTCTCTCCAAAGTCAAACACAGACGACCAACATCGTCTCACAGCTCTGGCAATGCTTAATTGGTATCAAAATTTACTACACGATTCAAGTACCATAGACAACAGCCTGAAGATTATGTACCAAATAAGGGGCAATCTGTAGTTACACCACATGTTGGTAGAATTTAAATGGAAGACTGTATTTTAAAATAGACACTTCATTATGTAGAAAGAGATCGCTGGGGATTGGCTTGCATTAAAATTCTTGTGGATGCTTCCGAACGCAAATCGCCATGGATGCTAATGTACGGAAGCGATGTTAAAGCGCAAATTAATTCGTGTATCAAAGAAAATTGTGATAGCTTCTTTATTACCTTTATATCTTAATGACCTCTCCTCCACTACAAAGCAAGTGCTGCGTTTATTGCTGCTGACATTTCATCAATGCCAAGGTGAACCAGATCGCGCTTTTGCAAATCCCCACAACTCTCATTAGCGAACGATAAAGATTCATACACAAACCTGCAAGTGCCTAGGCAGAAATAAGATACGTGGTGAACTGTGGCTTGAACAGTAAGTCTCTGACTGACTGATGACACTTTGAGTGTTGTATATCATATAGAGCTTTATAAACAGAAATGTGAAAGACCCGTAGCGACAGCATGTACCACTAGTAGATTGAGCTATCATCAAATTTGTTCAAATTCACGATTCGTAAAGCCAACGGTGAAGATCAAAAGAGACTTATGCTCATACTACTCCAACATGTCACATCATTTATTAACGTTTTCCTACTAACAGAGCTGACCTGGCTCCAGTCTCCTTATTCTGTTCTTAGTGCCACTTACCGTTTTCCCAGAAAATTATCTGCTTTCCAGACACAAAGATGCGAGGAATGAGAGCAAAATACGCCAACTGTCTCCTGCTGTTAGCCGAGGACACCAGAAAATCCCAGTTGGGGCTCCCAGGCGTCAAGTCAAGTGCTGAAACGTTGGGTAGGAAACCCATTTTGTCCTCCAAAAAGTGAACTCAACGCCCTGTTAAAAATACAAACGCACATAACAAAATTCTCAATTTTAAACACTTTAACGCAGCCCAGTCTTGCAGGAGTTAAATCCAAAGGATCAGAAGAAGGTGGATGTGCCAGGACAGCTACAGCAGCTCCTCACCCCAAACCCTCTCTCCTCTGCCACATGGCGGGTCTTGGGGTGGCATTTTGGGTGGTCGCCACTATTGGGTGCCCGGCGCCCCCATTGCGCAGGGGCTGAGCACTGGCTCGGCCCTTCTGCCACAGGTGAGGCCTGTAAAAGCACCCAATAAATCATTAAGCTCTACAGATGTTTTCGAGAAGGTGTGCGCTGAAGCTCCGAAAATGGGTTATACAGGTTTCTATTAGTCTGGTGCTTTGTCCTCAGGAGAAGGGCAGAGGCAGCCGTGACCCCTACTCTGCTCCAGCGCTGCAGACAAGCAGCACTTCTGTTATAACGTGAAAAAGGGGGAAGGAAGAAAGAAGGGGGAAGGAAGAAAGAAGGGGGAAGGAAGAAAGAAGGGGGAAGGAAGAAAGAAGGGGGAAGGAAGAAAGAAGGGGGAAGGAAGAAAGAAGGGGGAAGGAAGAAAGAAGGGGGAAGGAAGAAAGAAGGGGGAAGGAAGAAAGAAGGGGGAAGGAAGAAAGAAGGGGGAAGGAAGAAAGAAGGGGGAAGGAAGAAAGAAGGGGGAAGGAAGAAAGAAGGGGGAAGGAAGAAAGAAGGGGGAAGGAAGAACAAGGACAAAAAAGAAAGAAAGAAGAAAAAATATAAAAGAAAAAAGAAAAAAGCAAGAAGCGCCCGAAGTGAAGCTATAATCTCAAATACCACCATCACACCCAATCTACTGATCTGCCTTTGTCTTCTGAGCAATGTGCATAAAATCTTTCCCAGGGAAATAAAAAGCTGCCTGTTCATTTGATTTTTACGTCCAGAAGGATTCTGACGCGAATCCCTCATCACTCTCCCATCCAGCCCCGAGTGCAGCTCATCGTTGCAAGTGCCCACGGCACCGTGGCTGCTGTGGGGAAAAGACAGAACAGAGAAAAATAGGGAACAAAATCCCTGCCAAGGGGGAACATGAGGGGTGTTCTAGGATGACTTCTGGTTTATATTTGTGTATATATAGATATATATACACACACACGTATGTACGAGGTGTCTGTCTTGATTTCTGTGTGTAGGTATATATATGCACACACATACACATATATAGGGTGCAGGACATCTCTCGCTGACTTTCTCACTCATTGCTGTTAGGAAACCGTTCAGGAAAATGTCTGTTTGGAGCCGGGAGGATACAACAGCAGGGGGTGGGTGCTCTGGTGCCGTCTCCACTCCTCCCCACACAGAAATACATGATCAAGAGGTGGCCCAAACCTTTGGAGGTAAAGACGTGTCATTGGTGAGGAGGACATGGCAAAGATGAAGAGTTCAAAGGCAGCGAGTTCTCCCGTGGCAGAAGGAACACGTCTGAAGTGATCTATCTTCAGGCAATACCTTCCCAGGAGAAGAAAATAAGTACTGGAAGATCTTCATATTGGCTTCAATTGGGGGAAATTCTGTGAAAAAGAAAAAAAAGCTACATGTCCAGATGACTTCTTCAGGCTACAAACCAGAAATTCTTCCCTTATTAATTACTTTTTCTGAAGTGTCTTCATAATTCCTTCCACTGTTTTAAGTCAAGTACTTGTGTCAAGTTTTTTTGATCTTCCTCCTCAATTATCATGAGCAATTACCCCCTCCACCGGGCTTCTCAGCCACCTAATCATTCTCATCTCTTCTTCTCCCCAAATCTAATCCTTTTGGCTCTTTGGAAGCTCCCTATTAAAACAGTGCTACACACTTCCCAGGAATTCAGCAACAATATGTCACACTAAGGACTCCGCAGACATCAGCCTTCCCTCTCATTTGCCCTTCAACTCATTTCAGAGATAACGTGTCCCTATCAGGACTCGGATCTCTCATCTCTCAGGGGTCCCGAAGCCTCTGTCATCAAAAATGTGTTTGCTCTGATATCTGTATTTATAACTTTCCCTCCCAGCTGACGTGCATTCAGTCTGTCCTCCCGAAGCCATGAGCGCCGTGCGGCACGGCGTCATTCCGAGCACCCCACCGAGTGCCGGTGTTCTCAGCCGACTGCTCGACACGCGGCAAACCCAGCCCTCCCCTTCCCCGCGGCGGCTCAATAGCAGCTGACAAGGTGATGAAGCAGGAATCTAACAAGTCAACATTTTTAAAGGCGCATTAAAGCTTTCCCAGTCCCAGGGAGCCTCAGAAGGAAACTTATATCCTCACTAGTGAAGCAGAAAATGCCGGAGATGGTGTTTGCACAGGGACAGACCACCTGAAACCTGTTCCAAAGTACACATGGAATCATAGAATCATATCAATTGGAAAAGACGTTTAAGATTGAGTCTAACTGTTAACCCAGCACTGCTAAGTCCACCTCTGCCCCATGTCCCTGAGAACCTCATCTTGGTGTCTGTTCAACCCTCCAGGGATGGTGACTCCGCCACTGCCCTGGGCAGCCTGTTCCAATGCCCCACAGCCCTTTCCAGGATGGAATTTTTCCTAATATCCAATCTAAACCTCCCCTGGTAGAACTTGTTCTTCATAAGTTCTTCATAAGAGCATCATGTCAACTCACACTATAGCCCATGTGACATTTACGGCTTCATTGCACTGCGACATCTCTCCAAACAGGCCTCTTTGACTATTGATGGCAGGCAAACTGTCGTCTACTTCACATCTCAATGAGCGCTGGGTTCAGAGATGGGGCTGAGCGTGCAGAGCGACATCACTTCTTTGTAATCATAGAACACCAGGCTGGAAGGGGCCACAAGGATCATCTGGTCCAACCTTTCTTGGCAAAAGGTCTAGACAAGCTGGTCCAGCTGAATCGTACAAGTGTCCGATGTTGGGGAATCCACCACTTCCCTGGGGAGATTATCCCAATGGCTGATTGTTCTTGTGAAATATTTCCCTTGTGTCCCATCGGCATCTCCCCAGCAGCAACTTGCACCCATTGTCCCTCATCTTTTCTGTGAGACCCCTTGTAACAAGAGAGTCTCCATCCTCTCTGTAGCCTCCATTTAAATACCGGCACCTGGCAATGAGGTCTCCCCTCAGCCTCCTTATCAGCCATAACAAAACCCTTCTGCATGAAGCGTCTACTGGGTGCAAAGAGCCCGGCCGCAGCTTGCAGCACCCACCACGTCATTCCTCGCACACCCAAGAGCTGGGTTTTGACGAAGGTGACAGATTTGGATCAACTATGGGCTTTTCCAGAGACCCAACAACCCCAACACAATCTGCAGAAACCACGGTCATGCCCCTCGCCAACCCAGGAAGCTGCATCTCTCCTTGCTGACCTGGTAAGTAAGATATTAGTAACACACCTGTGCAAAGCAGGGACCACATCAAAATATTTAATGGCCTCTATTTAAAGTCAGGATTTGCTGCCACAGTTGGCTGCGCTCTCCCAAAGCAAAGGCCACAATCTGCCTTACAGGGACAGAAAGCAAGTCTTTCATGAAGCATTAAAGCCATAGCAAAAATTAAAACCATCAGTTCCAACCTTCTACATTTCCACAAGTTTCTTCTTTAAAGACAGGATATGCAACAGGATTAATTTTTTAAAATGTGATTATTAGCCTAAGATTTGTAACAAGAAGTTTTGCACTAGGTCAAGAATCAGTGAAGGAAATGTAATAATATTTATTAAAAAATGGTTCATCCACCATTTCACGTCTTCAACTACTAAAAGAGTAAGTACCCAAAAAAATAACATTCTGCCTCATTCAGTGCATCAAGTTCATAACTTTCAGTATCCACAAAATCTGTATTTATTTTTGCTGGAAAAAATAGTTACATGCATATTATCTTCCTCGGGTTGTTGGTATGCAGAAGAGCAGTAACCAATTAGCTCTGACGGGCCAGAAGAACCCCAAGGTGTGACTTTGGTGTCCAGCCCTACAAGACACAACCATACACAGCATCTTCCACACCGAGGACATGGCCATTCCCATAGGCACACAATTCAGAAGCTGGAAGCTTTGACATTTTGAAAGCAAACATTGTTGATCCCAAATACTCAAGTTCTGGTGCTATGATCAGCAAAAAAAATCACTGATGTTCTTCATCAGACAATAATTCTTCACTCAAAATAATAATTCATTGAATTGTTTTAAGTACAGATGCTGGATTCAGAAACGTAAGAAATTATAGTCAGTCAATACATCAGTTAGCTTGCTAACTGTAAGAAGAATTTCTGCTAAATAAAACATGTAAAGGCAATAAAGTGTATGCTATCCAAATACAGACTAGTTAACAATTCATTCTGTGTCCTGTAGCTAATTAGAAGTATTTCGTTGGCTTTATTAATTTGTGAATTGTTGGGGTTTGGTGATCCCGTTCCAGCCCAATCACCCTCCCATGGTCACGGGGTTTCTATAGCAGGGGTGTATTTCTACCTGCACCAGCGGTGGCAACATCTGGATTACAGCAATTCCGTGGTTCCTGAGCTGGTTCCCAGGGCACGGGGGTGAACAGGAGCTGCAGCAGCGCTGGGGACCCAACTGCTCACAAAAGGAGGAATTGCTGCAGTGACCTTCTTCATTCCTGATGAAAGTGGGCTTTATTTAATATTGTTTCTATAGATTTCCTTTTTGTTTTAAACCCACCAACCAGGCAGTCAGCTGCTCCAAGTGTTCCACACTCAGATACAGATCTGATTTCACACCGATGTGCTTCCAGTTGAGTCCCTGCCAGACTTTAACGATAATCTCTCTCAAGAGCTGTTCAGCGAGGTAGAGGTGAAGTCTCAGCAAAGCAGATGCTGCGTTCGCCTTATTTTTCGATTACACAGTTCCAACCTTCACCTCTTAGTTAATGTTGCCCTTTTGAAACAGGCTGCACCAGTCCCAGAGTTAGTCCCAAAGACATTTATAGACACCCGAGTGAGCTCCATCATCTACATCTTAAACTGAAATCCTCCTGGTGCTGCTCCACATCCCAACCAGAGGCAAGACAGACCCCGCAGAACTAGCTAACAAACCAGGTAAATGTGCAAACATACATGTATAGATGCATATCCTGCAATGCCCTATGGATAAACCCTAGATTTTCAGGGAAAGCATAGAGAAAAAAATAACATTAACTAAAGCAAACCCATTTTTGCTGTAAGGCCTCCTCTTACCGTCAGTGGACAGTCCCACAGCTGCATCCTGAGCTCGGTCCTTTCCTCAGCTCCGCACCCTCTGCAGGAACACAGCTCTGAGGAGCAGATGGACTTCAGGTAGGGTTGTATTTACAGTTTTCCTTGGTATGCGAATATCTTCTGTTTCTTTGAACCCCATGCCGCCAAATTAATTTAGTACTTACAGACCCTTGCAGGGAAATAACACAGCAAACACAGGCGTTTACGGAAGATGTAAAAGGCAGCTACAGTCAGAGATATCTCAGCAGTAATACCACATAATTTTTATGTCATCTTTCAATCACAGCTCCTTTAATGCATCCTTGAAAAATAAGGACTGAATCAGTCGTGGCAGATTTAACAGCCGGGTAGATTTATACTGGAACAAAGCCGGGGGCAACTTCGCATGTAAAATAGCAGTGTTTGGATTATTTTAAATACTATTAACCAGCTCAGGTTTGTTTTTAAACTGTATTAACAATCCCCAGGAGATTCTACAGCATCATAGACCCCTACAAGGAAAAAAAAATACATACATATATAATTTTTTTAATAGATATATATCAGTGTTACCAAAAGCACTTACTCAAACGCATTTATTAAAACCAACTTAGCATTTTCTATCTTATGTGTGCTTAGTTAATGGCAGCGAGTTAATTAGCTGTTGTGAGCAGGCAGGAGTGGGGGCTGCGGTGCTGGGATGAGAGGGTGGGGGGCATTGGGGGAAAAGTGACATCCACAGATTTGGGGAGATGTGGATGCTATTGAGCATCTTCTTTAATGGTACCAAGGAGTGGAGAGTCAATGGCAGAAGAAAGTCTCGTTAAAACCGAGGGCTGGATATTCTTCTGCCAAGCAGGCAGACCAAGAAAAAGAACAGGATTTCTATCGTAAACTTTTCTTACCGCACAAAACCAATGCTCGCTTCCCGGAATGTCAAAACGTGGCTTTATTAGGCTGTGGCTAATTAGGCTGCACTCAAGGTTTGCAATGAAACGTGTCGGTGCCCTTTGCAGCTGGCAAAGCCCAGCACGATGCCGGCTCGTGTGGCCACTTGTGGGCTAATTTGAGGGTGCGGGGGGGCTGAAGAGAGCAGAAAACCACGTGTACCTCAGGCAGAAAGGGCGAGTACATAAAAAACAGTTCAGAGGTGCTGTCTAGTCTGGTGAGGAGGACTCATGGGCTCCGTCACGCTCCCCAGCTCCGACGTTTCAGTGGCTTATTGAAGAATTCACCTGAGAGAGAAAAAAGCAGTGTTTGGCTGTGCCCTCACTAACAGCGATGGGGAAAATGGGGCAGCAGGTGCCAGAGGTGTGGGTTGGTACATCCCCTCCTGCGTCCTGGGGACAAACTGCAACGTGACCTCTCCTGCCAACAGCAGAAAGGACTCAGCAGCTCAGTAAACAGTCTTGGATATTGCGTCTGATGAGCACGTTCAGCTCATTTGTTGCTCAGGAAGACTCTGAAGTGTGTCCATCACCTGAACAGCTCACAGTACGGTGCAATCCACCTGCGTGCTTTGGGGGGATACGATGGTGCCTGTTCATTCAAGGGCACGCTGTATTTGGATATTAACAGAGTGAAACTGAATTCAAGTCCTATAAGGAAAAAGGAATAAAAACAGTTGCAAAGAAATACACGTAACAGCAGCCAAGGCAAAAATTTTGCTTACAAGCTCAATTCTCTTACTGTAACTTCCCGGACTGAGATTTTAATACTTTGACATTTGAGATGAGAAGCTTAAATGAATAAAAAAAATACAATTAGTCACAACATGTGTTCCCTTTTCCATGACAGTCTGCCTAAAAGCAGAGATGTGACAAGGCCACGTGGGCTCTGGGCCCTCGCGTGGGGGGAACCGCAGGCACCGCGGAGCCGCTGCCAACGCACGAGGCACAGCCTCTCAGTCCTGATGAATTAATAGCTCTTCCACTGATGTTTTCTCATTAAAACCAGGTTATTTCCACGCCCACAGCCAGTCCACCAGTTCTATGCATGTTATTACCAGCTGGGAGGACGTGAAGACTACTTCTACCTTCAAACCATCAGAGCTGCAAGGGGGAGGCAAGAGAAATCACTGTTTTCCACTGCTTTTGGGGCTACAATAACACATACATTGAATTCTGCGCTCTGCGGAGGGCTGGAAAAGCGGGTCCGTTATCCCATTGATGGCTGAGCGACGGATTCATCCACAGCCCGCTGAAGACGCAATTATAGAACACTTGCTTCATCCAAGGCTTCAAGTACCTACTATTAACATACTACACATTTCCCAAATAACCCAGAACCAATTACATATCTGCAGTGTCCCAACTTGCCCTTCAACCAGGGAAGCAGGAAAGTATTTAATCATCTTTAATTTAACTGACACGACCACGGTTCCCCGCTTGGGTTTGCATGCAGACCTGGCTGATCTGCTAGAGCAACCAAAAGAAAAGTGTTCACGTCGGAGCCGGCGTTTGGAAAATTAACCCCAGCTTTGGGAAGCGTCACTGGAGGCGCAGATCGAGCGGGGTTCAGCGTGGCGACATAAAACAATAAGATAAAAAGCCCACAGTTCTCTTGCAGATCTATCATTTGGCACAAAAACGTACGAGAAATTGTGTTAATAATGAGTAGCTAAAAGGATGAAATACTGGGGAAAGAAAAAGTAAAGAAAAGAAAACACCAGGAGCTGTAGGCAGCCCTGTATTCCAGTGCAAGCTCGAGACCAAAACTGAATACCTGCTCTCAGCTGGAAAACAATCCGGCACCCAACAGGAACCAAAATAAAACCCCTCACTAATCTCAGATACTCACTTTTCTTACAGAAACCTGTCCTAAAACTGTTGGTGGATAAACTTAAGTGACAACTCACCTGCTGAGCCAAAACATGTCAGGGTTTGGAAAAAACAGTTGTTGAGTCAAGAAAAGTTGCTCTTTGTGACTGTCCTTGGTGGGAATCCATGGAAGGCGACACACGTTCATGTTTCTGGACCTGTGGGGACACACCAGGTTGTCACAAATAATCCAAGTGCCTCAGCAAACACCCGGAGGAACATTCACAATTCCTCTGCCCCAGCCTTGCAGAGCTCCAGCTCCACAGGTTAACCCACCCCTCTCATGTGCACATTCATATGGCTTCAGTATTATAATACATAAATAATTAATTACAAAATAAATGGATTTCAGCTGCTCTACAAATGTCTTTTCAAATCTGAAGTTCCCAAAAGCCTCAAGTACCTTCCTATCAAAATAAAGGATGATGAGGCCACTTCCCCATTGTACTAGCAACGCTTCCAGACGGTGAGTTAAAATTAGCGCGCATTCGCCGTATGTCGCTGCAACCACTAATACGAGCACAGTTGTATTGAGTTGCACCACCCACGTGCAAAGAAAACAACGTTTTTATCCTCTCCCCTGGTTTGTAAAACTTATTTCAGAGTTTGAGCTGTGTTGGGTGTTTTCAGACTCAGTACACAAAGACATCCCAGCACTTTTTATGCACTGACTCCCTCGTTTCACTTACAACAGGTTTATCTTGCTGAACAAAATGAACTACAAGCACCTCAAAGTCACGAGAGACGGCAGAGGCAGCGACTTATCTTCAGAGCGCCCTGACACGTGTTGGGTTTTGCAGGATAACGAATGCGACGTGGCCAGGAGCTCGTTCCCACTCGGACAGAGATCATCGCCCAGCCCATCTGTATCATCTCCAAGCAAACGACAGCGATACGCTCTTCTGCAACAATCCCAACCGAATAAAACGTGTGTCACCTGCAATCTTCAAGCTGGTGGCTACTCTATTTTTTCCCCCTCCTGATTTATATCCCTTTAAATCGATGGTCCAAAATTACAGCCTTCCCACGGGCACGCGGATCCCGGAAATTCTGACTTTTAATAGCACCTTATTTCAAGCCTGACAAGCGGGATGGCACAGAAAAGTGGTTTCCTGGTGCCTCTGCCCACATGTCCCCCAGGCAGGGGTTCCCAAGGAAGCCTGCGCTGGATTGGGGATGTTCCCCACACATCAGAGCTGAGGCTGAGCTGGACCCAAACCCCCTTTTCCCATCCCCCTGTTTCGGGTACCACCGAGCGCACAGACCCACTCTCCTTCCCAATCCTCATCTTTGCATTTAGCTCAGTTGTGGAATTTAACAGTACAATACAAAAGTAATTTTGAAAAATCAACAGTATCTGCCAGGCTATTTAATTCTGATTACAACGGAGCCAAGGGCTGCACATGCACTGGGTTTTTATTACCTACAGAAAGACTTTGTATTCGGGTAAGGTGCCTTCTCCCTGAATTATTACTCTGCAAATCCTCTCCTCGTGGAAGTCCTGACCTCTGCAAGTCAAACCCTGGGCAAGAGAGTTTTTGTCTTTATTACTCTGCTCCTTGTAGGGGAATGAATTACCCCACGATACCTGAAGCAAGAAGGCGGTTTTAAGGATTCTCCTTAAATCTGCTTCGATTTCAACAGCATTTGAATGGACCATTGTAATTTTTCTCTATATATTTTCTTCAGGAGCTTCATGCCAGTTGCCAAGTTCTTTATACCATAGTTATTCATAACTCATTACAACTCTCACGCTCGAGCAGAGTCTCCACTGGTGCTCTCACAGAATCCCAGAATGTCAGGGGTTGAAGGGACCTGGAAAGCTCATCCAGTGCAATCCCCCCATGGAGCAGGAACACCCAGATGAGGTTACACAGGAAGGTGTCCAGGCGGGTTGGAATGTCTGCACAGAAGGAGACTCCACAACCCCCCTGGGCAGCCTGGGCCAGGCTCTGCCACCCTCACCAGGAAGAAGTTTCTTCTCAAAATTAAGCGGAACCTTTTGTGTTCCAGTTTGAACTCATTACCTCTTGTCCTATCATTGGTTGTCACCGAGAAGAGCCTGGCTCCATCCTCCTGACACTCACCCTTTATATATTTGTAAACATGAATGAGGTCACCCCTCAGTCTCCTCTTGTCCAGCTCCAGAGCCCCAGCTCCCTCAGCCTTTCCTCACACGGGAGATGGTCCACTCCCTTCAGCATCTTGGTGGCTGCGCTGGACTCTCTCCAGCAGTTCCCTGTCCTGCGGGAACTGAGGGGCCACAACTGGACACAATATTCCAGGTGTGGTCTCCCCAGGGCAGAGCAGAGGGGCAGGAGAACCTCTCTGACCTACTGACCACCCCCTTCTAACCCACCCCAGGTACCATTGGCTTCCTGGCCACAAGGGCCCAGTGCTGGCTCATGGTCACCCTGCTGTCCCCAGGACCCCCAGGTCCCTTTCCCCTACACTGCTCTCTAATAGGTCATTCCCCAACTTATACTGGAGCATCTCGGTGATGCTACAGCCTTTGGAGAGAGGACACATGGGCAGCCATATATCATCCTGCCCAAGGAGCCGTGAAAAGCATTTCTGCTGCAAGTTTGGGCTGCTTTGCTCTTTGGAAACTCACATAATAAATCCAGTGCCCAATGGCATGACCATGCCAAGGCTCACAGGCAAGGTGACAGTAAAACAGAGTTGTCCCTCTCTTGGAGCCTGCCAAAGCCATTCCCATCACCACCATGGCCCCCAGCACTTTGGTTTATTTCTTTTCCTTCTCTGTGATGCTGGAAGTACTTGGTCAGATCCTGGTTGAGCAAGGGAGAATTGAGAAGACATGAAAGCTCAGGACCCGATGCCCTTGTCCTGGGGACACAGAGGGCTCCCACACCACCCAGCCACCCCGGCTGGGATTTCCTGGGGGATTTCCTGTTTCTTCCACAAAACCAACATGAGCAGTCTGTAAGAAAGACGGAGACAAGCTTTTTAGCAGGGGCATCTTATGACAGGACAAGGGGCGATGGTTTTAAACTCAAGAAGAGGAAATTCAGGCTGGACATGAGGAAGGAATTGTTGCCCTGAGGGTGGTGAGAGCCTGGCCCTGGTTGGCCAGAGAGGTGGTAGATGAACCATCCCTGGAGACATCCCAGGCCAGGCTGGACGGGGCTCTGAGCAACCTGAGCTGGTGAAGATGTCCCTGCTCATGGCAGGGGGGGCACTGGGGGAGCTGGGAAGGGCCCTTCAACACAAACCATCCTGTAATTCTATGTTTTTTTCCTTTCTGAATTTCCACTACACAAGGAACACCCCAGCTGATATCCCAGCCTTCTTTCTCAAAGATGTGCGTTCCATTTTCTCCCATAAATACCTCAAAAATGGCCAGCGAGCAGCCAGGATTCACTCTCCATTTTGAAGCCATAACTTACAGAAGCATTTAGGAGGGAGCAGCGATGGCAGCGCGCAGCCGGCCCTCCCGTCGGGCTTTGGGGTCGCACGTCGTGATGAATCGAGACAAGAGCAAGGAGAGCAACGGCGACCCTTTTTCCAGGCATAATAAATGAAAGCAGAAGGGTATTTTTTCTTTCAAGTTGACAACCCAATACCACAGCAACACGGTCACAAATCATCACACCAAAGAGGGATTTCTAACCCCTGTCAAAGCTCTGCTCTGTTTGTGGAAGCCATATGTGTGATACCTCTCCACATACACCCTAGAGAGTCATTATTTTTTTCTGGATGAGAAACAAAAATACCATCAGGTTTGTGACCTACTATTCAGCCATAGCCCAAGGAACACATTTAATGTCTTCTTCTCCTCATCGAAGCAAAATAAGTCAAGTAGAGCAGATGATTTCTGCTTGCTGGTGGGGCAGAGAAGGGATTAGAGGTTTGCAGAGGAGCCTCCCACCACGGTTTGGCCACACTGGGGTGGTTCCCTGGAAATAAAATCACCGCAGGAGGATCCTCCTCACTTAGGAGCCGTAACAAGCAACCGTAAGGGCTTCTGAAACCAACCCCAGTATTTCTGTGGAAGGGGCAACGCTGCAACGGGGCTGGGAAACATACATTTCACCTCCCACATCTCAGAGAGGCTCAGGCTGAAAACAACGTACCCAGCCAAGGGACATTGCTCCGGGTGATTTACCGTCACTGGGTTTTATTTAACAGGGATGCAGAAAACTGTCAAACATTTTATCACCCGTGGCAGTTAGGGCATGATACATGCTGATATCAGCCGAAGATTATAAGGCAATAGTATAAAGTATTATTGGAAAGAGAATAGAAGCTGGAAATCTTGGCAAGCGATCGCTCCTACCTGTGTAATGAGTTTCTGGACCAGTGGGGGTGAAATTGCATGCCAAAACCCACGTATAATTTATCCCTTGTTTAAACATACACTGGCAACCCAATTATTATTTTCAGAATCACAGGGTTTAACTTACCAACGTATTATTGAGCAAGAGCTTTCTCTCGTTTCAATAACACAGCGGTGTGTGCTTTAACGAGCAGGAACCCCAAGGCGAAGCTCCACAGCTGGGCAGCACCTCCGGGCATCAACCGTCACAGCACCAGGACAGGACGAGTGACCCTGGACCTGGGACAAGGATGCTCTTGGTCACCGTGTGCCACAGCACAGCTTGTGCTGCTTCTGAGCCCGAAGGTAAGAGAGCTCAGCAATCATTCACAAATTCACAGCCATGTTCCCCTCCAAATGCACAGATCTGCTGGGGAACTGAATCGTAGAAGCATTTTGGCTGGAAAAGACCCTTAGAAGCATCAAGTCCAAGCGTTAACCCAGCACCATCAAGTTCACCATTAAACCATGTCCCTAAGAACCTCATCTCTGCATCTGTTTAACCCCTCCAGGGATGGTGACTCCACAACTGCCCTGGGCACAGGCTTCTTGAAAGAAAGGAGAAAAATAAATATAACATTCAAAAACACCCAGCTGAACACACAAATGATGATTAAATAATGAGATTAATTAACAAGAATGACAGAGGACCCAAAGAGTAGAGACCCCAGGGTGGCACAATGCAACCCCAATACTCTACACTGTACCCTGAAATAACTTCACTCTTCAGTTCCTCAAACCCCTGCATGTAAAACAGGGTTTAGTTTTCTGCCATTTGATTACCAGCTGTTTGAAACAAGGACTATCTTTCATCTTGCTTGTAGGGATCAACAGCAGCGTGGTAGAAGGAGCACAACATGTTCCCGCACCCCAAGAGCATCACGAAGTCTTGAACGGACCATCTGTATCCACATCCACAGGAGAAACCGCAATTATCTTGAAGTCAAAGGCAAAACCTCCTCCAGCCTCCGCAAGTGTTAAAGACGAGAGGCGGGCAAAAGTAAGGAAAATATTAGCCAGCCCTGATATTTCAGCATAGGATTAAAACATAAGGCGCACTATTTCCCCTGCAATGTTACTATGGTGATTTTACTAAGGACAAAATAGCACGATATTTAGTAGAGCCGTGGTTACGAACCAAAGCTCACAAGCAAGACACTAATCTGCCCATTAAACAATACCAGGGTTGGTGAATAATAATCAAAAAGCAATTACACAACAGATAGACTATCAGAGCTCACCCCGCTAAGCGTGAAGGTCAAACGCATTAGATTAACTAGAGATCCGCTCGCTGAAGCCCTGCAACTTGGTATACAAAATCATTACTCCTGGCGGTATTAATAATGAAAGGATTGCCAGCGCTACTTCATTTACTTAGCCCAACATGAAATGCCTGGCATAAATATCACACTAAATCACACACAAATTGCCTGCGTGCAGTAGATCGAACCATATGAAACTACAGTACTGCGGAAAATACATATATATACTTTAAGGATACTTTCCGCACTTTATAAAGATGTGGTGCATTTTGCTAACTGTTTGGAGCTCCACATTACTGAGAGTTTATGACCCAAGCGTACACATTTTGCCAGTTATTGCTATATTGCAAATCACTCTTTCTAGTAAAAGGCATTCACTGCGCGCCGAGATGCTGTAACTGCTGTGGGTTTACAATGGTTTCACTTTGGGGGTATTTATGACACCTTTTGTGCTAGAATCTTCTCCACTTGCTTTCTGTCAAAGGGTAAATATCTCTACAAAACTCAAAAATAACTTGCACATACCATAAATTTGTTTTTCACCAGGTCCAATGCACTTGCACAAAGACAGGGCTGCGTGCTGGGCCATTCAAAGTGCTTCGTGTTTATTTTAGAAATATAAAGAAAACCGAAATTAAGCTCCCAAAGCTCTGGTAGAGCAAAGGCTCGCCTTGCTGAGCTGGGACGATGTGTTTTGTACTCTTGAATTTGGACGTTTGGTTCATAAATTACTATTTTCCCACCTTATAAAATTCTGTTTGCTTCTCACCTGCTGCTGGAAATGGAGAAATATAAACCCATGTCAATAACTAGAGGAAGAACAAGAAGCAGTCTGTAGCTGGCCACCAAATAGACTGAAATGGGGAGGGGAAAAAAGATGCTGCTGGCTTTTTCTAATCAAAACACGTATGATTTACATATGATCAGGTGGAGAAACAGCATCACCCTACACTGGAGAACAGCCGCTCAAAAGGGAAATCACACCCGCTGTCACTAACGGAGCCTGGACGAAGAGAAACCAGGAGACATTGTGTTGGAATTACAGCCTACAATATAACCAACACCCCGTTATCTTCCCATCTAACAGAAGTAACTGCCCTGATGCCTTAAAGGATTTCTTTCCCCAAACCTCTGCCCTCTCCCCATCTTTTCCCAATTCACTTTTCCTGGGAGCCGTGGGCCCGTACTGCCCGAGTTCCTCATCCTGGGGAGACAACAGCGACCTGCACGATAAACCCCTGCACAGCAAAAATATATGTAATTTCTTTATTTGAGTGACAGAAACCTACTCACTGTTTACACCGGGCCTGCTATTAAAGCAATTATTCAGGATCGATACGATACGGCAGGAGGATTTAAATCTTTCCCAGCAGCGAGGCGAAGGAACCGCTTCTCCAAACAGGTCAAACTCATAACGCTTTGTTCCCTTTGCAGCAAAGACCAACAAGCAATCTCTCTGCAGTCCTAATGCATCTACATAAAAATGCTTTTTAAAGACCCCAGCTAGAGTGTATTGCTGCTGCTGACATTTTTCCCAGTACCATAACCCAGGTTACACGCAGCTTTTGGGATGGCGCCCTGTAAATGCCACGTTCAACCACTGCAGACTGCGCCAAATCGCTTTTTCCTGCGAAATAAACCCAAAAGCTCGGCCCATCGCATCTCAAGTGTTGCTCAGTCACCGCAGTTTGACCCAAGCAGGGGCTGAAACACCAGGCAGCGATTGCTCACATTACACCCCCCTGCACCGCCATCCCAAAAACACCCAGGAGTGATTTCTGTCCCCGTGACACCAAACCGCGTCCCTGCACTGTAAATAACGACCAGTGGTCTCCAGGTTGGCATGGATAACAAGAAATGCATACACGGTGTCACTCCATCTCCCTGCAGCACCGGACAGGCACAGAATTTCGGGTATCAGACCAAACTGGCAGCATTCTGGATTCCCAGATCACCAAAATAATCCATGAGCAGCTCAATATACACCCGAAACAAGGTCCTGGTCTGGCTCAGGAAGACACAAGAAATACTTCTCCTTTCCTCCTCCCTCCTCTTTATCTTTAAACCCTGAGGACACCAGCAGCCTCCGAACACTTGTCCGCACAGCATCTGCACATCTCAGGCACGGCACAACGACAGCGAATCGCTTCTGTGTTAAAAGATCAAGGTGGCTTTAAAATGGAGGCCAAAGCCTGAACAGATCCCATCATAAGCTTTGCCCAGGCTACACTTTATTTTACGATACATCTTAAAATGTCCCTGTCACCTTTTACAGTCAGTGGCCTTCACTTAACTCTGCCGGGCTTTACGATTTAAACCAAGATGCAAGACGTCGTCCCCACGTCCCTGGGAGCAGGCTGGTCGTGATGCACCTGCCGTGGGCTCTCCCACACACAAACCCCATTTTCCACAGGGATTCCCCGCAGGAACATCCCCTCCTGCCTCTCAGCAGCTCCCGCTGTGCCCTTGCATCTCCAAACACCCCAGTTATCCTCATTTTACACCTGGCACACTGTGTATGTTCACCAAAACCAAGATCCTGGCACACACATGTACATGCAAAATATATTTGCCCACGACACATGCGGAAAAATGCAGCAGAGGATGTTTCCATGTAGGAGCTCCCGGTGCTGCTCAGCAAAGCGTTTTGCCAAAGACAGACTCGGCATTTGGAGAATGGCAATGATGGGAGGGAATGATATCACCCAAACACAACAGCTTCCCAGCAAGGTGCGAGGATGAAGGACCGAGCTCCCCTACAGCAGATGGTGCAGATGTTCCCTCTCATCCATCTTCCATATGTTCCAACTCAAAACCGAGCAGGTTTTTAGTTCTGCTCCGGTTAAAATCCCTGCTCCCTGCACAGAAAAGGCACCGGAGCATCGCGTTGCCAGCCGGGATGGCACCTCGCTTTACCCAGTATGTCACCATGGCCCGAGGAGTCATTTTGCCAGGTGAGAAAGCTTTTTTCCTGTATTCACCTCTGCAGAAATCAGGAGATGAGACTCCCGATCTCAGCTCTGTGGGTTGGCACGCAGGGGGATGGAGGACGCAGCGTAGGGGGGACGCTGGTGACCGGCACCAGCCACCCCTCCGGTGGCCAAGTGTCACCTGCGGCTTCTTCCTTCCTCACCGGGACAGCAGGGAGGTCCCGACCCATCCCACCCTGCCGGGAAACAGGGATACAAAATCAAATATAAACCACAACAGCACAGCCCCTGATGTAAATACTACTTCTCATCACCAGGCAGCCGGTGACAGAGTCGAGCGGCAGCGTAATCCGACTTTAATTGATGAGGAGAACGTTCATCTGGGCCCCGTCCAATTTGGTATACTTAATACCTTGTGCTTCTCCACGCAGATCGATTTTTGCATTGGGTTTATGAGGGGTAATTAATATTCATTCGGAATTAAGTAGAATAAGATTCCCAATGCATGAAGATGTTTATTTTTTATTCATATTTAAAGCCTGTTAGATTAATCTATTTTAAATTACCGCATGCTGCCAGGCACAATTATTATAATTTATTAGGATAATTTGGGTGGTTTATTTCCCTCGGATGCAACCTTGCAGGAGGTGTACGCGGCTGCTCCTGCGGCGCTTCACGGAGCTGCAGCCCAGCAACGAGCATCCGCGCTGCAACGGGGTGGAATCCACACTCATCTGGCTTTAAGCAGATATCCCGAGATACAGAAACCCTTACAGGACAAGCATGTGAGATACTAGAGGAAAAAACCAAACCAAACAACCCACAACCGAACAAAAAAACCCAACTGTAGGGACTTATTCCCAAAGATGCAAGATGACGAATCGCAAGGTTACCACATACGGCTTATCCCAGCTAAGCGACATCAAATCATGGGCATGTTGGTACCTCCAGGACCACCAAACAAACCCCTGAATATCTTCCTGCCTCTGTTTTTTGGGCATAAACGGCTCCTCCTGAGACTTCACAGGAAGAACATGGAAATAAAATCTTCAGCTCCGTGCCGCGCAAAAGACTTCATCTCATTTCTTTAAAAAAAAAAAGTACATATTTGCTTAAAAGCTGCAGTTACCATTATTACATTTAATTGATACCCTTGGGGCTCAAAATCAGACAGGCTTTTATAGGATTTAATTATTTTTCCACCAGGGCTTGCAAGGTAAAGGTGCAATTACAGCAGCAAGGGCCGCGTCAGCTCCCCCGACAGCCCCCCAGACCTCCGCTTTGCCCCCGCCGCGGCAATCGCAGGTTCCTCTGCCCAGTTTAGCCTTTAAAATATAATAATAATTAAAAAAAAAAGACTAATTTGACTTGACAATGGACCAAATCATTCCATGTATGAAGGTGTCATAATTACAGCAAGCGTTATTTCATTAATTCAGGGCCTTCCAGCGATGCTAAAGCAATTGTTCAGCACGCACAAATGGGCCCCCCCCCATGCCTGAGAGGAACTTTGGGCAAGTCCTTCCCGCATCGGTAAAACTAGTGAAATAACACTTGGTACGACCGGCTGCAAATCAGTCGATCGATACTTGTACATCACTTGAAAGAATCTTTTCTCACCTTTGAAAAAGCCCCATGTTCTCCCTGATGCCCATGGAAGAGCATCCACTGTGCTGGTGCAGAAGAATGGGAGGGAAGATCCTGCTTTGAAACTCAATTCCCTCCCCCAAATATGACCGTACAGCGCAACCTCCTTTGAACCAAACTGCTTAATCAGAATCTCCCAAGTGTAAATGCAGCCACAAGGAAAACAGACCCAACTTCTTAATATAACAAGAAAAAAGGCCTCCTTTGAGTAAAACAAATGATTTTCTAACAAAAAATGTCCTGGGGACAGGAAGACAATGTCATGTGTTTGATGCTACAATACTGTACTTGAGATGAATGCTTCCACTGTAAAGATATTACCCCAATTATAAATCTCCTACAGCAAGTAACAAAATATAATTTAGTCTTCTCTAATGGCAGACTAAGTTTTAGCTATTTTTTGACTGCTAGTTTTCAGATAGAACAATCTAAGAAGATTCTTTCAGTATTCATCAAATGTCTATAATTTGAATATAATGCTTTTGCTATTTAGGCCAAGCCCCTTCGGCTATAAGCAAATAATATCGGGGCGTTTGCATTTTTCTGCCATTTAGAGCAATCTCCGGTTTCCTCGACTTTGATGAGCAGAGTTGGTGTCACCAGGGCCAGTCTCCAAGAGGGACAAACCTGATCATTAAACTTTGATCCAACCAACACGACACTAACGTTGTGCTCTCTCCACGACACTCGGGAATGGAAATACTCAACTTCCGTAGTTAACCAGGTTATGGTCACCGTTTGCAGAGCCCAAGAGCATCTGCATTTGCTACACATTGAGGTCCCATGTTTATAGTGCAATGACCAAACACGAGAAGCAGCAAAAATTAACCCAGCACAGAGGCGGAGGATCCCTTGTGTTCCTGAAGCCCTCAGGCTTTGCTTGGCAACCAAAATCCCCGCTTTTAACTCATGCTTTTTTTTCCTCTGGTATGTTTGACTAAGCAAATAGAAAACATACCCAACATTTTTGACACCCGGTAAGCTGTTATTTTAAACACAGTTTCAATAAACTACAAAAGTTGCTACTGTTAGAGGCTTGAAAATATACGATCTCATTAAAAAACGCTGGCACTTGGAAAGATCTCTGGTGGCCAATCACAGCTTGGGGAGGGCTGTAATTTATAACTTTGATCCCCACAGCTAAACCATTTAATCTGATAATAAACATCAATCACTGATTTTTATTGCACCATTTTGCAGCCTGAGCAGAAAACCTTGCTCCTGCGGACAAATTAAGCACCCCAAAGTGACTCTTGCAAATAAATACCAACTTTAATATTCAGCAATATAATTCCACAGGATCAATTTTTTAATTTAAGCGCTTCTGGAGCTTGGGAAAAAAAAAAAGAGAAGTTTGTAATTACAAAAATATCTCCAAAGGCAACTCAGCACAGTGTAACAGCATCTGGCGAGCGGGAGCTTGGTGACAGCACGTACCTCGACGTCTGTTACAGTCCTCAGAAAGTTATTAAGTGTGTCCAGATATTCTGTGCGACAGCCCATAACTCACCAGTAAAAACGACGTGAGATGCTGTTCTGGTCCCACGTTGGCTCCAGGTCCTGATCCAGCACTCGACAGCGGGGGAAACACAACGGTTGGGCGTGATGCATCGTGCGGGTGGATAACTGCCAGGAAAATAAATCAGAGGGAGCCCATTAATACATAATGATGCCAAACTACCATTAACTCAACTGCTCTTTCCAAAGCAGAGAGCTATTTAAGAAGTAACTGAAATAATGAGTTTCCCTTCGGACGCATCGAGCGTCGTCGTCGCTCAGCGCTGGTTTTTTGCGCTCAACGGAACAAGGGAGTTTGTCAAGTGCGCTCTGAAATGCTCTGTAAAGTAATATTTTCCAATAAAGATGTATCATAATCAGGTTAAATTACTTATAAAAGTTCCAGTCTAAGCAGAGACAGAAGATTAAGGACATGAAGACCAGCCCAGGCTCCACAATTAATACCTGCAGGAACCAGGCAGGTAGGCAGCAGCGAGAACACTGGAATCCGCTCGTTACGCTCTTTTTAACAGGATTAGCTGGGTTTCTGCTTCAGAGAAAGCAAGCGAAATCTGAATTCAGTTGTCCAAGAATTCGCTTAATAGAACGATAATCTTTAGGGGAAAAGAGTTTGGATTTGTCTTCACCGTTTCTCCCCAGAAAGAAAAGACAAATGAAGGAGTAGAGCAAGGACTGTCTTGAGACGAGCACTAGGAAGGACTGAAATGGGCTTTAATGTCAGGTTTTTAAACCAACACTCACCCAAAAGCCAGAGAAATCTGAATAAACGTGAACAATTCCACACAGCCCAAGGTTTGGCAATCGCAATATTCAGACAGAAACTGTATACTCGGGTCAAAACTCAATCAGTCATATATATCGATCTTCCTTAATTATCTCCCCAGACCATACACAGCTCCAAGTTTTGCGTACATGAAAAGTCTATCACCTTTGTTCCACGCAAGGAAAATCTACGAAGGCACTGAAACCGGTGCCTTTTGCTCTTGCAACTCCATGAATGTATTTTAGTTCCTGATTACAAGTATTGGAGCTGCTCAAAGTGAACTTTCCAGTTGTCCCTGGTAAACTCTCCAGCGTGCATGGAAAACAGCTTGAACAGAGACTCACATCAGCAATTTTGTAAGTGTTGCATTAAATCCAGACGGTGTTTTTCATCTCAAGACTGAAAAAAAAAAAAGCATGTTAATCCACCAGCAAAGCAATGCATTGAGAATTTTAAACATTTCTGTCAGGATCAGTAAAACCATAATACATTCTTCGCTAGATGAGATACTGAATCATTTTGGTTCATTTGGAGGCCATTTGCTAACTTTATTAGGCAATATTCAGATGATGGATATCAAAAGGATATTCACTGTAGAAACAGGCTTTGTTTCTGAAGACAGTAATTAGGTTAACCTCATGAATAAACCCTTTACACCAGCAGCCTGTGCAAAGTGAGAATAAAAAAATGCAGGAAAAAAAGAGAAAGAAATAAGACAATTTAACATAAAGGGGGGAAAAAAAATCCTTACATTTATGGGTAGCACTCTCCATCTGACACTTCTAAAACAACTTGTATATGAATAGAAATGTCACAGTTGCTGATACACCAAAGTAGGAACAGTTTCTTACCCAAAGGGCTGTGGGGCATTGGAACAGGCTGCCCAGGGCAGTGCTGGAGTCACCAGCCCTGGAGGGCTGGACAGACGGACATGAGGTTCTCAGGGACATGGGGCAGGGACAGGGGTGGGTTATGGTTGGACTCCATGATCCCGAGGGTCTATCCCAACCTAAGTGTTTCTGTGATAAGGCCATTATGGTCATATGCCAACAATGGCCCAACACAAAGACGGCCAACCCAACGATGGGCCAATGTGCTGCATAGTGTGGGTGCAAGTTTAGGATACTAAACACACAGCCGTGGACTCACCTCCTGCACGGCTACAGGCCCTTCTTCTCCTATTCTCAGTCTGCTATTGCCCTGAACATCCCAAAACAATTTCAAGACACACAGATAGGTCACCTCTGCTGCTACTCACTTTGAGATCCATTACAATGGGTTTTAAGAAAGAGGTTATTTAATCTTAGGCTTTCCCCTTCAGCAGAACAAAGCATTATATTTCAGCACTAACAACAAAATATTTTTCCTTGAGTCAGCTTTAAAATAATGTTGACATTAGAGTCAATACATTATATATCACTATATTTATGTCAGAACCTATTGGCATAAAAATAAATCAATCTAAATGCATAGCTCTTGTATTCAAATGAAGCCTGGCAATGCCACAGCTTTCCCGCAGTTTTCACTCAGCTTCTCAGACGTGTATCAATCATTTCTGACAGATTTCATACACTGGGATATCACCTCTGGTCTCACTAAAAACTATTTTAAGTGAATTTTATATACAAAGACTGGAAAAATCTGCTTTGGGGAGCTCTTTTTATAAGTGATACATTTTCTGATAGTCTAAGCATCATGAGTGAGAATTTACTCTTAATGTCACATTCCAGGTAGGTCCTGATTGCAGGGCAGCAAATGAGGGTCACCCGAGTTAGTCTGCTCACATTAAAGCCATGGCAAAACCAAACAAGACTGTTCTAAACTGGGGTTAGCAGGGTGATTTACCCAGAAATATGGACTGGAAGAGATGGTCCAAGAGCCAGGTAAAACCATCCAGCATGGAAGAGGCCAGTGGAGAACACCAGGGAGGGTTTTAAGAGACAATTCCCCAAGAGACATCACCTTGGCCAACAGATCAAAGCTGATTTGTTCCCACTGCTACACTACCAAAGAAAACCAAAATTATATTTATCTAAAAAATATAAAGATAATATAAATAAAAATGTAACCATCATAAAGCATAAGAATATGAATAAAGCAAACTGTGAAAGTCCTTACGTCTTCAGTGTTAAGCAGGTTAACCAAATTCCCATGAGTATTTAAGTGATACCTGAGATTTTCCCATCGATTTGCAGAGCCAGAAGTGAGCCATTTCACCCAGCTGCTAGAAGGGAATTAGTTCACTCGCCTTAATTTGAAGTGGCCAGTTATGTTCAATCCCCATTTGAGCCGACGGGAGAAACGCAGGATGCCAACTCCACTATTTCCGAGTTTCCGACCTTAACAGCTGGTTTATATCCACAGACGGAGCTTTGTAAACAAGTCAATTAATTAAGATACTATAGTAACATAAATTTCAATAATTTGAGGAACAGCCTGACGCTTGCAGATCCACAGATGCTGTATAAAAATACCAGAAAGAATAAGCAAATAACACGCCTGTCTCCAACATGAATTATTCCCAGGCCAGCAGTCGAAGCAACATGGACCAAATCACTCTCAAGGAAACAGAGAACAACAATAATTTACCCAGCCTGGAAACAAATCCAGTTTAACAGAACTGAGGGTTTGGGGGATGCAACCACCTACTTTTTTGAGAGTTGTTTTAAATAACTTTGCTTCATACACATAAGGGATGACAGCGGGGATCACTCCAGCTAGAACTTAAACCTACGGCTCTTCACGCAACTTCAGGCTTCACAAAACACATCCGATTGGGGTCAAAAGGATTTTTGCTGAGGAGAAGAAATAAGAGCAACCTCATCCTGCCGAAGATGGCTGGTATTGGTAAAAAGTCATGTAAATAAGTGACAGAATGAATGACAGCGGTTGCAGCCTTGAAATTAGACTTTTTGTGCCATCACAGACCCATTTCTTGTGTAGCGATGTTGCAGTGCTGACCTCTAGTGACAGATAACCCAGAAAACAGGAGCATTTGATGGGATAAACCGCATTTCTGGCCCCCTCCCTCCTGATTTCAGCCACCAGCCCACATCCACCTTCCCTCCCTGGGAAGGGCGAGAAGCCCCCAGTAGCCCCCAGTTAATACCACAAACATCACATCCTTCTCACACAAATTAGCTCTACAAAGCGCCAAAATATTAAGAGCGAAAGTTTGCTGCTCAAATTACTTTAACCAAATTATGAAGAAATTGGTATAATAATTCAAAAGCCAAGCAGTAAGTTACTGATTTTAAGATATTTCAGTTACTTACATCACTACCTAGCGTGACCCAAAATCCCTTTCCATCCTCAGGGTACGACCAGGGAGAGGCTGGAAATGTTTTTAAGGACTGAGGGGCAAGTTCTCATCATCTCCTGGGCCAGCTGTGACTGAATAAAGCTGAAATGCTTCCCAAAAGGCACATCTACAGCACTACAAGAGTAAGAGGAATTATCTTACAGGCTGATAACAAATGATCGAGCCGGGACACGCAGTGGCCACATCCACACAAGCATCAGAATCAAATAAAAAGCAGCAAAGCAGTCATGGTGGATGCCTGGGAAGCAGCAGGGACATGGTAGCAGAAAGCAAGCTTAGGAAAAGCCAAGAAACTGGGTGCTGTTTGTTCACAACCTCTTCATAATACTCAACTTTTTCAAGTTGTCTCTGCAGCAGCAGCAGCTCTCGTGGCCAGGACATGGCGACTGCTTCAGCCTCCCAATTTGGTAGCTGCTGACACAAGCCAGAGCCCAGACTAAACAGAAAATACTGCTTGGACTTATTTTACAAGCATTTTGCCCTTATTTAAATAAAACACCATCCAAACCCTTTACTTCAGGTGTTCCATATCACCTCCGTGAAGCTCCAGGCAGAAGCTGTTGGTGCAACCACAGTCACATGGAAAAACTCAACCAGGGAATGAGGACCAAGCCACCCATCAGCCGAGGCCGCTCCTGTTTCTTTCTCCACCATTCAGCAGACAGAGATCTGGCGATGAGACCGAGCAGCCTGAATCTCCGTTCTGTTGACTGAAATGCAGCTGAGGTTGGTAACAACCGAAATCCAGCCCTTGTGGCAGCTGTTTCATTGAGCACAGAGGCTGGTGGCAGCACAGCTCCTGTTGGTGATGACAAATCAACCCATTGCTGTCATCTGGCTCCGGGGCCACCTCACAGACCAGCTCTGGGCAGGTTCAGGATGAAGAAGAGTTCACTACTGTTGCTGTTATAAAACTTCCAGGGTCCTGGAGGATCAGGCGCTTCTAACATTGTAGCACAAATGCTTTTGTTGCTCTGAGTGACCAGCATTTATGGAAAAATCTCAAACGAGCACAGACATTTGTATATCTGGAGAACAACATGAGGCCTGAAGCGCCACAGTGTCACTCAGGCAGCTACTGAATGTTTGAGAGAGATATTTCCCAATTCATATGCATGAGAAGTTTAAATATTTACAGACTATCTCTAATGCTTTAAACATCTCCTCTTCAAGAGGTCAGCACGAAGCCGCACGCTGTGTTTACTTAACTCAAGGGCTTTCTGGCTTCCCATTCACGCCAAAGCGCGTCTGCCCATCCCACGGAACGCAGTGTGAATGTGTTAGGAGTGGAGATTTCCACGTCACGCAGAGACGCGGCTCAGCCCACCAGCTCTGCTTTGCCTCTTGGCTTGAGCATCTGCACAACAGGACAAGCGATCAGAGAACACCTACAGCGGTAACAGACGCAATGGAATACTAACCGATTTTTGCAAGGAGAATGTCTATTGTAACACCCAGCGATAGCCCCCGAAGAAAAGACATGTCAAAAAAAAACCCAAAACCAACCAAACAAAACACCCCCACACAACACAAATACCAAGAGAAAGGAACAAAACCACCCAAGAGCCCCGTGCCTGGGGCAATAACAGAGAGATGGGTAACACCTTCACGTTCTTCATAGTTACACCTCCCTCTGAAACCTTCCCAGATAATGTTAATAGAATTCTGTGCTGAACTACTGTTTACTGCCATATTTACCAACTCTTCTATAAACATCTCCAGACAAGCATGCACATCCACTAGAATTTAGCTGGACCGCTGCAGTCCAGAAGCACAACCCAACCCATAAACTCCGTATTTTAGGAAAGCTGTACCATACCAACAGCTTTTCAGGCTGCTGGGGACAGAAGCCGTTACGGCAGCCGCATCCCCGCTGGCCTTGTACTCCCCCCACAACCGTCACAACCCCATCTTCCCTATCAAAAAGTGCGTTTCAGAACCCAAAAATCCCTTTTCCCATTTTCATCTTGATGCCTGACCTGAATCAATGAAGCGTGCAATGGAAGTCTGAAGCGCAAACACGGCAGCGAGATGTTGTGATGCAGGGCTGGGCGCAGAGAGGCTGCTGAGAGCAGGAGGAACGCCCTGTCCTACCACAAATATACTCAGGGATAAAGGAACAAAGGGCAGATGCTCCCGAATGCTCCACAACCAAAGTGAAGGAAATCAACAGGCTGAAATCCCTCAGAAAGGAAAGGTGAGGGTGGTTGGAGTTGAGCTGACATGGGAAAGTTAGAACATATTTACCAAAGTCCATCACAGGATGCTCAAGGGTACACGGAATTCAACAAGACATTAAGTTCACAGTTACCATCATGTCACACGCAAAATCCCAACCTAGAGCCAACAGCGGAAGAGTTACCTACAACCACAACAGGGCAGGATTAGAGAAGCAGGCAGCTGAACGAGATGGAGAGCAACAGAAGAATCTAAATCCATCCCCAAGAAAGACAAATGAACCAACCCATCAGTGGAGGGAACCAGGGGAAACTTTGCCTTTGGATCCTCAGAAATACACTTCCCCAGAAACTCCATGTATTTCTCAGGGGAAAGCAGAAGTCATGCTTGTTTAATATAAAAATATTGTATGTATACGTGTCAACAACCACCAAGGGCAACGACCTATCACCAAACAGCCAGATAAGGAAAAATACAGGTGCCAGCTTCCATTGAAAGCTTTTATTTAAAAAGACCCAGAATTCACAAGTCTACAAGGAAAAATAAACCAATTTGCATCAACCATTCTCCGAGTGTTGGGTTCTCAAAGGGAGCACAGAAAGCACCAATAAAGATACTAAATATCCCAGGTCAGCCTACTGCTCCTCTTGGGCAGCGAGCTCAGCAGAGTTCACAACCTGCTACTTCATTTTCCTATGGACCAAACCAGCCCTGGCTTAGTCTTTCAGGAAGATAATCTTAATCTTTCAGGAACATGAAAGAAATCTCCACTGGAAAGTATCTTTAAAAAAAAAATCTGAAGACCACAAGTTCCAGAAGTTCTGCTTAAATTAGTGTACGTAGAAAAATAATGGAGGTATAATGTAACATAATTACGATAAACTACCTTCTTTGCAGTCCGCCAATTAATTAGTCGAAGCATCTTGTGGCACACGAAGACACCCTGAAATGAGCCAAGGAAACTCACCCACCCTGTGCACTTGCACTTGTACCCGTATGGCAGCAATTCTTGCTCCAGCAACCCAGACGCTCTTGCCTTTTGAAGTAAGATTAGCTTCATTTAGGCGGAGTTTGTCCAATTACATAAGCGAGTCTTTATATGTAACAAAAACCAGGAAAAATCACTCTGCAGGAGTTACTGGGAACCAGCTGTTCCGCAACAAGCCCTTCCCTGAAATTAGGGAAAAGTGTTAAGTTTCATTATAAAATCTGAACATTTTTCCACTGAATGCCCAACTTCATTTCTGGCATTTAACTCTTTCCATCCTTTTTAGCCGCAATCTCTTAAAAAACCATCAATTTTCACATTAACCAGGACTTACATGAGGTTTATTGCTAAGCCTGTGACCTGGTGTTAAATTCCAGGGCCAGCGCTTTTTGAACTGTAACACTGAAACTGCATAATCTGCTTTCCTCTGCAATATTTGCTTGGACCAAAACAAGAAAGTAATCTTTCTTCAATCTTTTCTATAAGAAAAACGAAACAGACCATTTCCTAGCTGGTAACCAAGCCGTCCAACTTGAGGAGCTGTATAACTCATCCCCACATCGGGGCTCATTTTACAGCAATTACCAAAACGAAGCTTCCGCATTTCACACATCGTTGAAGAAATCAAGTCTTTGCTATTAACTCGAGCTACTCACGGAGTATTTCAGACAGGAGGGTGTAGTACGTAGCTCAGGGTTCAAATAAACAGCCAGATGATTCTTCATGGGTATCTGTGTTAATTACTCACAGTGCGGAGGGGGAGCTTAAGCCAAGTGTTTTAGAACTAGGATCTAGGCTTGCAGAAAAGCGCGGGGTGTCCTTGTGCTTTCGCTGCTCTGAGTACCAGAAACAAGGTTTTGTGTACTGGGAACTTCGGTGGGGCAAGATGCTATTTCAACACGCTTCTGTGTACCATTGTCGATAAACAGGAAGAATAATTATCTGGTAGCTGCAAAAAGATAAAATTAAGAAATCATGCATCATAATAAGTCTCCTCAACGTGTTCGGTTTGCCAGCCATTGATTCATTTCCATTTTCTTCATTAGAATTTTAATTACCACTGGTGAGACTTCATTTTTGAGAATAAGCACACATTCGGCATTTTAATCAGAGGTTGATTTGTTGGCTATTTGAAACAATAAGTTCTTAAAATAAACATCTAATTGTTCTATTCTTAGTTATTAAAACCCCTCTACTTTGTTACTAATACCTGAGCGCCTAGTTTGGAGAGGTATTTATTCCTTAAACTAAAGCCATCGGGTTTTGGCTGCAATTTAGCCAAGTCATCTTCATTTTGACGTCTGAGTCTCTCTTGTTCTTCTGCTCTGGAAAAGAAAATTGGTTTAAGCTATTTGCACTCTGGAGTGCAAACCCAAGCAACTTCATCTTGTGTATGCAGCTTTATTTTGAATAACTAGAAAAAGCCTGTAATGTTTCTAGATGGAGACCGTATATCAGATTAAACAAGACTAAGATGTGTATGGATTACTCTAATTCCGCATAAAGAAAGAGAGAGGCTGTTTTCTGCAGTTTCCTTTTATTTAGATTCCAAGACTTTGGTAGAAAGATAAACCTTTTGCTTTTCACAGATTACAAGGCGCCCAGTGAGCTTTTGTACCAATTTTCACTATCGCTTTATTAAACAAGCTTTCACTCCTTATAATAAAGATTACAATACAAAAAAGAATCAATCATCAAAGAAGGCAAACAAAAGACTGCTCAGCAGCCTTCGGAATTAACAGCAGTGTCCTGCAAAGGAGGCAAGATCTGAGCAAAGCGTCGTCGCCCCTTTTCCGCTTAAGTCTTTAAAAGTAACAGGACTGAACAGAGCTCTAAATACACTCAGTTTAAGACAGAGTTTTGCATTAAGACCGTGACAAAGGCAGTAACGGGGACCCGTTTCCAAGCTCTGTAGGGCACTGAGCCTTATTACAGAACATAAAGTGCCGTTACGTTAAGAAATCTCCACCCCCAGCAAAACCGTTGTGCTGCACATAGAAGACACTTAATACCACGCTTTATCTTAAGCTGACCGCGTTTGTCTTGGGTTGCAGAGTACCTGCTCCCGCCACAGAGCTTAAACGAGGTAAAAACCACCATCAACCCAGTCTGTTCAAATTAAGAGATGACTTGGCACTAGTTAAAACTGTTTACAAAGCAGAATATTCGGCCATTTCTTGGAAAAACAAACTTAACGTGCTGGGGGTTTTCCAAAGGACTCCTGTCCAGTGCTGACCACCCAACTACAAACTACAATTCTTCAAGATGACATGATGCTGATCAAACGCTCCCCACTTCTGGATGGTATTTGCTATTCAAATTTCTTTTCTGCAAAACACATTGTAATAAAAATTACTGAAAACCATTGTTCTAAGACACCGTACCCCACAGCACACGCTAATACGGAGACGAGTTCACAGGACATTCTGGGAGCATTCCACACCCCATGGCCAAGCAGAGCAAACAGCGGCTCTGTGCGGACACCAAACTCCTGGGTACGAGGTGGGTTTTGTTGTATTTAAAACCGGCTGCGACCTTTTGGCCCAAAGATGACACTCATTACAACTAAGCCATCGTCCTCACCACGTCTGGGGAGGTTTTGGTTTCCTTGAGCTTTCCTGTTGTGTAACAAGCCCAGGAATTAGGACAAGAACCAAACCCACATTACACCCACCACAAGTCACCCGGCCAGACCTTGTGGACAAGACTTTTTGTTTGTCTCAAGCCTAACTGAAGTATCACCACATGGACAAGCCTAGTTCTAAAGAAATCCATAAAGTCCATTTATAAGAGGTGTCTCATTAACAAAGTATTTATCTGGAACAAACTTTTATATATAAGCTGTGAGATGTAGAATATCTGCAGGTGAAATGTAGTTACCTATTCAAAAAAAGTAAAGAATTCCAACAACATTACAGGCAAGTGAACTTCAAGATGTGAAGAGACTCACTGAGCTGAATTATTGTCAGAATAGAAAGTATTTCAAAAGGAAAAAAAAAAAAATCAGTGTTGCTCACAGACAAGCAGCTTGAATTCTACAGGTGATGTGGTGGAAGCCGGGACACGGCTGCACAGTCACTTTCCTTCACATCACAAATGTTGAGCTGTGACCAGAGCCACAAAATGCAACATACTCTGCCCTCTCCAGCAGTTCCGTCACATTCTCACCAAAACAAACTCAAATCAGAGAAGCAAAACCTCAGGTTTCTTAGAGACTGAGTTGTACCCTTAAGCAAATAAACACTTGCTTTAAATACATTAAAATAATCAATAAATTAACTAAGATATTATCCCCATTGACATTACAGTCTCCAATGCACTTCTTTTTAATCCTCACAGCACTAATTGGAACTAGGAGAAGGTAACACAATTCTAGGTGCTGCAACACTACTAGAAGCATCATCTTCAACAAGGTCATTGAGACAAACTAAGCCAAGGAAGAGGATCTCTAAAGCTGTTATTCTGAAAAGCACCATTGTACTTATTTCTGTAGAGAAGAAGCAAGACATTCAAGTCTCCTGCAAAATGGCATTTGCTTACTTGGACAAAACTCTCAACATTTGCCTATTTGAGTAATTTCTGCCCCAAGCCCACCTCAAGTGTTCCGTTTCCTTTTAAAGGAAATGGATTCCACTTGACTGAAATACCCTGCCCCATTTTCTCTCTAAAAATGGAAACTTTCCACTGTAACGAATAACATTTATGATACAGATCTGACCGCAAACTGAGTTTCACATTAGCGCTGCAATTTAGGCTCAAGCCACGGTTTTCAGAGACAAGTTAAATTAAGAATTCTAAATAAAAGAGCAAGAGGAGCAAGCGGAAAGTGAAGGGGACGTGACTGGAGTGCAGTGTCTTCCAAAGAGAGATCCAGCTTTTAATGACACTTAAAAAGAACTGGTCCGTGTATTACCTGACGTTAAACGCAGGTCCTGTTTGTGCTGACTGGGTCAGGTACCCACCATGTAAATAAGCCACTTTTTAAACAAGCAATACAACATGTTTTAAACACATCTCAGTTCCACTCAGCTGGAAAGCCATCGAAGGAAAACAGCAACAAAGAGTGCTAGGAAAGGACACCTGGTTAATTACTGCTTCCTCTAATTATTCATTCACAGGAGGCAGGAATACGAAATCCTGCTACTAAGTGGTAAGAAAGAATGAACACTCAATACAAATGACAGACCGACCAAAGAGACTGACTTGAGTCATCTACTTCATTAGTTCACGTTAAACATTTCGTAAGGACACCGCTCTTCATTGTTCTTTATACTTACTCGGTCGCAGCTACTTTTTGCAATTTTTCCCTTTTCTTTGCAGACCAGTTGAGATCGCCACCTGCAACAGATTATGCACTTTGAAACTTAGCAAAATCCAACTTTTTGTATTATATCTTTGATATCACACTTCACTACAGACATTCTCGGAGCGCTTGACAAACCAGTGGAGGAATTTCACACACTACAGCAGCAGCGAAGATGATGTTACAAGGACCGGCCGCATCCAGAGATGCTCCTGGTACCAAAGCCATGAGCTACAGCACCTGCCACAGGACCCTACAACTCCACCTGAAGTTACCAGCTTGGTAATTTCAAGAATTACGATAAAAACAGATGTCAAGAGAAGCTGAAAACACCTACCGGTGAAGTGATTCACAAAGTACAGCATGACTACGGCTATTAGTGACACTAGAAAAAAAAGAAGTTGTTTTAGCTGACAATAAATTTACAACGGAAGAACAGCTTGAACATACAACTAAGCAACAAGTAAGATTTTTCACGACAGTTTTAACTGCGTAGAGATTTTTGCCAGCAGCGTCTCAATTGCTTTTGAAAGTTCCGCTGTGTCCTAAGTAGCACGGTAGCTCAGAAAAGGTTATTTCAGTTTTAGTTATATTAATAACAGCCCTCATAAACAGAGCCTGGAAGAGTATCATTCACCCACCCTTCTACTGTTTCTTTCCAAAACACTGAAACCACTTCCACTAAATTGCTTCAAGAAAACCACAAAACACTTCACTAGGCCTGAGTTACTTTCAACGTTGCCCCAAGTGAAACCTCTATCTAAGCATAAGAAAGGAGTTATTATTGTTTTACAGGAAATATTAAGAAAAAAGCCTACTAAAGCTTCCTGAAAGTACGGAATCCATTGTCAATGTTGTTAATACTTACAGCAAACACAAGCACAGAAGAAGACTTCAAGAAACAAGTATCCTCTTGTGTCCAGAATCATCCCCGCTGCTATGGCAATAATTGCCAGCCCCAGGTTCTGGATAGACTGCATGCTAACACAGAAACAAAGCGTTACCGCCGAGCAGAAACTTATTGGGACAGAAAACACCGTTAGTGGCACTCAACAATAAGATGAACTCCTCGCTGTTTGTTATGACATATGACAGTCGCAACTCTGCAGTTTTGCAGCAGTTTCTGTGCATCGACCACGCGCACACATCCTGAAACTACACAAGATTTCCCTCCAGACAGAACCTGGAGGAGCTATTAACAGTTAACTGTTAGAACTGCTCCATATGCAGTGGTTCAGTATCAGTACGAGGCCGCTGCAGAGCAGGACAGACAGACATAAGTACTTACAAGCCATACGCGGTTCCCAGCTGGTGTTCGGGGACAACAAAGGCCACCATGGGCCACAGGGCACAGGCCAGCAGCGAGTAGGCCACTCCGAGCAAACACTGGGGAAATAAAGAAGAAACACGGAAACAGATGCTAGATGAGATGCATTTTTGCTGTAAGCTTCTAACAAGTTCACAGGTTGGTTTTCCCTTTTCTCCCAAAAGAGAAGAGTTAAAGTAATAGGTTTTGCAATCTGGTTCTAAATAAACATGCACATTTAGACAGAAAGATGATTTTATCCAGGAGTGACCCACAAACTAAAGCGTATTTAGCTGGCATTAAGTAAAGAGCCTGACGTGAATATCCAGAGGCAAAGATCAGTGCTGCAACTCACTAGAAAAATACCTGAAAAACGAAGACCCCATTTTTAACCCTGATACGCTGGTGAGTGCTGTAGTTAAGTGGGTAAACCTGAGGTTCAGATGCAATTTCTCAGGGAATCCGCCCTAGGATGGGGAAATCAATAGCAAAGATTTTACCACTATCCAATACAGCACGTCAGAGACAGTTTGAAGTCACTGAAAGTGGCTGCAGACACCTCACCGTAGTTTTGCCTGTATCGCGCATTCTTTGCTTTTGCACCACCTTTAGTTTTAAACTCAGTTTCACATAGTATTATATATCCTTCTTAAAGCCATGGATATCAGAATAGGTTTTGAGGACTGACGGAACGCTCAGAAAACAGTGGCAAATTACGCAGAATAATTCAACATCAACTCCATTTCTTATCATATTTAGCTACAAGTCTCAGAGAATTAGTTACCATTGCTATCCAGGGGTTCCAGAAGGTAAAAGCCAACATAATATGAGAAGCGAGCGTAGTTACGACAGCACATAAAACCCAGATGATGTTCTTTCCAACTTTATCCACCAGGAGACCAAAGACAGGGGACATGGGTGCTGATATGATATACACAATACTACAAAAGAATAAAAATAAGAGAACAGAACACCAGCTAGCCATGGGAAGCTTTAACTGTCACACAATACTGGTGTCTCCAGGTAAAACATATTCCCTTGTCACCTGCGAGGCAATAAGAAAAACCGCAGACACACAAAATAACCCCTAACAACAGAATCCACAACTCAAAATTCCCCAAAGGTCTGAGGACATGAAAAGATCCAACATGCAAGGAAATCGTGACATACTCAGAGCCCTTGGAATCATATACCAGCAAGTGTTTTGGTTTTTCGCTACATCACAAATTCATCTACAAACTAGGAAAACGTAGTTCATTTAGTGCTGCTATTAACTATCTCTATCACTCAGAGGGAAATCACCAAATGCCAAAATAACGCCCTTCAGACAGAGCCTTTTCTTTCCAATTCCTCAATGTGAACATCTAAGATATTCCTATTTAAAATATACCCACACGTCCCAATTATTCCTCGGGCCACGTGAAATCTGTGTTCACTTCAATACAAGTCACCACCTGCAAGAGTAGATCCCAGACTTCCTCCCACGTGGTGAGATACAGACACCCCCAGAACGCAGCAGCGCATGTGTTAAACCAACCACAATATACCTGTTAATTGCTTACTAGTGAAGTCAACCACAATATACCTGTTAATTGCACTTGCTTCTTGAGATGAGAATCTGAATTTCTCAATAAAGAAAACTCTGGAAAAGAAACCAAAAACATTCAGAAAAATGCACAATTGTGTGACATGAAAGAAAAATTAAGCTAGACAAAGTAAAGACATTGTTTACAGAAAAATTTTAAATAGAGCTGTTTAGCTTTGTCGTAAGCATCCATCCCATCACAGGGATCCCTGCACCTCCAACCAAATTCAAGGGGAACAGCTAAATAAGTGAGAGACACCTACTTTCCAAGGCCAATGAAAGGAAAAACCGCTGCGTAGTAGCAGACACAGATGACAAATATAAGCCACAAGGACAAGGAGAAGTCCTTCACATCCGTCAGCTTGATCACTTCACCTGGAGCGGGACAAGAGACAACACTGTTTCCGTCAGCGTAAGAAATGTGAAATTCAGCCACACCAAATAAACATCAAGGAGAGCACAGGACACGTTCCTGCCACCATCTACTCTCTTGTATAAAGTTCACACAGTGGGAGTTGATTAAGAACACACAATCAACAGCGCCAAAGCCAAGAATAAATTGTCTCTCCCACATTAAGCTGGATGGGCAAGTTCTCTGAAGCCTCTCAAAGTCTTTTGCAGCGGAATTAAACACAAGCTACTATTTCAAGGAGATGGTTCATCCACAAAGTTCATGGCTGAAGCCTCACGTTATATCACAGTATCACAGTATGTTTGGGATTGGAAGGGACATCAAAAGATCATCCAGTCCAATCCACCCGCTGGAGCAGGAACGCCTGGGTGAGGTCGCACAGGAACATGTCCAGGCGGGTTTTGAATGTCTCCAGAGAAGGAGACTCCACAACCCCCCTGGGCAGCCTGGGCCAGTGCTCTGTTACCCTCACTGAGAAGAAGTTTTTTCTCAAATTTAAGCGGAACCTCTTGTGTTCCAGTTTGATCCCATTACCCCTTGTCCTATCATTGTTTGCCACCGAGAAGAGCCTGGCTCCATCCTCATGGCACTCACCCTTTATATATTTATAAACATTAATGAGGTCACCCCTTAGTCTCCCCTTCTCCAAACTAAAGAGCCCCAGCTCCCTCAGCCTTTCTTCATAAGGGAGATGCTCCACTCCCTTAATCATCTTGGTTGCCCTACGCTGGACCCTCTCCAGCAGTTCCCTGTCCTGCTGGAACTGAGGGGCCCAGAACTGGACACAATATTCCAGATGTGGTCTCACCAGGGCGGAGTAGAGGGGCAGGAGAACCTCTCTCGATCTACTAGCCACTCCCCTTCTAACCCACCCCAGGTACCATTGGCCTTCCTGGCCACAAGGGCCCAGTGCTGGCTCATGGTCACTCTGCTGTCCCCAGGACCCCCAGGTCCCTTTCCCCTACACTGCTCTCTAATATGTAATTTCCCAACCTATACTGGAACCTGGGGTTGTTCCTGCCCAGATGCAGGACTCTACACTTTCCCTTGTTAAATTTCATCAGGTTATTCCCTGCCCAACTCTCCAGCCTGTCCAGGTCCCGCTGGATGGCTCTTACTTGGGTCTCAAATTTAGTTTAATTGGTCTAAACTCTCCCACACAGAAAACTCAACCCACCACACACCAATGGGGAAAAGCCACAAGGTTTTGCACACCTATTAAAGGGAATAAGACCAGTTCCAACAAAACAAAGTATCAGTGGCAATGGCACGGACCAAACTGATGTGAACTGGGAGGCTCTCCACATGCTTTATAAACAAAGCAGGTAGCGCACCTGCCTGTAAACTGGTGTTTAAAGCTGTAAAATTTCCTACTGATATAAAAATGAACTAATAGTTATGATTAAAGCTATAACTGTGAAAAAGATATTAAGCAGCAGCCGCTGAATTCCATAAAATACAAACGTGGACAGAGTAACTGGAAGAGTCTGTTACGGACTGAAAGAACGAAGCCCAGGGCAGGTTCAGCCGCCCCACTCACCCGTTTTCCCCTGTTCTTTATGAAGGAGCTTCTCTGCTCTCCTGTCCAGGTAAGCGAGGATTAACGCGCAGCCCAGCGAGAAGAGACACGTTACGCCGCCTGCAAAGAGGCAACACAATGTTTAGTTGGTGACTCAAGCAGTAATTTGGCTTTTAAACACAGTGTAGTTTGTATCAGATAGGTAAAGATATGTCAAGTTTAACACCAGCGCCTCTTATGCACAGGAATCAATAGCTATGCAATTCAAAGAGTAAGGTGTATTAAATAAAAAAGTGTAATAAATACTGAAGCCTGCCACATGAGACGTCTGCCTTGAACTGGAGTGCAAACATGGAGCTACATTTATTTTATTTAAAACATTACCACCACCCGGCAGAGCCAAGCTCCTCATTTGTACCTCATAACCACAGAAATAAAGCCTGAGCCTTGTTACCAGCACCAGGGCCATAATTAATACCCACTCTCTGAAGGAAAAGCACATGGATCCAAAGGGAGCTGAAATTTCACTTTTACACAGACAACTACAAACCAGCTTTGCCACGATGCCCTTCAGAAAATGTTTCAAGTCTGTCTCTTACTCAAAGCATGTTAAATGTTTCATCTCCATAAGATACAAACTTGAATTTGGCAGCCACAAAAATCACACAGCATTTTATCAGATGCAGTAATCACACACTCGCCAGAAGAACACTAGCCATCAATACGAACACTGTTTGAATTGCTCTTCCTAATCTCAAATATATTCATCCTACTTTCAAGTGAGTAAGAAATCATTAGCCTGTACACGTGCTGTTCAAATGGAGAAACCTCAAACAGCAGGTGACATCAATTCAGAATACTACTGACCTATCATGAGAGTTAAGCCAAGAGTACTGGGACCAGCATAGCCCAGAAGATCTTGAACTCTGGAGTAAATCCATCCCATGATGTTCATGTTCACTGTGCTCCCCTAGGCAGAACAGACTCACATGAAGAAGAATGTACTTCACAATTGTATTAATTCAAAAAGAACATCAGGCAGACTGCTTACTGAACAGTGTTTAAGATGCTACACAGGGAACATAAACCACCAGCAACAATGATAAAATTATTCCCTGCTGGTTTGGTCAGTGTTTGTAATAAATCAACCATTGCGACAACAATATACCGTCCCTATCTGAAATTTTGTACAATTCTAACAGCGTTTAGATGGGGACATTAGAAGTGCCACAAAATCCACATCGCACACTGCATTAGCTCATAAACTGAGCTGAATTTAATACGACACGTTAAAGAAAACGGGATTCCCACCTGAGAGGCATCAGGAAAAAGCACTTTCATTTTGAACTCCCCTTCTGCCCCCAGAGAAGGGACTGACTCCCAAGGTTAACAACACTCAATTAACTACAGTTCAGCTGAGATGAGGCAACTGCTAATTAGCAACAGCCTCAACATCAACCCAGACCCAGCTGTGACCAGCTCACACTCTTGTACCGAGGAAAATACCCTCGTGGTTGGAGGCACCACAGGATGCTGCGGAAGTTTGACAGGTTCTCAGAAATCTTATTAACCCTTTTCCCTGCGTATCTCTTGCCTATTTACCACACGTTTTTAACACTTTAAACATCATATCCATTTATAACTAAAACTCCCCAGGAAGCACCAGAAATGCTGCGCACACCTTAAAGCCCATGAATAAAAGCCATCCAGCTTCACACTTACTATTCTGGCCATGCTGAGCTGTAATCCAAACACAAGGTTTAACTCCTTCCCTTTAAACCAACTGACGGCGTACGTGTTTTGTGCCACCGCTAAGGACTCTCCGCCTATTCTAAAAAAAGAAGGAAGGCACGACACAAAACACGTTATCTGCAACAAGGAAGCCATCTATGCGTTGCTGGCAGCACTGCAGAGAAATTATGCTATGTGCAGCCAGATCTAATGCATATTTGCAAGGCGTTTTGAAGACAATTCACAAGACAATTGCAGTGTTTTAAGAATAATTAAGAGTGCAAAGTATTTTAAGTATTTTTAAGTGCTATTATAATTGCTCTTGGTCATTTACAGAAATTAAATCCATAGGGAGAAGCTACTCATTTCTCTTCTGCATTAAAGAACTGAGTGGTACAATCCCGACCCAAATGAAACCGAAAGCAGATACTCTACCTGGAATCTGAATTTAATTGAGTCATCTGCCCATCCGCCAACACAGTTGGTCAGATTTTCTAACGTTTTTATGCTGTGGCACGTTCACAATTTGACATCTGCCCTCATTTCTTGCCACCATAGCAGCCCTGTTCTCTTCGTTGTCACCAAGAGTTCTTTTTACTCAGAAAAGTAAGAATTAAGAGCAAAGGAGGACTAGCACAGTTTTATCAGCTCACTGCTTGTCTTTATTTGCGTAGCTTCATAATTCCTGAATTCAGTAAGACCTACAAAGCCCTATTTTTTTGTTTTCTAACTGTAAGTTGGACTGGAAATGTGACCGCAGGTCTTGTATGTCTCGACTTTATAAATGCCCCAAATCCAACAATTTTGTCTCTGAGTGGAAACACAGGAGCAGTTTTCTAGGCCACAGGAATACAGTCCTTACCCCAAAGAGCACACGCTGTTCTCTCCTGGACTTACCCAAATATGAATCTGCCCGCATCCATCAGCCAGAAAGCATTAAGTAGAGCTCCCAAAGCAAAAATCACCTGTCACATAAACATTTAAGGAAAAGTTATAATTTTATACTTGAAGTACGGAACTAAAACCCTTTTGCAACAGAAAGAAAAGTGATTTTCCCTTCCCAGACCTGCAGAAATACTTCACAGCTGCTACTACTACACGTCCTACCCCCAGCTTTTCGCCTTTGCTCCCTCTATGCATCATCCTGCTGGCTACACAACACCCAACCTTCCCCCCCAAACTGCACTCAGAAAACACCTCAAGTCATTCCTCACCTTTATCCTCACACCCTGTCCCAACACACGTACACGGTAGTTTCGTGTCAAACAGATACAACATTCGCTTCCTTCACATTCTTATTTCACTCATCTTTTGAGGTCCCCAGTTCCCCCAACACAACTCAGGGTTCTCCCATTTCAGTTCTCTTTGCCTACTTCCATCTGAAATACACACAGAGCCAGAAACTATTTGGGCTTCTTTCCCACCCCACCCCTCGCAGAGAAGCTTCAAACACGTATCATCCTTCACCCTCTCAACTGCACTTACCTGCCCGACACAAACAAAGACACTAAATATTATAGTGCCCAACCTGTAAGAAAAATAAAGTTACTTAATGCATAGCTAGAAGCTTTTTTCCCTATAAAACACTATATTAGACTTACAGGAAGGAAAACGGGGAGGTTGAAATTCAATAAAAGTTCTCTGTACTACATACCACAGCTTGACAGCTTCATTAAAAAAACCATAGTACAGACACCGGTAATTTTGAAACCACTTTATTTAAGCCACAAAGGGAAAGAAGCTCTGATATGCCAATGGAAATTCCTAGATCGTATACAAATAATTTTAAAAAGTCTTATTATTGACTATCACGTTTCACACACACTTTAACTCTACCATCCACTGACCATAAGCGATGCTAACACCACACTTACCGTATCCCAAACACTCTGTCGATCAGAAAACCTCCAAAGAAGCAAAGAACCACATTGGGCCAGGAATACCAAGCGTAGAGCGACATGAACTGAGCCGTGTTCACCTTCATATCCTACATAAAGGAGTGGGATATTAAAAGGAGCAATTACAGAATCTCAGAACGTCAGGGGTTGGAAGGGACCTGGAAAGCTCACCCAGTGCAATCCCCCCATGGAGCAGGAACACCCAGATGAGGTTACACAGGAAGGTGTCCAGGCGGGTTGGAATGTCTGCACAGAAGGAGACTCCACAACCCCCTGGGCAGCCTGGGCCAGGCTTTACCACCCTCACCAGGAACAAGTTTCTTCTCAAATTTAAGTGGAACCTCCTGCGTTCCAGTTTGCACCCACTGCCCCTGGTCCTATCACTGGTTGTCACCAAGAAGAGCCTGGCTCCATCCTCCTGACACTCACCCTTTCCATATTGATAACCATTACATTATTGATAACTGTGGTCCCCCCTCAGTCTCCTCTTCTCCAAACTAAAGAGCCCCAGCTCCCTCAGCCTTTCCTCACACGGGAGATGCTCCACTCCCTTCAGCATCTTGGTGGCTGCGCTGGACTCTCTCCAGCAGTTCCCTGTCCTGCTGGAACTGAGGGGCCCAGAACTAGACACAATATTCCAGGCAATCACAGAGTAAGCAGCCAAGCAGAAGTGCTCAGCAACAAGGACACCGCCCCGGGCAGCTACTCACCCGCTGAACCTGCGTCTGCAGAGCGGCCGGGTTGTCGTAGCAGAAGTAGCTGCCTGCAAGGAGAAAGAGTCACCTCAGCGCCGGGGCCTCAGCGCTCTGCCCGGCATCCCCACACCCCCCATCGCCCACCGAAGCCCAGGAAGCACATGAAGCCGAGAACCAGGAGGCGGTGCGGCAGGCGCCGCGGGTCGCAGAGTGCGGGCAGGGCGCGGGGGGAGCCCGGGACAGCGCGGCCGCCGCCATCGGGGCCCAGCAGCGCCCGCTCCTCCTCCTCCTCCGCCATCGCGGCCGCCGTCACGTGACCTCCCCACTGCTCACGTGAGCGCGCCCGGCCCACAGTGCGCCGCGGCTGGTTGCTACGGCAACCGCAGCCGCCATGGCGGTGCGGCCTAAAGCGCCTCAAAGCTGCCCCGTCTGTCTGAAGCGGGAAAGTCGCTCAAATGAAAACGTATAAAATCCTGAGCACCACGTACTACAACTAATGAGGCTTCTGAGTTAAAACAGCGAAAAAAACCCCACACAACCAGCTTAAAATCCCCCTAAACATGCCTCTAAACTGACTTCACAGTACGGTGAGGGCAGTGTGGTCATTACCACTTGAAAGAATGAATCCTGTCAGCAACAGCTAACCTAAAGATATGTAAATTCTTCCAGTTTTAGGTCAGTCTGCTCCTCTAATAAAGCGTGACTTGCAAAACACCTGATCATAAACTACAGAGGCTACCTTTAGACACTCTGAAGCCCACACAATTAGTTGAGTCTTGTTATAACACATCTGTGGGCCATTGGATAAAGTGTCCTTTACCTCAACGCTGCTCCTTATTCACTAAAATTATTATGGGACCAATATGCAAATGTGTAACCAATTGGCTCTTTAGGACTGCCCTGAGTGGGGATAAGATTTGTGTATAATGCCTGTTCCTTTTCTTTCTGGCGCCCTGGCTTTGTTCCAGCATCCAGACGTGAGCAAGTCTGTAATAAACAGGAAATTGGCTCATTTGCACAGACAGCAAATCCACGTTTCAGCTACTAAAGTCATTTTACTCACGTTGTTTGGTCCAAAAAGGATGGCCCATGTTTGACAAACCCTTGGAAAAGCCACTTGTTCAAAGGTCCGGCCTTCTGAAAAAATCCATCTTCCTACACCAAAGATGACCTGAATCCTGTCATTAAGTGACAGAGGGTGCATTTTGATTAAAGTATTTTCTTACCGAGGGCAGAAATACTTGTTATTTAAGTATTTATTTACCTTTTCAGGATGATAGGGAAAAAAAGCATTGAGTCTTACCTGGCATTCTGTGACTCAAAAGGTTTGTTTTGCAGCTACCCCATCATTAATTTCATCAGTAACCATTCTAGAAAAATCAAAATAAGTTTCCAAATCACACTGTTACTATGTGCTTCTAGTATATCTGCTGCAAAGTACTATTGGGCATAAAATACTTACTTTTCACTTGACAGATCTTTTAACAGACCTGTCAAAAGAGAAATTACAAGGTCACGTTTTCAGCTGTCCCAAATTAGCCTAGATTCCTTGAAATCAGAGCAGTTCTGTCAGGTTACTGTAGTTGCTCTTAAAAACACGGTGTTGAACTGCAAATCTGTGCAATAAACGTGGGGGTTTCGTTGCCGCTTGAGGGAGCTCAAAGGTAACGCCTGGCAGATCACCTCGGCTTGCGCAGGGGGCATAACTAAAGGGAGATTGGTTTATATACGCAGATAAAAGGGTGAAAGCCTGCATGTGGAAAAAAAAATGTTGTCTTTTTCCTAGCTAACTAGCCCCATTATTCCAGGACACCGTTGTTGTGCCACCCAGTACCTTCCCAGGTCTCACTGATCCCCAGAAAATGGTATTTTGTTCATGCACACACTTGAGTTTCCCTCCAGGACACAAATATAAGAGCAGAGTCCTCAAACTACCCTCCCACCATCATTCTCAGAAAGAAAATGCTCCCTAAAATTCCTCCTAACCAGAGGAATTCCCCAGACATTATAATTTGGGGCAAGGAAGATAACCCTCACCAAAAAGCAGTGAACTGCACAGCCAGCTCCATAAATTGATCCGCAGCAGACCCAGGCTGCTCTACGCAGCAAAGTTAAACTTCACTATCGTAGAAAAATATGCAAAGATGGAAGGATTAAACTATTCAAACTATTTAAAAAGCTATCTAAATACTTTAAAAATTCTTACTTTACGTTGCGCTTAAGCAGGTTCTACTGAGCATAGTTAATTCAATACCAAAATAGCAAAGGCAACGCTAGGAGGGTTCTTCACATGAAGCCCAGCCATGGAACGGTCTGGTACAACCAGGTTGCTTGTGCTTCCACTCATCCTTGAGGGAGTTTTCATAAACCTGAAACACATGCAATTCTATTACATTTATCTTCAAATGTGTCAGTGGGGTTTTCATGTTATTTTCATGGCTGTATGCTTAAATATTTCATATTAAACAAGATTGGATCTGTACTTTGCCTCGTTTGATATAACGTAGGACCCTATACAGTAGAATAAAAAATTACACTCATGCATCCAGAATATTTAACGGGTGAAAAGACAATATTTTTCCCTTTGCTATTTCAAAATATTTGCCGTGCCACCCCTTTCTTCCCAGTCGCTTCCATCTTCACCTTGGGAATGACCTTGCTGTGCCTGAGCTTAATGGCTGCAATGTGCAGCGTGAGTTAAGTCTGAGATGGTTCTCCAATGCATTGCAGGTGAGCGTTTATGTCACAAATAAATACAGTAGATTGCTCTTAAACTCATACTTTAGAGTGTTTATTACAGATGCAATTTCTGTCTTAGCATAAATCAAAGTACTTAAAGTGCCATATGATACCAAATGCTTCGTTTAACAGCATAAAATTGAGCAAAACCTGTATACAGTACTTTATAGGAGCTATAAAATTCTTGTGCTTGCGGCCTCACCTTTTTGCATTGCCCAGATCAATCAAGTCCACTGAACACTCTGGATAGTAAATACTCACGTGAAGCAACTATTAGCTTTCAGAGTTTAGTTATTACTGTCTTCAGTGAAGGTGCTTCAAAATATGACAAAATTGCAAAGAAGCAGGAACCGCATTTAACATGATTTAATTTACTTCACCATCATTAGACTATTATGTGTTCTCGGAAAGAAAAATCTTGCACTTTGCCTCTAACATGCATTAACCACATGTTATGAAAGATCTGTCACACGTAGGCATGCAAACATTTCTTTTGTCACTTCAAGTGGCAAGGAATGTGTTATTATAAAGCTCCCCATGTCCTGTGTCACTCAGATATTATTGGACTTGTGTACAATCATCTTAAGACACGTCTAATTTCTGTAAACAGCTGGAGAAAGGCTGAGGAAGCATTTTTGCACCATAAATCTATTCGAGACCAAAGATTTTGGCCTAAGGAATCTCCTGAGGCTCAAAGGATCCTCTGCCAAAGCAAACACCTCCCCGCTCCGCCGAGTCACACAACACAGCGCAGCTCCGAGCACCGCGGGTTTATTGCTGCTTTTGCTAAGGGCCCTCGTGGAGACAGATCGCACTTTGTGTTTCCTAAAATGACTTAGAACCCCTCGCTCTTCCCTGCGACAAGTGGGCCTGTACCTGTAACAGCCAAATCTGCTCGGTTAACCTATTAAAAAATACCTATAGGTGCCTGAGAGACGCTGAACCAAAGCATGTATGGAATAGATCGTCACTGGTGTCCTGGTTTTGTTAAAAACAAGTTTCTCTTTTAGTGAATTTGCCTGTCAGCTAAAGCCTTCATATTAACTGCATTTTCCTGGAGAACCAGACACATGTTTTGGTAAACCTAGCAATGGAATGCAAACTTATTGATAAGCACAGATGGACATCTCGCGAGAGGGGCGACAAGAAACAAGTGACCAAGAAACTGACCAACTGTGTATAACATTCCATTCACGTGAATACTTCATATAAAAGTGCGAGATCACGAGGATCTTGTCCCTTTTCCCTTATGGCCGACATTAGGAGAGGACCTTGCTAGTCGTCCCTGCAAACTGAGGCCTAGTGACAGACTGAATCCAGCTCCGGTTGGCTGCAGAGTCCAGTCCAGGACTTCAGGTGCCGGCTCTGCAGTTGCTGAGACTTTCAAGATTGGTTTTGTATATTTTGTATTATTTTCTCTATTCTTATTAGTAGCACTAGTAAAACATCTTTAATTTTTTCCAACTCTCTTCTCTCTGTCCTTCTTTTCCTCCCAATCGCCTGTCCTTAGTGGAAAGGGGGGAGAGGGAGGGGCAAAAAGGGGGAAGTGGGGGGGAAGAGGAGGTTAACAATACATCTGCCAGGGTTTTATTGTCACCCCGCAATCTAACCTTCAACAACTGGAAAGATGCATTCTCATATTTAAACTTTTAAAAACTCTATTTCTATTTTCAGTGTGATGGCCGTGAAGTGCTTTATAACTAAGCCCAGCAATTTCGGCAGGAAGCTTTGATTTTGAGTAAAACGCTCGACGGTTGGTGCGGCAGCCCTGGGAACGGCGGAAGTTCACACCCTCGACACGGGCTTCGTGTCCCTCTCTCTGGCTGCAGCCCAAGTGACAGCGCTGGGAAGGTGCTCGGTGTCACCAAACTTTCCATTCTTTTCAAATGAAAGCCCATAGAAACGCAGAGAGGGACGGGAGGAACACGCTGATGCCCATGACTCCAGCGCGAGCCGTGCGGTCTGCCCTCAATAGCCCTGGAAATATATAACGCGCATAGTTCACCACACACACCAACAACACGGGGGAGGTGGAGAGAATGATTTAGTGGCCTTTGTGCATCCTTTCATTGTATATACTGCATGCCTTGTATGCAAATACCTTCTTTGAACATAAGAAAATGGGTGAAGCGGAAGTTCCGAGATGGTTCTTACTGGAACTTACTTACATACCGTTCTGTTCTTAAATTGGTGTATGTTATACCACCCAGCAATTAAAGTGTCCAACAAGAACCTTTCTAACTGCAGCATGAAGCCTTGTGGTGTCCCCACTTAGCTCTATATTAAATCTCCGTTAGTTCCTTGTATTCCAAAAGCAGATCTCCTATCAAACTCCTTTTTCTCTCCCCTCAAGGCTGAATATTTAATGGGCATCCAGCAGCTCCTCATCAGGCATTTCCTCCGCCCTCAAGCTGTTGAGTTTTTCTGGAGGGCTTCCAGGACCTGGGTAAGGTGGGTTGTTTGTCTTTCCTTCTCTCTCGAGTCTGCAGCCCAGAGTTGAGCAGAACTTTCCAAGCAAACAGCTTTACTCGCTGGCACCGCTGTTTCCTGAGCTCTGTGATTAACTCCTTTGCTGATACATCTGATCCTTCCTTGCAATTAAATCCTCTCACCTTTGTGCAACTCGCTTCTCACCGTCTCTCCTAAGCCCTGGATCTCAGCAACCGCTTTCCACTTTTGACCTATAAGTGTATTTATTTGAAGAGCCTCTTCCACTGTGCAACCTCCTGCTTGAGGTCGCATTTATCTCGGTACATGCTGCGGAGCACGAGCCCTTTCCCGACAACACCCTGTCGAGGGTTAAGATTGCGGGGTGACAATAAAACCCTGGCAGATGTATTGTTAACCCCCTCTTCCCCCCCCCGCCACTTCCCCCTCCCTCTCCCCCCTTTTCCACTAAGGAGAGGCGATTGGGAGGAAAAGAAGGACAGAGTGAAGAGAGTTGGAAAAAATTAAAGATGTTTTACTAGTGCTACTAATAAGAATAGAGAAAATAATACAAAATATACAAAACCAATCTTGAAAGTCTCAGCAACTGCAGAGCCGGCACCCAAAGTCCTGGACTGGACTCTGCAGCCAATCGGAGCTGGATTCAGTCTGTCACTAGGCCTCAGTTCGCAGGGACGACTAGCAAGGTCCTCTCCTAATGTCGGCCATAAGCAGAAGGGAAAAGGGCAAAAGGGAAAAGCCAACGAGATCCTCGTGATCTCGCACTTTTATATGAAGTATTCACGTGAATGGGATGTTATACACAGTTGGTCAGTTTCTTGGTCACTTGTTTCTCGTCGCCCCTCTCGCGAGATGTCCATCTGTGCTTATCAATAAGTTTGCATTCCATTGCTAGGTTTACCAAAACATGTGTCTGGTGCTCCAGGAAAATGCAGTTAATATGAAGGCTTTAGCTGACAGGCAAATTCACTGAGAGAGAAACTTGTTTTTAACAAAACCAGGACACACCCTGATAACTGTTGCCGGCTTTACGCACTCTTATCATCCAGCAATTGTTATTCCAGGAGACACCCTGCCATCAATTTTTGGTCTCCTGATTTATGGTCACTTCCCCTTTGCTCCCTTGCTCCAGCATTTACATGAATTCTTATTCCAGCTGCAACACTTGCAGCAGGTGGCACAGCATAAGCAGATATTCTCAAAATCCACCGATCTTGCATGATTGTCCACAAGGCACAGCAAATAAAAGCAGCGTGATGTCGTTTCACCTATTAGTTTCTTTAACATAACCATGTCAACTACAGGTATAGAATATTGTTATGTTAAACATTGTTACTGGATTGAGACCTTTCAAAATAAAACCAAGAAATGCAAAATTGGTATCATTCCAATAACTGGGAGTTGACTCCACATGTCCAGCTTTATCACTGAGGGTATGAGGCTTTGCTCTGTTTCGTGACCCCAAGAAAGTGACACCATGGAGGGGGGAAATCACAAAAATGCTCATTTAGAAGAAAAAGCAGGGGAGGGAAGTTAAAAAAACAACCACCAAAAAAACCCCACAGCAAACAAAAAACCAAACCAACCAAACACCAAAGCCCATCATTCTTTCCTCATTGGCAAATAATCAAAAACAAGCAGTTTATCCACCTGGAAAGGGGAGGAAAAAATTCCGCAAACTGATGATCAAAAATCAAATAAAGACAAGATATTCTGCATAAGCATCTGTTAAATAAGGGGCTGGAGAAGGGGACGAAATGCATAGTTTTCTTTTCTACTTTCCTTCAAAGAGTGAATGAAAAATTATTCTGCACAGCAAGAAAATCACTTGTAATAGAGTTCAGAAAATATATTGTTACCTTTAGAAGCATCTTGCTCAACACTTGATTTCACATTTTCATTCCTTAGAGATTACAATTCTTTGCATTTTTATATCTCGGAGTTTACCACCTTGTGGTTTTGAAGTACAAACAACTTCATAAATATTATTCATAGCATTAGAAAAAAAATCAAGTAGATTCATGTTCTCCCACATAAATGACAAGTGAATAAATACAAGTTATATGGGTGACTAACTGAAATATTGCACTAACGTTTCCTGGCACTGTGGGCACATCACGGTCGCTGTACACAGGGGTCATCAATACTGAATAAATGTGGGTTAACGTGAACGTTACCCCTAGGCCAGACTTTCAATTAGAGCTCATTCGAACTTTGTTAGTGTGGAAAATTTTACCTTATGTTAAGAGACTTTGTTTCTAAGGAGACCTACAGGACTCACCTTCTTCCAACAACACGGGGGAGATGGAGAGGATGATTTAGTGGCCTTTGTGCATCCTTTCATTGTATATACTGCATGCCTTGTATGCAAATACCTGCTTTGAACATAAGAAAATGGGTGAAGCGAAAGTTCTGAGATGGTTCTTACTGGAAATTATGCTATGCTGGTATAACCTTTCCCTTACAACTTGTTTTATTTATATAGTAACTTCTTCCGTTTAGGCAAACCCTGAATTACGGTCACCTCTTAACACCGGCAGCACTAGAACACAAGAAACCGATCAAAGTGACGTGGGAAGGCTGCGACCTTAGCTCTGCTTCCATCCGGAACAAAATGCCCAATAAGATTAATATTTAAATTACCATAACGGGACATATAAACCACGATGTCCCTGGGATGAGTAAGGTGAATCACCCTACGTTGTACTGGCCGTGGATGTCTCCCACGGGCTCTGTTTGATGACACGCTGTTCAGATGTGCAGACACCGTGCCGAGCTAGAACGAGATGTTTGTTTTTTTGGAAATGGAGCCCAAGACTCTGAAGAGAAACACAGAGTTTGGGTGAACACCAGCTCCCCGCTCAGAGTTCCCCTGCAGAGCCAACGCTTCGCTCACACAGACCTAACCAGGCTCTGCATGGGAACCAGAGATACACAGAACCACAGAATCACAGAATCCCAGAATGTCAGGGGTTGAATGGACCTGGAAAGCTCATCCAGTGCAATCCCCCCATGGAGCAGGAACATCCAGATGAGGTGACACAGGAAGGTGTCCAGGCGGGTTGGAATGTCTGCACAGAAGGAGACTCCACAACCCCCTGGGCAGCCTGGGCCAGGCTCTGCCACCCTCACCCCCAACAAGTTGCTTCTCATATTCAAGTGGAACCTCTTGTGTTCCAGTTTGCACCCATTGCCCCTTGTCCTGTCACTGGTTGTCACCAGAAGAGCCTGGCTCCATCCTCCTGACACTCCCCCTTTCCATATTGATCCCCATGAATGAGTCACCCCTCAGTCTCCTCTTGTCCAGCTCCAGAGCCCCAGCTCCCTCAGCCTTTCCTCACACGGGAGATGCTCCACTCCCTTCAGCATCTTGGTGGCTGCGCTGGACTCTCTCCAGCAGTTCCCTGTCCTGCTGGAACTGAGGGGCCACAACTGGACACAATATTCCAGGTGTGGTCTCCCCAGGGCAGAGCAGAGGGGCAGGAGAACCTCTCTGACCTACTGACCCCCCCTTCTAACCCACCCCAGGTACCATGGGCTTCCTGGCCACAAGGGCCCAGTGCTGGCTCATGGTCACCCTGCTGTCCCCAGGACCCCCATGTCCCTTTCTGCTACTCTGCTCTCTAATAGGTCATTCAGTCTTAGTTCAGAAGAAATAAAAATACAAAATTTTCTTCTTTTCTCTTATCTGGAAAGCAAATGCTTTTTTTTCTGGAAGCTTGAGCAGTCAGCTCATGTGCCGTATCTACAGTGAGAGCCGCAGCCACACAGCATTCAAATACAACAATGCAGGGAACTGCTGGGACGCTTGTGTTCCAAATATCGAACAACAAATGCCAAGCAACCTGTACAATTATAGGGAATGTAAAATGGAAAGAGAAAACTGAACTCAGGAAAGGGAATAGATAAAAATCGGGCTTTTGAGAATGACGCCAAGTAATAACATCCCATCCTGGCCCCCGTACAAGATCTGGGGAGTTCGCTTCCCTTGGCAAACTCTAGAAAATCACAGTTTTTCCAGCTTATAGTTACACTCTAAACAATAAGTGCTTTGGGGCTCCAAGATCTCCAATTAAATGCCCTGCTATCCAATTTACATATAACCTGCTGGTGAACAAGGACTGACTCTTAATTTCTTTGGGGAATGTGTCCCTTGGAGTGGTTCCAGGCGTGGGTAACGACTCTGTTATTTTGGATGGATTTTCTGTGCTGCCTGGGAGCATTTGTATCACCACAAAAAGAGAAGAAACAAACAATTAGTGCTTTTATAACTTCTTAAAATCTGATTATTCCAGGGAATTAGAGAGTCAGTGTATCCATTGGAGGTAGAGGGGTGGAACAAGGGGTGTCATTAACAGTAGCATTGCCCTGGGTCATTCCTCAGACCAGAAGAGCATGTATATACTTCCCAAATATGACATTTTTCTCCAAGAATTCAGTCCTGGATCCTGAAAGGCACCTCAGTGTGACTGAGGATCTAGACCTGTACGTCTGAATAAGATGTAGATGTTTTACTGTTTAGATTTAGATGATTCAGTGAACAAATGTCACAGCTACTCACGCTGAGCAAAAATGTACCTTTGACAGTCAGGGGTTCAAAATCTGCACCACTTAGGAGCCGAAAAGTCCCATTTTCCAAAGGGAGTTCACATCTACCAGAGTCACACTGCAAACTAATCAGAATTCCTCATCCTTGTATAAATTTTTGCCTAGAATCTGTATTTTCAAGTCTTTTCTTGTTGCTATGCCCAGCTTTGCTTTTCTTGCTGAGCATCGATTGAATTCAACTCGCTACATTATTCTGCTCAAGCAGATCTGTTATGATTATTAAAAATATTACACGTGCCAAAATATTTTGACTGAGAAAGTGAAAAGCATTCCCAGCACCCCAAGCTCCCTATCTGCTGTATGTCTTGCGAAGAATTGGCCCAAAATAAAATTACATTGGTGGGATGGAGAGCTGATCCCTGGGCAGCAGCGACGCTGTAGACAACGCGTGCACGACACACAGCGCTTGGGCACAGGTGAGGTGAGAATTACTTACTTGCTGCTGAAAATTACTTTGCCCCACAGGAAAAGAAAGCAAAGGGAGGAACACTGCACTCATCATAACAATAATCCTGTGAGGAGGAGGCTGCAAAGAGGCTTTAGGTGCAGGGCTTAGCAGCAAACAGCCTCTGGGTTTAGGCTTCTGCACTTTGCTTTTTCATGAATGTAAATAACAGCAAAACAAAACAGCTCAATAGAAGCTTTCACTCAAGCGTAACTCTTTATAGTCCATAAAGGACCCTCCTGCCTCCATCCCTATTTGTCCCAACATTATTTCAGCTTCTAGTCCAGTTATTCTGAGTCCTGTCTCCCATATTACTGCAGTTTCTGCTCAACAAGCAAAATTAATTATTTTTACTAGTTTTTTATACTGACACCTGAAAGAGCAACGCAGCACATTCCCAATATTTATTCCCTGCGAATATTTCCCATGGACAGCTTTGCGCCCTGCGTCCCACATAGGAAAAGTGATTTTCCTCCAAGAATGAAGCGCTGGGATTTTCAGGGAGATAATGTCCCGGATGTTATGCCCGAGAGATAACATTTCAATAAGGCAGCCCTGGCGTGGCCCTGGAAGGCGTCCAGCGCTGGCGTGTAGCCCAGCAACCTGCCCCAAACAGCCAGCGCTTCCAGGAAATGGAAATGAAACGCAGCGATTTTAAACAACCCTTTCACAGGTCCCACAGGACTGGGAAGAACTGGGGGATGAATCACTGCTCACAACACGTCTTCAAGGAAGTCAACATTAAAAAAAAATCACCGGGCTCCAAAGGGCATAATTGGCTCCTTGGGGACCAAGGGGGACCCTTTGCTGGAGCTACAACCGTGTTTCAGCCTAAAACGGTACCACCCCCATCTTGCTGGACGCAGGAACTGGTTCAGTCAGAGCGTGGGCAGGGGGGTCTGTAAGAAAAGAAGCAGCGTCCGGCAGTGGACGGTCTTGCTGACGCAGCACAATGTGTTGAATCTGTAAGAATATCTTTGTGCTGTTGCAACGCCTTTCTCATTTATGCGTGCACTGGGTGCTCAGCAAATAGATTTAGCAACCAGGCATTGTTAAACTCAGATATGTTCCTCCTTCCAGACTTATTTTGTATGCCAACTGTTAATATCTGCCACAGTAACCTTGAAGTTTCTCTGAGTTAGCACTAAGTTTTGGCCCCGAAGTGACAGTTTGCTGTTGAAAATGCTGTTTTCTTAGGATAAGCCACAGAGCCCAACAATGGTTCACCAAAAGTCCAGCTCCCAAACAGCGACTCACTCCTGGGGCTTGTGAGATTCTCTTGCACTCCCACCCGAGGAGCTGCTGGTTGTTCTCATCACCTCTCAGCTCAGGGATAGCAACAAACTCAGGGGCAAAATCAAGGATTTAATGTCTGTGATCCAATTCCTGATCAATAACTGCAAAGCTGCTTCAGACCCTTAGACACACGCTGGCTTCATAAACATCTTTGGTTTAGTCAGAGAAAAGTCTATGCAGCCTGCTTCAGAAAATGGAAAAATATCCAACATCTTTTTCAATTTTCTGTTCTTACTTAATTAGACAGATTGATCAGGGAAACCTGAATTGCTTCCAGTGTCAGCAAGACTGTCCTGAACTAGACTGTCCTAAACTCGCTCCCTCTTTACTTTCCTGGCAGAAGGAAACACGCCAAAATTACCCAACAAACAAAAAAACGTTTCCCTAACACCTCACAGAATAAGTAGCAAGTATTATATTCTAATACTCAAGGTGGATTATAAATCTCTCAATAGGTTAGATAGTACCTTTGCTTTCATATCTAAAATTTTCTTCTCTTCTCAAGCTTTCTGATGACCCTGTGATTGACAGCCGGCTTTTAGAAAAGGCCATTGTCACACTGAATCCCCACAGCACAAACCCCATGAATGAAACAGAGAGGGATTGTATTGGCAGGTGTGACAGCACAGAGACTAAAAAGAATATCAACAGATAGAGCTGCCTCCAGACTTGACCATTTATACCTGTAGTACCTCGTATTGAAATGTATGTATGTCTGCAAATGTGCACAAACACACACGCAGCCCATGCCAGAGTCACACGAATTGTGGACCGAGATCAGGTGCTGTATCATAAGTTAAGGCTTTTATAACTTCTACCCTGACAAAAGCATGTTTTTTCCTGGGATAAACAGCGAACGTTATTCTCAGGAGGGTCGGTCAGTGAGACAGGGGCTACGTGACTTCCCCAACTCCATTCTGTGATTTTTGGTGCTGATCTTCCACCCTCTCATATTTTCTTAACATAACAGCAGATTTCTGTTTCCTTCTCTAGCGCAGTTAAGCCTTTCTCCAATTTCATCGATGCCCCGTCGTGATACAGGCTCCTATTTTCAGGTACCTTCAGTATTTGCATAAGAAAATGTTCTTTGCTCACTTCTCCTGAGCAGTTGGATAATTCCTGCCAAAAATCTGTTTGAGTTAAAAGCAGGTGCCTGTGACTCGTTCGCTGGGATTGCCAGGCATTTCCTCTTTGGATCAAAGTGCTGCCTTCAGACCTGAAATCTTTATACCAAAACCTTCTCCGTTTTAAGTGTCTTGTTAAGAAACATGTTTTTATGCCCGAACCCAACTTATTCTGCCTCTTCCACAATGCTGCGTTCACTACGCATGTGCAAAGCGGCTTATAAGAAACAAGAAAGCTAGAAAAAAAAACCTCATTAAAAATAAATACTTAAATCATAATAGCTGCATAATCTCAGGAAAAACTAACCTATTCCAGTAGATTTTAGTTGAAAGGTTGCATCCAGAAAAAAAAAAAGCACACCAGAAGGTGGTAAGTGTGTCTAGTTTGTAACATCACTCCTGAAAAACAGCTAGAGGCATTTCCTTCTAGTTTTGTATGCAGTGTGTTTCTTCGTGCCTTTTTATTCCTAGTTCCTCAGTTATGGTAAAATGTGCAGGTTTGAGAATTGGCGCTGCCCCTACAACCAGACCCGAGCAGTTCCTTTTAAACAAGGTCGCACTTCACCACGTTGATGCTACAAACCCACATAATTACCCTGGGCTCCACCTAGAAGGCTGAATGAAAGCTCTGATGAGTAATCGAGGTTGCATCTCCAATCTTCTGCACTGACAAATGTTCCGAGTGCAAAATGGGGATTGCATGTGTGCCTGTGAGGAAACGCTGGTTGAAAGCACCATCCTCCCTGCTCTGCCATCTCCGGTGATGTATCACTGAGCAAAACTACGTTGCTCTCACAAGGGTTTTCTAAAATCCCCTGGCGTCTCCTCTCTGGCCACAAACACGTTTTGCCTCGTCTGTGCTTTCTCTGAGCGAACTTGCAATCGCAGTTCGCACAGGGCCAAGTGCTGTGCTTGCTGAAAATGCTCAGCTCCTATTAAAGCACTTTCTTTTTCTCCATCTCTGCATTTTGTATGTTTTGGTGAAGCTACAACAGTTAAAAATACATGTTTAACCTTCTGAAAAAACCTCTAGGTAACTTGCAGTCAACTTCTCAGTTTAAATCGTGACTGTGCTACGTTAAGTTACTTTGGAAAACACTTTCACTTTGACTCAGGTCAGTACAAAGGTCCAGTTATTAAAATTAAAAGTGATCTACGTCTGTACAGAAGCCAATATATAGCAGATTTCTTGAAACTAACCTCACGTTTCCCTAAAATGTGAAGAGGAAAAATCCAAGAAGTCTACATTCAGCAATGTTTTTATTGAAAGTGAGCATTAGCAGTATTTAACCGAGCATTTGTTAGAAATTAAACCAGAAGATGCTACTGAGAGAAACCTGCTGTTAAAAGTGAGCGTGTCTCTGTCAGAAGCAGCAACTTATGAACGCATTTAAAAGTGTATCTTAGTGCTGTTGCGATGAGATTTCATTGTGCCCTTAGATTGTTACCACTAGCATGTCTATGTTGTTAATATTGATAGCAGTTACCTTATCGTAGAGGCTCATGGAACCAAGAGCCAGTAGAGACAAGCCAGAGGTTTTGCCAGGGGGAGGAAAAGGACTCGGAGGCAACAAGAGGTCATCAGCATTTCCCATGATTGTGCTTCAAATACGCGCAGCGTTCGCTCCCCCGCTATTGTTCTTACGTTCACCTTTCCAAGCAAGGTCAGCCAGGACTATTTTAAAAAAGTCAAAACAAAACGTCAATATGAGTTTGAGCTTTTTGCAAGGAAAACTCTGCAATAATCTTGATGTCTGACACAGAAAAAAAGTTCTCCCCCCTTTTTCTTGCATACAGTAACTTCCCTTAAATCTTCTAGATCTGTTTAGACAGGACCAAGAATGGAATACTACCCTCAATTAAAAATTCTTTCAAAGGGAAAGGGTGGATGCAGTCAGAGAATCAGGAAGGAAATCTTAAACGCAATATTCACACCAGTATTTCAGTGATGTGTGTTACACCTCTGTCTATATATATGTATATATTTGCTTCATACACATGTAGCAATATGTTCTGGTTGTGAACATTTTACAGATCTGAGGCCCACTTTGACCTGATAGGCTCTTAAACTGGCAGCACATCATTTCATCTGACATGTCGACACAAATACTTGAGCACGTTACAGTGACACCTAATAACAACTATATCGGGAAGAACAGAATTCCATCATTGTGAATGCATTTTTTCTTTTAAAAGAATTATTAAAGCCATCCTGAAGGCTGTAATGCAAACCACACATCTCATGCCAACTTTGATTCAGTACAGACACTCTGACATTAAAACCTTAACTCCCCCTTCAGAGGAAAACAGCAGAGCTTTGTTTGATGCATCGCGTACGACTTCTGACCAGATCTTGCCCTATCCCAGGCTTTCAATGCAAATATATTAATGTCAGCAGGAGAAGCAGAGATCTTCCAATAGAAAATGTCAAATTTGCATCTGTAAAATAAAAATATATTAATCTGGTTTCTGCCATAAATTGCATTTTCTTAAAGACTTGGAAGGGTGTCAAACCCAAATCCCTGACATTTCAGTTTGATTTAGTGAAACGGCAGAAGGAGCTTAGCTAATGAGGTAGATGCATTTTGTGGGTGATAACACAGTGCTAGAAAGGTTGGTCGCCAGGTAAAAAATGATCTGCTCTACAAAGTGCAGGAGGAGGCTGGTGACTGCTCAATGCCACTACGTCTAGACTGAGATATGAAAAGCAACCAACCAACAACAAAACCAACCAACTAACGCACCCGAACAACAAAAACCAGGCTTGTGGTTTCTGTGGTTTGTGCTGGAGCTGGGCATAAACTTCTGATCTGTGCTGATATGCCAATCATTTCCAGGCAAAGTGATTTAATATCACATCAGTAAAAATTCTTAGGTCTTGACCTATCAATCTGCTGGTGTGTAAAATCAGAGATGAGGGTGTAGATTTCAAAACAAAATCTGAAAAAATATAGTGAACATTTGAATATACCAAAGGTTTATTCTCCCAGCCCAGAACCGCTGTTTAGACTGTGCATGACATTAAACATTGCCTATTTTCGTTTGCCCTATTGTTCATAGATCTCTTAATATAAAGAAAAAATGCTAAACAACAGTGTCTATTTCAGCATTTTTGACCAAACGCCTAAACCCCGTTTTTACGACGGCTTGTAGCGAGGGGTGAGGATAAAAGCGGTGAGTTTCCTCCCTGCTGTAGCGCGATGCGTTGGGGCAGCGTTCAGCTCACGGCAGCGGCGTTTGCCAGATTACTCAAACTCACTTAAATTTCACAGCAACACAAGCTGAAGAACTTTCTCCTTGTAGTCTCTCCAACTGGAATGAATGTCACTGAAAATTACTGTTTAGTGCTCCTTTGCTTCACAAATTGTTTGGGTTTTTTTTTTTTCCCTTCAGCTTTGAATGGTTGAAAGTCTTTAAGTCAGTCTTATTATGGGATCAAAGCTGGCGCTGAGATCATAGCTTTCGGTTGTCACTTGGATTTTTTTCAGTATAAACAGTGTTTCAATGGCTATAATGCTCATGAAAAGTCCCACATTGGCCACGCTGAAATCTGCGCTTTGTAAGCCATGTTATTTCTCCATATTTTCTTTAATCCTTAAACCTAACAGAGAGATTTTAGTTTTGACTCCACCATCTTCCTGCTGATGAAGCCCAGCTACGCAATGTGGAGAAATAGACATAATAGTTCTTATACATTTACGTGAGGAAACAAGTATGTATTTGTCAAAAGAGTATGACTAATCCAGAAAAAAGATCGTTTTCTCAGAAGTTCTGGGAACATACGGTGATGCAGAAAAGAACAAAGAAGGAATTATTCCTAATCAGAACAGAGCAAGTGAGATTATCATGAGATGGAGCAAAGATAAGAAAACTATCATTGACTAAGGAGACACGTGCTGAGAAAACAAACCATTCATTAGTACGTAAAGGAGGTAATATCTATATGAATTGAAGAACTAGAGGCAATTGCTCTAATGATTTTATTCCGTATTCGTCTAATGCTCAGACTAAATCTGGGTAATATCTACAACAACCAAATATGATGCTTGCAATGAGAAGTAAAAAAATCATAGTATGGATTTTGATTTGTTCTGTGAGATGGTTTTAGAAGGTCCTGAAGACTAATCTGCCTTGATTGCTATCAGAGTGGTCAACCTGCCTCAGGGCTGGATCATCTGGTGTTGAGGGAACCCTGCAGACCAGTAAAATTAGCAGCCTGGAGATCGTCACCACACCACTTTATAGGCATGGGCTGAAATGGGGTAATATATCTACCGACATAAATACGGATTGGAGTATTTAACTCTGAGCAGATCTTAAAATACAAAATTCACTATGTGAAGATAAAATGCCACACATAATTCAGTCTCTGAAATGTCTCCCTGCAACACAACTTCTTCTTAACAGAGAATTAACAATAAATTCTACCTATTTTCCAGCCTAAATAACATCCCCAGCTCATAAAGGAAACCCTTCAATGAGGAATATTTTTTTGTTTGTGTTTCATCTTTTGTATGAGAGATGCCACAAATTATATTTTTAAAAAAATAGGATCACCTTTTCTGTCAGTTCAGGAGTGAGAGCGTAGGACCAGCCCCCGGCTTCCCCCAGTGTTTTGCCCCTTTTGGTTTTCACCAAAGGAGCCAAGGACCCAAATCTCCTGTCCACGGCTCCTGCGCAGAGCAGACCCTGGAAACGGTTCCTGCAAAGGACAGAGAGAACAGCGGTCACCAAAAATAAGGGGACAAATGGGAGGATGTAGCGAGCAAGACACAGAAAATGTGTTTCCTCTCAACTGTTACTTCTGCTGCGTCCTTTCAAACACGTCACCTCGCGAGAAAGACGGTTAGTGAGACAATGCTTTGGAATCTAGCATAAGAATTCACTCATTTGTCCCCACCTTAGTTAAAACAGTAACAGAGTTGTGCAAATACTTAATGCCTTGTTTAAACATTGTGCAACTGAACAGTTCAAAAGTTATTGTTCTGTTGTAATAGTTAGTTAACAGAGACATACATTGAATCTTTATAAAACCAGTGTAAAATAGCCAGTATTTCAAGGGGCTTTTTATTGCCATCAGCTATGAGTAAATGTTAGCATCCAACAAATGAAAATAGTTTGTGTGTAGGGTGACAGGTTGTGACTTTGCATCCATCCAGGCCTGCCAGGAGGAATTTAATATAAACAGTGCTTCATTTTAGAGCCTGGTTTTTTGGAGATCCAGAGCACTGTCCAGATGTCTCTGGAGAGGCAGCACAGCTGTAAGAGCTGTACAAAGGAAGGAAAAACTCTGCCCAAATACCGCAGCTCTGCCCAACCTTTCGGCTGAGTTCCTCTGTGACAGCCATCAGAGTACAAAATACTCACATACGCCTGTATTCCCGGCAGCTTTTCATCTTTAAATGGCTGCTTTAATTTCTATTTATTTTTAAAAAGGCCTGAGTATGTGTCCAAGAGATATTTGTCATAGTTTTACAAGGTAGAATTGTGATTTCAGTTTATTAACAGGTATTATTTATTGCTTGTGCTTGTTTTGGGCTCTGTAGTGATTATGTCTCACTGGGCATGTAAAGGATTTGTTTGCTGGGGCCAGTCTATAAACTAAGATTTCTCTGTTCCATACCTGTTCTGTAATCAAAAGAAAATTACCCAAATAGGTTAGCAAAATGTTATGTGTCTCCTTTTAATGTTAGAATAACAGCGCTAAAAATCTGCAATGCTTTACTCCTTCTGGTTACAATATACAGCCTTTCGCTGTTCTTGGGTTGAGGTCATTTCATATATATTCCAATTTTCTAGCAAAGTATCATTTCCAATTCCATTATTTAGTTATTAAATTCAGCCATCTGCTATAAACCTGTCTCATTTCTCAAGCCCAGCAACCCCCAAGCAAAGTCCAGCCCAAGAAATACCCTCCGAACCTGTCAGACTGTTTGCTTTTCTGCCAGACTCCAGAGGTGCTGGCACCACAACACGTGTGAGTGGCATCAGTCCTGTACATTTGACAAAGATTAAGAAACTGAAAATAGCTGTAAATGCAGAAAATCTTAGCTTTGTGACTATTCCCCAAGGTAGATGACTAAATGTAGTCCTGTTATGAAATAAACCCTCAAGAAAACCATGAAGAATCAATGTAGCGTGTTGCATTAGTCCCTTGAAACGGTTAAAGATGCAGCCCGGTGACAGGCAGTTTTGTGCTGAATTCCCCAGGTACGTACGATACCACGATTAAAGAGAGAGGATCCAAATGACAAGTGCCTTGTGCCACCAGAATTGCTGTTAGCACATCTCCGCTGCTTGACGATAAAAGACGATCCTGTAAATGCGCACGTGCTCGAGAATTTCTGTGCTTCTCAGATTCAGTGGGTTCACAAAGGGCTTTTTCTGCGGTTAAATGTTTGACGCTGTAAAAGATACTGATATGATACACTAAAGCTAAAGCAGATTGAGAGAAATGCCATGTGGCTTCAAACACCTTAGGGAAAGAGAGTGGAATTATTGGGGAATGGCTTAAGGAGAAAGGGCATGGTGGGGATACCGACCCTTTGTATTAAGAGAAATGTTTTAGTCAGGATGGGTAGGCCCGGGTAGGCCTCAGTTAGCATGAGAATGACTAGGCAAATGGAAAAGTACTGACCGAAAGTAACAGTAAGATAAAAATGCTGACTGCAGGTTACTGAAAGTCACAGAACAGCCTGTTGTAAGCAATAAAAGTGCTGACTGCAGTTCCTGTTATAAGCAACTTTGTAGAAATATGTTTGAGAAGATAAGGAACTAACATACCAGAGAAACCACAAGTAGGCTGAGCTAATTTGATATGCACTCCAATCATATAATGACTAGTAGGCATAATTAATGATAACAGTATATAAGCGAGCTGTATCCGATCAATAAATGAAGTATGCTTATCACTCATATTGAGTTGGCTGCATTTCTTCCTCCGCACGCGGGTCCTGAACTCTGAAGCGTTTCCCAACATCTGGCGCCCGAACAGGGACTCGTGCTGCGGATTAGGTCGAGGAACGGCACCGGTTTGGCAGCGGCCGGTGGGCAAGAGCAACCGAACATTGTACTGCGATGTGTTGACTCCGACGCCTGGGCGATTGAAGTTTTAAGCTCGCCGTATACGGGCACACTGGAAGGCTGCAAAGAAGTCTTTTGAGCTCAAGAAGAGGTATTTATTTATATTATGAGTACAGAGGTTATGGATTTCGAGGTGGCCCTAGATATTTTACAAAGCTTTTTAGAAAAGCGAGGGGTTAATTATAGTTGCGTTAAACAGCTAGCTGGTCTAGTAGCAACGGGGAAAAACTAAGGGGTGTTTTCAGGATCCTGATTTATTGTTTGATGAAGGAGAGTGGAGGAAATTAGGGGACGTGTTGTGGGATATGGTCATAGACGAGGATAAAACAGCTAAGAAACTGAGGAAACCGTGGAGGGAAGTAATTAATAGTATTAAGCGTCATAAAGTGAAAAAGAATTTAGCCGCGGTAGCTTCACAGAAACTCGGCAAAATGGAGCCTTCCGCTCCGCCGATGGAAACGGGCATATCTGCGTTATCAGCGAAGAACCTTAAAAGACTATTAACTTGGTGCAGAGGCAATAGGTATCCTGCTGACCTGTCAGGAGTTTTTCAAATAGAGACTTGGAAAAAGATGGGAACTGTGTTGTGGAAGGCAATTAGTCACCGCGAAAGATATATTCTCGGCCTTGTAACCATCTGGAAACTGATAAATACTACAATGAAGCAATTAAAACCTGAAAAGACTGTTACGAGCATTAGTGACTCAAAACTTGAACTTTGGGACAGTGTAGAGCAGAAATTATGGGATAAAGTCAGCAATGGACATACAGAAGCTAAATCATTAGTAACTACATGGAAGCTTGAACGGTCTGCTGCTGCCGGAATTTTTGCAGCATTGCAGCCTGATAAGTATCCTGAAAGTTGCGGTGAAATTCACCCGGTTTGTGTCTGCGATACCCTCCCTATGCAATCCCCTGCTGTGCTTTCGGCACCCCCGATGGTTCAGCAGCTTGCTGCGGGGGGAGGAACAATGCCAAACGGTTAGCCTCCTGTACCATCATCTAACCCTGGTGAGAACAGCAAGTTCAGAGGATTGGTGTCAGACAACTTACTCAAAGAACCTGTGAAAGCTGAGAATGCTAAAGTAGTAAACAAGTGTACTATCAGTTCCTTTTACCAATTTTGCCAATCTGCTTTTCCTGCATTTTAACCCTCTAACTTCCACGAGAGAACAGAAGAAGTCACTGAAAATAGAACTGGACAACAGAACTGTGTGACAGATTAGATCAGTTAACAGCAAGTGAATCTGACAGTCGGCAATGTGGCCATGATAATCGTGACGGGAAAGGGGGTGCTTCTGGGGACTCGGGGTATAAAACTTAGAAGTTAAGGAAGCACTGGTTTTGGAATTGGCAGTAGAGAATGCTAAAGTTTGCTATCAACATGTTATTTGTGAGTTTTACAGTGCATATTATGTGCTGCTGTTTATTGCCTCTCTGAAAGTCAAGCAGCTTGTCAGGAATGTGAGTTAATTGTTTTACTGGTTGTTGTTAGAACTGTTTCTTTGTGGTATAAGTGCACCGTAAAACTTTGTCTCCACTTTTCCCACTCACGCTGCAAGCAGCCCTGTGCTTTTCCGTGGGGTCAGAAATTACTGTTTTCAGTCGTGTTCATAAAAAATCGGTATTAGGAGGTGTTTCAAAACATAGGGAAGCACTTGGAAATATGAGGAAAGAAAATCTTGTAAAATATTGTAATTAATGGTGGCTGCTGTATAAGTTAAATGATTGGGAAAAGTGTCTGGGGAATAGAATCTTGAAGTATAACACCTTATTGCAATTAATGTTGTTTTTAGGGTGAGAAGAGTAAGACAAAATAAATCCCTACAAGAGATCATTAAATCATTTCAGACAGCTGAGAGAGAGTTAACTGATAACACGCAGGTCACAGTAAACTTGCTGAAGTCTGCACAATGTTTTCCTTATTAGCCTGTTTTCTTTGTGGGTATCTGTTTAAGCATGTTGCAATTTTGGTAGGTCTTTGTTATATGGTACAGTAAGTTCACAGACTGTTAAATCATGAGAATCGGTTGACTCAAAAGGTGCGTTTTGTGATAGTATAAAAGATCATGAGTAATTTAGCTCCCTACTGCATGAACATGATGTTAAGATTTTATGTGTAGTAGCTGTTATATTTTTTTTTTTTCTAGTGTGCTAGCTTTATTCCAATATCCAGACTTGCGCAACTCTGTGACAAGCTGTCTCTCATCTCGGTGCACTAAATTTGGCCTTTTTGTATGCACATCAAGTGAAGAATCATGGTTTTAGAATAACAGTTGTAGCGCACCAAATGAGACACTAATAAAAGGCCTTGCCCAGTCCAGCTTGCTGCGGGGGGGGGCGGATGCCAAATGGGGCTCCAGCGCGCACTGACCCATTTTGTCAGGGAGACCCAGAGGTATCTCCACCTGGCTGAGCAGTAAGCGGTTCAAGGTGCAATGCAAAAAATTGAGATATTATCTTAAATTGGTGTAAGTGTGATTCATCTGCTTATTTGAACTTGGTATATGGTTTTCGTATCTGAGCTCAGTATTTTAGTTTGTATATTCATATTTGGTACCAAAAGAATCTTGTTTGGGGAGATAATTACAATGGGAACCGGTTCCACTGCTAAAATTCCACCTTGCTCCCCCTTAGGATGCATCCTTACACATTAAAGTAATCGCTTATATTGCTAGAAAAGCATTTAAATTGTTAAAATACTATGATAGATGTGAACTTGGGGTATTGTATGAAGTTATGAAGTTGTATTTAAAGGTTGCTGGAATGTGAACCGATTTGGATCTAGGACAATAGAATAATGGATTTATGTTTATTATACTGGTGTACACTGGTTTTTTTGACATCTCTAAATTGTAAAAGGTAAATGGAGCTAAGGAATGTGACTATTGCTGAGCTACTTGAAATTGCATATAAAGTGTATTATGGCTGAAATGAAATGGGAAAACAAAAGAGCAAAATATCCCAGGCCTGTGTGCAGCTCATTGTAACTGAGAAGTTTCCCAGAGCCTCCTACTTCGTACCAGCCAGTATGCCAGCTGCGTGACCTTGGTTATATCTACACTGCACAGAAAGAAAAAACAACTGGAAAAACGTGGCTGCCCGCTTTTAAAGCGGTGAAAGGGGGGTTCTCTCTCCCCCCACTGCAGCGATGTAATACTGAATGGAGCCGTCCGAGGGTGAAGTTTAAAGGCATCCTGAGCAGACCCGTAGTTTTAATTAAACTGGACAATTAAACCAAAAATTTGTTGATGGACTTATCCTATGGTAATTAATTGTACGAGACTTCTTAGTAAATTCACCATGCTAGTTTTTGAGGACATGGGAGACAACGAAAGAAAGGCCGTTTTTTGAGACAAACGGAATGCCAAATATGGAACAAAGTTACCTCTCTTGGGTCAGGATTTGTTAAGTAAATTGTAAGCTCAAATAACGTTTTCTGAGAATTCTGTTTAGTTGCATATCCTACAGGAAGGCGCTTGGATGTTGCAGATCTGCTTGTGCAAGTGAGAAATCTTCAAGGAACTTAGCAGCCAATGTTTTTGATAAAGCAGATACTACCCTGAGAAATCTGAAACAGGACTTCAATCCGGTAAGGGAAAATAATATCCAATAAATATGACAGCCAAAATGGAGTTAGAAACTTTGAGGGATGAATTTATGACAGCTTTACAGGATGACTGCATTTGATTGGACTTACAGATTTGTCGATGAAACAACCTGTGGCTATTGTGGGACAGTATGATGAGAATGCTAACAGACTAATATACCAATTGTCACTCTGATCAAGAAAATGCAGGGAATGAATTTAAGGCCATGATCCTTTTGTCATATATGTACCATTTGCGAAATTTAAGGAACCTTTGAATTTGATTTGCGATTTTGAGTACGTAGTCAAGATCCAACACACGTATCTGATTCTGAACTGTGTTTTTGTTTTTGTTTTGTTTGTTTTGTTTTTTTTGTTTTTTAAACAAAAAGGGGAACTACTGTCAGGGGGGTTGTGTGTGGTGAGTCACTTGTATCTAAGTGGTGCAGCCTGGGGTTGCTCTGTGATGAAACACTTTGTAACTATGACCCAAAACCATGCTAAATCAGAAAGAACCCACATTAGTTATGGTCAAATCACTAGTTAACGTTCAATGGAAAAGTCCATACCAATTGATAACCTGGGAGAGAGGTTATGCTTATGTTTTTACAGATCAGGAGCTGCAATGGTTGCCAGCACGAAACGTGAAACCTGTGTTATCTTCCTGACAATGATTGTTGCAGCTGCTGTGTTTTGGATGCATGCACAGACAAAGACTAACATATGGATTACTTTAGCCAACATGACTGACCACCTATATGCCTAACTACGATGTCTCTGGAAAAAACGTTCTACACATGCTTGGTTGGTGTCTTCCTTGATGACTACAGCAGCATCACACGACTGTTTCAAATAGTGGTTGATGCAGAGGCATTGCAACGAACTGTAATAATACTAACACGGCACTTTGGATTAATTGCCACCTGGAAGCAGACATCGAACCACAGGAACTGGAATTGCTGGCATCTATGCCCATGGATGCTTGTATTCAGCCGGTTTGTGAAAAGTGTCAGAACAGTATACAAGAACATGAATGGACAAACTACAAAATGTTAATGCTACCCTTGGTGACTACAGAAATGAAACTCGACGGTGTAATGCTTCACAGAAGAATGCAAGGGATATCATTGACAGCGACCCTAAAACCTCCTGTATGGTGTATTCTTGATCTGTGAAGATAGAGCCTGACCAGGAATTCCTTCTAACGCTGTTGGAGGACTGTGTATTTTGGGACTATTAACTCTCTTAACGTCCAATGTATCTATGATAATAGATCACAAAAGAGCAAGACGAGAAAAATACTTTTATGGATTTACAAAGATGTGGGCTTCTTTGGACTAGAGGGGCTGTCAAACTGGTTTGGGTTAGGAGGATGGTTGAAAGGGCTTTTGCAAAGTATACTTATGTTACTTATTATAATAATTGTAGTAGCAATGTGCATAAGCTGTGCCTTTTCATGTCTTCGAAAGCTTTTTGAACGCACCATGAATCAAGCAATGCTCGCGCAAAAAGAAAAAGGGGGAATTATTGGGGAATGGCTTAAGGAGAAAGGGCATGGTGGGGATACCGACCCTTTGTATTAAGAGAAATGTTTTAGTCAGGATGGGTAGGCCCGGGTAGGCCTCAGTTAGCATGAGAATGACTAGGCAAATGGAAAAGTACTGACCGAAAGTAACAGTAAGATAAAAATGCTGACTGCAGGTTACTGAAAGTCACAGAACAGCCTGTTGTAAGCAATAAAAGTGCTGACTGCAGTTCCTGTTATAAGCAACTTTGTAGAAATATGTTTGAGAAGATAAGGAACTAACATACCAGAGAAACCACAAGTAGGCTGAGCTAATTTGATATGCACTCCAATCATATAATGACTAGTAGGCATAATTAATGATAACAGTATATAAGCGAGCTGTATCCGATCAATAAATGAAGTATGCTTATCACTCATATTGAGTTGGCTGCATTTCTTCCTCCGCACGCGGGTCCTGAACTCTGAAGCGTTTCCCAACATGGAATGGGAGATTGAAGGTGATTTCCATCATCAAACATCGTTTCTGAGCTGGAGGAGTCTCCAAGCAACAAGATCAGAAGTCCTGAGGGACGGTTCAGTGGAAGAGCTGCCCAACAAGCACAGGAGCGGCGAAAAGAGAGCTCTCGAGCTCGGTCCTGACCGTTTCACTTCGAGGGAATGTTGGCATGCATTTTAAAAGCAATACGAAAATACACAGAGTAAAGGGAACAGATGGCATCAACCACTCTGCAGGTTTTTGGGGTTACCAGACTTTCTTGACTGACACAGATATCGCAGCCCCTTACATGTCAGGTGTTATTCCTGTGCTGACCCAAATAACTTGAATTTAAGTGATGGCTTTCGAGTCTTTTCACTTTTCTTAATTTCCTGGCTCTAACAATTCTGGTCAAAACCAAACCCAGAAGTCTAACAGGAGACCAAGTCAAAGGCCTTGAAGGTAATTCACGTCACAGCAAGTACTTATTGGCTTCAACTGCTTTCTCTCTTCTTGTTTATTTTATTAGTTCCCTATGGAACTATTACAGCTACACAGCAAACTTCCCCATAGGCCAATCAACGCATATTACCCACAGGCTTTTAGAAAACTTGTCTATTGTACCCTCAAAACATGGGCAAATTAATTTTGGCCTTAAGGTAGCCTGTCCTTTTGTAAAAATGCAATGTGTCATAGATTTTGAGCACTAACACCTGCAAGAAACACAGTCTGCATTGAGTTACATATATCAAATCCACTGGGAAAATTTTGTTACCTGGGTGTGCAAGAACAGCATCTGTTGCTGCTGACACTGAATACGTTTGTCTTCAAGAAAACTCAAACTTATCCATAAGCAGAAAGATTTAAAATTAGTCAGAAGCCCTCAACAGCAAATTTCCCTGAAAAAGTGAGCCACACTAAAAATAACACACGTATTTTTATGCCTATGCTTAACCATAGGCAAGGTCAGCCCAGCAATGCATTAGGAGATCACCTATTCAAAGCTTGGTTTATCCAGCATTAGGAGACCACCTATTCAAAGCTTGGTTTATCCAGCAAAAATGTGGAGACTAATTACACAGAAAATAAGCTCTTGTGATTAATTACTGGGAATAATTCTGGATAGGGGTGGGGGAAGCCATAAACAATTCACTTAAAATCAAGTAACAGAGCTTGTTTTTAACTCCAGCAAGATGTTGAAGTTAGAACTGGAGAAGTTGCAAGAAAGAATAAACTGAAGTTTGTCCAAATTCATTGTATTATATTACAGACATCTGTTAGCGATTATGAGCCAGTGAGGTCTGTTGTAAAATGCTTACAAAGGATATAGAAATAGTCTTCAAATATGAAACAAATTAGGAATAACTGGCCTCTAAACAAGCATTTGATGTATGAAAAAAAGATGGTAAGCAAATGAAAACCTCAGAATGCTTTTTGGAGCAGCTGCCTGAAACAACCCTCATTTCCACTTCTAAAAGGGACCAAGTCAGATGTGACACACGCGTGATGCAAACCACCGCACAATAACATGGGAAATTTGCCATAATGTACAGTTTGCTAAAGAAGAACAGAGAAGGAGGAGTGAGAGAGGCTTATTAACATGTACCTTGCACCACCATTGCCCTCTGAATCTGGACTAAGTTAACTGGAATCAGAGGTAAAAAGTAAAATTTATATGTCACTTCAAGTTAGATCACTCGCTTCGGTCCCTTTTCTTCAGATGTTACACGCTGTAGAGCTTCATTTTTACTGCCACCAAAAAGTCTGAAGCAAACAAGCGAGCATGGCTTGAGGCCGGCCTGGAGGATGCACTTACAGGTTTTAAGGGCCACATAAAACGCAAACTTAAAATAAATGCTGGGGAGGCAGCAAATGCCCGTGTCTGTACATATTCAGGAACATTCCCCCAGCTCTGCCCCTGAGCTGTTCAGCACTTAAGCTTTTATTTTCCCAAGTCAAAATGCTTTGTAAATTCAGAGTCATGTTTGATCAACAGCAAGTTATACCAACATAATCTCTGCAGTGATTTAGGAGAAGCGCCATGGAAATTCCTTCTTCTCCCTGCTTTGTGCTACAAGTTCTCTGTCCTTGTCACACTGACCCTCGGGTCTGGGTTACTCACAACCTCTTTGTTGCGCTCAGGAGGAAGGAAACAACCATATCACTGAGAGTGATGCTGACTGAGAAAGCAGGAAAAGGAGGAGAACTTTGTAGGGAAAAGGAAGGACATAGAAAGTTACAGATGGGGCCAAAGCCTCATGGCTCGATACTTTGATAGCTGGGGTTTGCAGGCTTTTCCAGCACGAGCGACAAAGTGCCAGATTTACAAGCTCTTACCTCTTCTTAAGCTTTTACCTCTCATTTAAGCCTCTCCCACAAAACCTAAGGCTTTAAAACCATGTCAAACTTCTACCATGTCCGGTGCTTCCTCCTCTCCCAGGGCATCCTCAGCCCTCAATATGCGTGGAGAGAACGGGCAGCATCAGGAAACAACGGGTACCGCTTGGATCTCCAATGTCAGCTGAGAATCACGCTTCGTATTTCATTTGAAAAGTAACATTGGAGCTGTCATCGCAGCGAGGATAAATGAGAAAAGACTGGATGTTGGTTTCTTCAGCTAAACAGAAAATATTAGAGATAAACATGGCAAGTGTCCCAAATAAGGAAAAAATTAGCATGCTCCCTCTGCAAAATTTTATGAACCCTTCCCCGCAACAAATATATGAAAAATGTCGTCATCCTCTAATAGGCAGCTGGGGGACTGCAGATATGATATTAAATAAAGTGATGCATTGTAAAACTGGGAGAGATGTTAAATTAATCTAAATTTAACCTTTCTATATGGGATATAACTCAGGTACAGCTGAGAAGTTTGGCCCCTAAATTAGATAAAAGAAACTTAATTTGCTTCATGAGTTACTGACAGTGTCAAAAGGCTGAAGGGGGAAAAAAACCCCGAACCGCATAGCTGCACACTTACTCTTGGATGCTGAACTTACTGAAATGTCTGAATTTAGTAACACTTTACCATCTTCTAGAGTGATTGGTATAAGAGAACAATTTTTTTTTAAATATTTTCTTTGCCTAATACAAGTGCTGGAGGAAACTGCCACACAGGTTACAAAGGCAGAAAGCTAAATAACGTCAAATAAAGGGAGATCGAGGGGGAACCTGAGGGGAGCTGAGGGGACTTAAGCTCTTTGAGGCAAAAGGACTACCTTCATTTTGAATTCCATACAGCATTTTTCACCTTATCAACAAGTCACGTAGTAATACATGTAACTGTTCTCTCTTTGCTTAAAATGTGTCTATATAGCACCTAACAACAGCTGGAGTTGGATACAGCTGGCAGTAAACACTAAAGTCTAGAATGAAAGACATGGTTTCAGTGCAGTTGGCTACCTGGGCTCATAATAAAGTGAAATATGACTTGGTAGCATTTGAGTAGTTCCAATCACAGGGAGGGAAAAACATTCTGTTCACTATGATTTACTTAGACTGGGAAAAAAAATGATTGAAGAAGGAATAAAAAACCCCACAAAACCAGAAGAAGAGACTTAAGTCCCCTCAGCTCCCCTCATGTCCCCCGGGCTCCCCTCAGACCCCCCAGCCGGGTTGGAGCAGGTGGGAGGGCTGAGGAGAAGGGGAGTAGCCGAACAGCGCGGAGTTTCCCTCAGCGCTTCCCGGCACTGACAGCGGGCGGAGGGCGGGAGGCAGCGGGCCGGGCCCCCGCTATTAGTACCGGCCCTCGGCGGAGCCCGCCTCAGAGCGGAGCCCGCCTGGATCCCCCGCCGTCTCCCAGCGCCATGCAGGGGGTTAAACCCGCCGCCTTCCTCCCGCTCCTCCTCCGCCTCAGCGTGTTGCTGCTGCCGCCGCCGGCGGGCGCGGAGCGGGAGCTGAGCCCGGGCAGCCCGGCGGCCGCGGGGGCGGCGCGGGTGGCTCTGCACCACCTCAACTTCCAGGCGGGCTCCCCCGGAGCGCTGCGGGCGCTGGGGCAGGTCCGCAAGGCCACGCTGAAGGTAGGGGGAGAGGCCGGGGGAAGCGGGGCGGCTGCGGAGGAGCGCGGTGCGGTGAGGGGGCGCTCCCCAGGCGGGCAGGCGCGGTCTTTAAAGGGACGCTGGGAGAAGTACGGTTAATAATTGTTATAATAAAAGAGCGGGGGAGTGAGTGGTGCGGGACTGAGCCACCCTGAGGGCAGCGCCAGCCCGCGCTGCGCACCAAGCGCCTTCCCGCCTCCCTCAGGGGCTCCTGCTCCACTGTCCTCCCCTCAGGGGGCACCGGGTCCCTTCAGGAGCTGCTGTCAACCCAGCCCTTCCCTCATAGGGCACCCGGGTCCCCTCAGGGACCCACTGTCCCTCCCTCAGGGGGTACCCAGGTCCTCTCAGGAGGCCACTGTCCCTGCTCTCAGAAGGCATCTGGGTCCCTTCAGTGAGCCACTGTCCCTTCCTTCAGGGGGTACCCAGGTCCCCTCAGGAGGCCACTGTCCCTGCTCTCAGAGGGCACCTGGGTCCCCTCAGGAAGGAGCACAGATCCACCTCAAAACATCATTAACTTACTAATAATTTAAACATGTGTATTGGTCGAGGTTGGTCCTGGCGCCCTGAGCTGGAATCACGAGCAGCATAGAGCAAATTTGGGAAAGGGGAAACAAGCACATGGCAGGCACACGATGGAAAGAAAACGGTTTGATAAGTAATTGCTTTTGGAGCAACCATCTACTTAGTGTGAGTAGGAATGGCAAAGACTTTGGCTTTCTATGTCTGGAGACTGAGAGCTTCAACTAAAGGTGATGCAGTTCCCATCAGAAAACGTATCTTTATCTTCCAAAAAATGTGCCAAAGTGACAAAAAGAGGCAGGAGTCCTAGATGGGAGCAGCAAAAACTTCTGGGGAACATTTGCCCAAGGCTGTAGATCCTGGAAGGAAAGCTCTCCCTTCCTGGAGAGCTGAGGGTCCAGGCTATGGCAAAGGATGGGATTTAAATCCAGCCTTCTTAGCCTAGTCTGTCTAGGCTGGCGCTGGGCAGCTCCCTAAAGCAAGGGCTGGTTGTTTGGGATCCCAGTCTGAAGCACCAAGTGCAGCACTGGATTCCACTGGATCCCTTTCATGGCTGTGGCGTCTGCAAAGGAGATCTTACCGCATTTGTCCTCCAGCACCTGCACAGCATGTTCAATCCGGGCCCTCACTCCTGAAATTAAGAATAAGATTGTATAGTGTAAAATCTTCCCCTTCAAAAAAGAAGTTCCAACCCACCCTGAAGTGCTTAGGATGTACTATTGTGGTCCTTACAACACTGAGTTTGAGCTTCAATCTTTCACATATATCCCAGTTGACAGTGGTTCTAAAACAATTTGAAGCCTGTTTGAGTTTCACGGAGTATTTAACAGACCAGAACAACTTCCAATTAAATGTGACAAAACACTATTGCATAAAACTTCAGAATTTGTGTATTACTTTGTGTAACGCAAGGCTGAAGGACGGTGTTGGTCATGCTACCTGCTGGGGAATGCAAACACGATGTCCTGCTATAGATTTACCCGAGCCCACGCCCTTTAGGAACTGTTCTCACCCTCATTCCCTGACACGTCAGTAAATATCCAGTGTGAGAGGTGCTGAGGATGGATGTGCTAGTGCAGCCTCTCATTCCTCCTACGGAATTGCTGCAGACATCTAGCACAGAAATTTACTGTGATATTTGATACTCCTCTAGAAACCTACAAGCGCTCTTTTTATATTTACTGTGTAGTGTGCACATTTATATATATATATTTCCATATACAAATGCTTGTGCCTCTTTTAAGAACAACTGGCCCCTGGCAGCATCTCGTGCTGCTGGAAGCCCGTGCTGCACTTGCTTATTAAAAGGGACATATCAGAAAGAAGAGGTCGGTACAGATCCTCTTTGCAACCCCAGCGTAAATGAGTATTTGCAAGGTAGTTTTGGGGAGGAAAAGTGATTTTTTACACCTGCCTATTAACATGGGAAAGAAAAAAATTGGTTCATTACAGAGAAGTGAAATGCCTCGTTATTTCCTCGCAGCACTTGATGCTGTAGGAGGTTGCTGTAACCCCCTTCTGCAGTTTATTTACCCTTTTTCTTTGCACACACTGTGAAAACAAGAGAAGAAATGTGCTGAGTATGGTCACTTCCTTCTTTCCTGTCCTCCACTGTAAAAAAAAATGAAAAGAATTTCCTGGAAGGAATGTGCCGTGTTATATGAATGCAGGAAACCGAAATGTTTGAGTTATGGGTTTGTTTGTTTGGTGGGTTTTTTTTGGTTTTTAATTGTTATTTATTTATTTATTTTTAAGAAGACTAGTTTCCTATTGGTTAGTATATTACCCAATCTAGTAAAAATAGGATAATTTTATCACGCAATTTAATCATGAGCGTTGTATTTAAAAAGTAACATTATTAAGCCACTAGCCCATGAAAGCGTAATAACTAGAAACAGGACTGGAGACTGTCACCAGTACAGTAACTCTGTTAGATGTGAAAGATTTTTCAAGTTCGTGTAAAATGAGACTTCGGTGCTTTTCTCTCCTAGCAACAAATCCCAGAGATAAGCCAAACATATAGTAACTCCTACCTTGCCATTGGCCGCAGTTTTCTTTTCATCGTCCCTTCTCACTGATGTGGGTTTTTCTCTTAAGTTAATATCTTCTAGGAAATGGCAGCATGCACCTCATGGAATTGTTGACAGCTGCACTTTAAAACACATGTTTGAGGAGAGCAGCATCAGTGTGAGCCAGCTGAAGATCCTAGAATTCAAGAGAGAAACGTTCAAAACACTGCTGTAGCAGTTTCCTGTGCCCAGCTGCCCTGGAAAGCACATCTGAGTGGTAGGGAGGTGAACTCTACAGGTAAAGCTAGGTAATCTCTTGGTTAAGCTGCAGCTTTTGCTTAAATCAGACTACCAAATGCCATTTTACAGGTGGACATTTCACAAGCTCACCTTGACGCCAAACAGTGCCATATCAGGACTGCGGTCTTAATATTAGAAGCCAGGTAAAAGATTTCTACTTGTTTCCAACAGTCAGGACCCCACGTTAGGGTGGGGGAGGTAAAATCAGTGAAAATCTAGGGAAAGGCAGAGAAAACAGCTGCCTCTGCTGGTTCTTTCCCCCTGCCTGGGCAGCCCGAGAGCTCACCTGGCTGCTGGCGCGTGTCCAGAAGCCACGGGCCACCTGAGCTGGCTTGTGGGGACAGTGGCATGGCCACACGGTGGGGATCCCCCCAGGGACCCCTCTCTCAGTGCCACCTTCTCCCTGCCTGGTGATCAGCTCAGGCCCCTGATCCAGCCACCAAAAATTGGTCCCCGTGCTAGAGAGGAGTTTGAGCAGCGTAAAGCAATTGCGAAACCACCTCCTTCGGGACCTGGAATGAAACTGCTCTTAAATTGTTATCCTGGCCTTCGCAGCACTAAGAATTTGTCATGAAAGCTGTATTAATTTTGAGCCCTGAAATAAAACCATCCCGTGACCCAGATAATCAGTGGAAAAATGAATTACTCACTTGTTTTCTTCTCTTTTGGACTCATTTATCTCTGGCTGCTTACAGCCAGCCATCGCTGTGCGATGTCAAGTATTCCTGAGCTCTTATTTAACTTGCACTATGTGATGGTTTACAGTGAGGCATCTTGGCATATAAAACTGGAAATAAAAACGATGTTTTTCTTAGAAACTAGAAATCCTTCTGTAAAAGTTAAAATTATTTAATGCCAAATGTACCCTCTCCCTGGTGAGATCCGAGAAGTCCCTGGTACACGTACCTAGACTGAATATGTATTTTAGCCATGTAGCACCACTGAAAAGCTTTGTAGGTGAGTACTACAGCTATGGTGGGGCTGTTGCAAATTAAGAGAGAATATCTACTTCAAACACCACATAAGCACAGAATTATGTATTTTTTTAAAGCAAGTATTTACCAGCTCATTAATCATGAAGTTTTTCTATATCCTTCTACTGAGAAGAATCAGAGGCTGAATAATAAGTTTAAAATAAGTCCCAATTTCTTTTGTTTTCTTCGTTAGTGCTCAATATCAAACAAATGCAACGAAACCACTGAGGTATTTTGTCAGAATCTGATTACTCTTCTCAGAGTTACCACAGCTATAAAAATGATTATTTTTTTTCTTTAGCAGACAGAACCAGTGACACCAATGCAAGAACAAATAATATTGGAAGACTAGCTGAACATATTTTAAATGACTGAAGATGCTGGCCAGAAAAGATTTGGCTTAAGTATAAAAAAGCTTCAGTTACAGAGTGTCAGACAGTGATGCTGTGACGGGAGGGCACGCTCAGGCTGCTGCACTGTGCCCCTTGAGGAAAAGGTTCGGCAGGAACCTGCGTCACTGGGCTTAAAAAATACCCATCATTGATCAAATGAACGTTGGAGACAACAGCGGTAACACCTCCTGGGTACCTTTACAATAATTACAAACTTCAACTTAACTGCAGTGATTATTAGGAGAGATTAGACCCTTCCTCCAGCGCCACGAATCACTGATTCTTTTGTAAACATGTATTTCAGAAAGCTACATTTTACCATTTTGCTATGTTAAGAGTGTCGTAGTCTCAGTCATGTTGAGGACACTGTAGCCGAGGCACAAAATGTGGGCAGGAGAGAACGGGAGAATGAGGAGGCAGAGTAGATATTATTAAAGCCTGAACTCATCCTCTCTCCGTCTCCTCCATTCCCTTCATGGTGTGATCTGGGTCCAGCTCCACACTTGCCTCGTTGTAAAACTTCCAGAGGGGATTTTATAGAAGTCGAGCAAGTGACTAAGCCGATTTGTCCTCTTATCTGCAGCGAAAAACTCTGTGTGTGTACCAACGGCAGGTGCTGGGCTGATGACCTTGCCCAGGGAATGAAACTTTGCCGACATTCTGCTATTAATGGTTTCCTGGAAGAAAGCACGAGAGGAACACAAAGGCCCAGGTTTAGAGAATAAAACACGTGCGCATTTGCTTTGGGTTCTAATCTTCAAAACGATGCTGACAGCCAAAATCGCCCTCCTGTTTGGCTGAAGAGTATTGTATTTAAAAACCAAGTCTACTAAATCAGTGCTGTGGCTGGAATACAGCAGTTTGACTTAAATCTATATTTTTAAAGGCAGCTTGCATTCCCCAGTAACGTGCATTTTCTACACACTACCTCACACGTGCCATGCAAAGAAAACACTGTGTAATGGTGTATCCTACACCAGTAGCAAATGGAAGCAAGAAAAGGTTTATGGGAAGGGAGAATCCCTCTCATTAACCACATGACATACGCAAACGAACAAACTTTCCGACACAGAAGTGCTTAAGTTACAATATAGCACATAAAAGGTCTTATTTTCTTTCATTTATGTCGGGCTGATTTAATCAAAGGAAAGGCTTGGAAATGTACCAAACAGCTAAATGACAAAAACTCCATCATGTTATGAGGAATTAGTTGAATAAATACAAAGTTTTCCACACTATTTGTAACTTGGGCTCCCTTCTCAAAACAAATATAAACATTTCAAAAGTTAATATAAAAGCTGGTAGGAAAATAAGAGACTGAGTGATGAAGTAAAGAGCAGATCATGCAAATACTTGTTATGAGGCTCCACTCTTGCACTATTAAATGAGACATTAATCCTGTTTCAGGGCAATTAATACTTTTTTATGGCCAACATTAAAAGCTAGTTTCTATCTCAGCATGCGTGGGGCTGGGACACTGTGATATCCCACACCAAAAATACAATTCCTTACCTGAACCATTGCTGTTGGTAATATGAAAAAAAACCCAAAACAAAGTGGAAAAAGGTCCCAGAAAATGACCTATTTCAAAGGCGTACATTTCCAAGGCTTTTGTGATGTTTTGTGCTCCAAGAGCTGCTACTGGCTGCTTCCCACCAGCAAGAAATATTCTGTTATTTTTCCGTAAAGAGGTGGATCTGGGACAGCTGGTTGGGCAACCCAGTGAGTGGTATTTTCAGGGTGAAAGAGAACAGACAGATCAGAATCCCGCTCTACACGTTGTGTAGCAAAATCAGTCTCCTTCCAGTCACCAGGGAAAACAAAACGGGGGAGGTTACCAACCCTGAGATGAAATTAGCCTGGCTAATTCCTGTCCAACTGTGGATCAGTCAGTGAGTTTTGATTCATTTATATATTCAAGGGCACCCCGATAGCCTGTGCAAAAAATAACCTCCTTGGAAGCTGAACACGGATTTGTAACTTTATTCTTTTTAAAGTTACTCAGTATCAATGTGTCCTGTGAAGGACTTTGAGCTGTATTTTCCTTCTTGCACAGCTCTGCCAGGAAAGGCTTTAAAGCATCCCTTAATCTAAAGGTTATTTATTGTCCTTAAGAGCCTTTGTGCTTGCCGCTGGGATCATCTGGGTGCGTCTCCTCTGATCCACGAGGCCTCGGTTTGCTCCTCAGCGCTCATGCTCCAGCACGTAAAGCTGTAGTAACACTGACGGCTGAACCCTTTTCTCTTCCAGAGCATCCCAGACTCTGGCCACAAGTATTACCTGCAGTTCACTACCGAAGACTACAGAACCGGGGTGAGTTTATGGTCCCCTATGTTTATTTCTGAGACTGCGCGTTAATTTCATTTCAGCATCTTCAAAACTGTCATAATTGGATCTTTCGCAATGGAAAGACCTTTACGCTTCTACCTGCCCATCCCGCCCGGGACATGATTTTAGTATCACCCAAGTATTTAATCTAATCAGGTCCCTGCCTCCGTCGGGGCCCAATGGGTCCGAGCGCCGGAGCCACCTCGTCACCCCGAGGACTGGCTGGTTTAACCCACATCGGGCAACCAAGCGCCCGAGTGAAACTTTGCAATGCCCCAAACTCAGTGCAACGGTACGGTCCTGGTTATCCACTCGGAGCTCCTGCTGGGTCCACACACCCGAAAGAGAAGGAAGAGATGACAGTTGTGTGTTCTCTTTAATTACAACCCCCCCGTTCATTCCGCCAGACAGCTGTCATCAGCAATTTTACTGCAAGCAGCTTCTTTTCCATTACACACACATTTTATGGAATTCAGATTATTTTCAGAATTTAATATGAAGCATTAGATTATTTTTGATTTAAGACTGAAGTATCATACAGTGAAAGTCCCTGTTATCAATTAATGTTATTTCTTCAGAACTCCCATATTTTCAAGATGACTTAGTGCATTTCTGCTACACTTTAATTAAAACTTCTGTTCAATGACTTTAGCCATATGGTTTTAACCTATTTACTTTACTGGAAAAAACTTTATCCTTCTAAAGATTTTCTCGACCCCTGTACAGCTTCATAGAAAGCATCCCATAAAGACATGTACGTACTCCACATATATACTTCACAAAGAGCTTTTTAAAGGATGTGTTGTTGGTAAATAAAAAGTCTTGATTAAAGATAACAGTCTTAAATTCTCCAACGACAGGAAAATGCTGGGAGCTGCCTCGCTACAGTGTTGTATCCGAAGACAAAGTCTCCTCCTGTCGTCAACATCAAGTGCACGGACACCAAAGACCAGAAGCAAATCCAAGAAGAGGACAACAGACTTTACCAAAAAATTAGGAGCCAAACCAAACCGATAATTGGAAACAATATTCCAGGTATACTCCAAACAACTCTCTTTCATTTCATCTCAAAGAGCCCAGGTACTTCTAAGAGCACAAGCAAATGTACACACATTTTTAAAAGTAGATACATATATTTACAGTAGCACCTTAAAACCATAGAGCTAGCCATCAAAACAGTTCCACCCGGCCAGCAATTCTCGGGGAGAAAAAAACCCGATATATTTAGTAACAACGGTAGGCAGTGCCACGTTGTGAAGGTGATTTGGGTTTAAAGCCCAGGCAATTTTATATTCAATAAACACAAAATGTCCTCAAAGCAACAACTGCCGTAACCCACACACCCTCCCCAGCCACGCGTGGAAATTCGGAAGGGATGACTCACGGGATTTTTCCATCCTGGAAACAGAGCGCCCCACTCCCTTTTCTCCTTGAGGATATTTCGCGGATATTTTCCTCGTGGGTATTGAGTTTCTTACCTCCCCGTGGGGACCCTGTGAACAGCGTCTCTGGGCAATTCCAGTTCTGTCACACTTGCAGCTATCGTTCTCTGTCCCAAGGCTGTAACAACTGAGGGAAGAGTCGCTTTCAGGAGTAGCACTCAACCAGGAAAAAGCACTCGGTTGTTTGTCATTTTTCTGCTAAACAGCCACAATTAATCATTTTCATATTACTCCTTTTCTCTCTTGCAGACAGCTATGGAAATATCGAACCTGCCCTGGAGCCAGCGTGGGCTTTGGCTGTTGCCGGCAGCAGTTACATGATGTGGGAAAAGTCAGCGGAGAACCTGGGTTACTTCATGGCACAAGTCAAGTCTGCAAAGCAGTGGGTGAGTGAAGTGGAAATTACACCTCTGATTCCAGAGGCCGACAGAGTCTGCTGAGCAGCAGAGAATAAAAGAGCCGTAAACAGCTTACGCCCTCTGTAATGGGTGCGATTCTCCCAAAATCCCAGGCTCAAAGGTACCATCAGTCTGGTACCTGCCGTACACTCTCTGGGGAACGTATCTTACACCTGGAACGTGAGTTCCCAAAGCTTTGGTTCTCTCTGTGCTCAATATACTGTGCTTGTTTTTTATTCCCAAGTTATTTAGAATGAGATTTCTCTGCAGGAGAAGTAATAGTCAGGTAAGATTCCTAAATTTGAGGGTTAACTCTATTAATTAGTATCTGAGTCAGCCTAGTTTCATGGCAGGGAAGTCAGAGCGCAGAGCCACGCCACAGTTATCGCCCTCCAGGTTTTTACGCAAGAAGAACTCCTAATTCTCCACGTAGAAAACCCACCTGACTGCACAGCCATCTCCAGCCCTGTTCAGCCAAATCCAGTCCAGTACATCGCAGCACACTCTACACTTCAACAACATAACTTGTGTTCTTGACTTTTTTTTCTCTTTGCTGCATATCCAGATACGGAAAGATGATTTTATCGAGTTCGACTACACTGTCCTGCTCCACGAAATTCCAACGCAGGTAAGAAAGCGTATGCGTTATAACAGTTCCTTTCATCAACAGGGAAACAGTATAAAGATCGTAAGTGATGTGTATTTTTCTATCTGTTCTCCAGGAAATTGTCTCGTGTCACATGCGCCTCACTTGGCTTCCTGGTCACGCTCTGAAAGTGAAATACTTCTGTTCTTCAGAGAATCAGAGGCTCGAAGATGGATCTGGAATGGAATCTGGATCAGCTGCTGGGATTTTGGATGAAAGGGGAGCAAATTTTTAAGAGAGACTGTCAGCTTTGTGTAGATGGATTAAATGAGAAAATCCTTGTGTTAATAGACCCAGAATTGTGATAGTTTTTCCATACAAGTCGCACAACGGTGAATTTGAACGCTTTCACTTGTCTGTTTTGTTCCAAAATTAATTCCTCTGACTTCTTAAACTGCAAGACTCGTATGTTCTAGAGTTCTACCAAAAACTTCGCTACTACATGTATACACCGATCAACATACACAACTTGATTTTATGTCACTAAACTTAGAGTAACATAGTTTGTAAACAAAGTTAATATATTTGGATAAAAAAATCTTGAGAAAAGCATGGATCTGTCACTAAGAAATATTGGTCTACTAATTTTTGGGGGAGGTAGATACATGCTGGGTTTTAACTTACATCTCTAATAAAACAAATACCATGGCGCAGGGTCGGGTTTTCTTTCCCGACGCTGCTGTTTGACCCCAACTTTCCATCTTCTCCCAGTTTCTGGCCTTCCAAAGGACGCGGACGAGCGGAGGCAGCGACACGTCTCCAGCAAGGCAGCGCTCACCGGCACCCGCCCGTCCCTGGTCCCGCGGACGCGCCGCCGCTCCCTGCAGCGTGAGATTGCCTTACAAAATCAGATTTTTCTCTCCTATTTCTGAAAGGCAACTCAGAAAATATTGACAGAGGGGAAAAAAAAAGTGTTTTCTTGTCTCTGTTAGCAGTGCGGAACACTGCAAGGCAGTGTTTGTCAGAGGGAACTCAGGATGTTGTCTTTGTCTATTTGCAGTTCTTGCTGTTTTACCTGGAAGGAAAACAGAACAGCAGGCAGGAGGGCTCAGTGCAGATGAATTTCCACGTGTGGGTCTGGCGGGGAACAGCCGCTGCCAGGTACCGTCACACAGCTCCTCTGTTCACCACCGCCGGCCTGAACACCTCCAAGTCCGGTCGCAACAACACCTTTTTGTCCTTTCCCACCCAGCTCTCCATTTGTATTTCCAGCAGAGCCGCTGTCCTGCCGTTGTTCACGGACATCGTGCCAGACTCTCTCGCATTTCCCTTTTCTTTTTCCCCGTTAGCAAGATTTCTGCTGGGGTAAATTAACTCAATAATCGCCCCTTCCTCAGGAAAACAGGCGATGGTCTCTGCACCCTGGGGTGCTTTTGTTAACTCGTGATATATCGCGCTATCATTAATCTGTAACCAGGAACAACAATTAAGGTATTCAACATGAAAACTTTAATTGGGGGATATTTGGGCTGGCTGATCTATTAACCCCCCAAATTAAGGCGTTTTACACAAGTGTATTTGTCTTTTTGCTGACTGAAGCTTTTTGTATCAGCAACATAACAGGCATTACAATAAATTCAGTGAAGCAGCACTTCACATGCTCTTGGTGTTTTATTTTGTGCTGGTAAAACATTTCTCATCATCAAAAACATGAAATCAGAGCTTATAATGCCAATGTTTCTTTAAAAATTGGTGATGAGAATATTTTTTTAGAATTAAACCAATAAAATACCATAGATTTTGCACTTTGGGCTCTACTTTAGCAATGCATTTAATCACAGGTTTAGTTTCCTTACCCTGTTTTTGTCACTGCTCTCCCGACCTAGAACGGAGGATCAGGTGCATCCAACTGGCCAGGTCGGTGTAACTTGGACTCCCAACGAGCAACACACATTTACACCAGTTGAAAAACTGCACAACAATAACTTCTGGACAAGCAGCAAACCTGCTGGAATTCACAGGCTGAATTTCCACTGATTTCTTTAGGGTCAAAACTTCAGAACCTAAAACGACACAGATTTGACTCAGAATTCTTGGTCACCTCAATGTGGTCATTGTCAAGTTGAGGCTCAGATGGACTCATAGTGAATCATACACACTAAAAAAACGCTGTGCGGAGCGTATCTGCAAGAGGTTGTGTAGACAAGAGCTGAATGATTCTCTTCCATCTTTGCTGCTAGGAAGCGTTCGACCAGCGATCTGAGTGCCAGCTGAGATTTGATTAAAGAAAAGAGAACCAAAACAACACACACAAACCAGCAAAATCCAAGGTGTCCCTAAACTAATGAAGCCGTAAATGTAAATACAATAATAACCACCCCTTTCCTTTCTTGCATTCATAGTGCTTTTGCAAGACATCTTTGAATTTTGGTAACCGTGCTGTGTTTGCTTGTCTAAGAAATTCTCCAAAAGTCAGCGATCCCGCAGGGCTTTTCTTGCAATGGGTATTGCAAGAAAAACAAAGCCACGAATGTCAGGGAATCAAGGAGGATTTGGCTCAAAGCAGCGTCGTGCCTGTGTTTAGTTGGCCTTTACGTGCCCCTGACAAATCTCTGGCACTGCACTTTTTTCAAGGTTGCAGTAATTTGCCCCGTCGCCGTGTGAAGGCTGAGGAGAAGCCGCCCGGCCACGGCGCGTCTGTCCGCATCTGCTAAACATCAACCACGGGCCTGCGCCAGGAACGCGGCTGCGTTTGAACTGCAACTTCAGGCTCTGCTTACTGGAAATCTGCAGAAACGCTGCTGAGCTGAGCAGGGAGAGAGCGCACGCAAAGAAAGTTCAGCGTGGATTTCTGGTAGCAATTAAAAAGAAAGCAATCACAATATCGTCTCTCTCTCAACTACCTGTACCACCCGTGTTTTATTTCTCTTCCGTGAGCAAACAAGATCTATTCAACCGATTCCCCAAGCTGAGCATCATCAGCAACATGCCCTTTTGATTTTAAGATCCTGAAAAAAGGAACCTTCTGTTTGGTTTAGCAAGGAGCCAAGAAAACAAGCCCATTATAAACCCATATTGTTCACAGGTCTGGAAAGGCTGAACTACATACATTATCAACTCTTCCCAAACGCCTCGTGCCACCAGCGATACGGAAGTTGCACGGACAGACTTTGCGCAGCTCGTCGGGATTCCGGGGCTCCTGGTGTTGTTTCTGAAGGATGCGGAGGACGAAGCGACGCAGGTTCTCTGGTCTGGGTGCATTAAGTGCAGGAGCGGGGCCTGGAGCACGGACAGGAAAACTGCTCGGAACAGGATGGGGACCCATCCCCAGTGCCCGGCCAGCAGGAAACTGCTGAGTCTCCTAAATGAACGTGTTTAAACTTTCAAACCCAGAGAAACAGTAACCAGCCCAGTCACAAAATAATGGTGTATCAAGTAAAAACAACATTGAAAATTATTTTAATACAAATGAGTTAAGACAGATTTCAAGACAAATTATCACCAGTGTTTTAACTTTTATATATTTTGTTGCTGAGCAGCATTTACAGGTGATCGATTCCATTGTAACCTCCTGGTGGCATCTGAGAATACCGCAAAGGAAGGATATTATGATGAAGTGACAAGTCCAAGTCCCAGCCAGCCCCGATTGCTTCTGTCGCTTTCAGAGTAGACTGTGAAAAACCGTTCAATGTGCTCAAGAGGAAAAAAATCAGCTCTTGGCTTTGCCCTTTTTCGCAGGAAGTCGCCCCGTTGCTTCGAGGTATTTGTTAATTATTTCTTCTTGAGTGCTGGGCGAGCACGGCTGATATTTACAGTATTCCATTGTATATTCACCCTTTCCCTGTAGAGTGGGAGAAAGAACAGTCAAGGTGAGGATGCCGAATGTGTCACAGCGTTTAGCAGCAGCACACACCCTCGTCTGTGAAATAAGACGCAATAATCATTTACGAGGCAGGAGACAAACACTGTGCACTGGGGAGATGAGACAAAACCACACAAGCCGTGTCCGAGCCCTGCTCTTTGACGCAAGCCCACGGTTCCCACCCCAGAAGTGTGACAATTCTGCTTACAACCTGAAAATGCCGACGGTATTAGCACCAACCCATTTACATGCTCACAGAACACGGCACGAGACGTGGAACAGCAAATTTTACATAACACACAAACTCGCCCGATTCAAATTCCTTCCAGGAGCACATAACTACAGACACATATATTATTAAATATAATATCTTCATAATGTGAACGCTGCTGTCAAAAATCTTCTCTACTTGCAGACGTTTGCAACGTACAGAGTACACCTCAGCTTTCCAGCCTGCGAATTTAATACCTTTACTGATACCTATTCACTTTGGATTACTTTCGATTTTGAATCTCTACCCTCTTCAAAGCATAAAAGACCTTTTTGGCCAGAAATGACACACCTAATAACAGCAATGTTAATTAAAACTCAATTTAGACAACAGTAAAAATTCTAACGTTACTTTCCTGTCCCGCATTTGTTTTGATTTTTAGCACTTTTACTGCTGCGCTGTTATGTACGAGATGATGCAAATCAGCACCATTGATTTAGACAAATAACTGTGTTGTAGCAGAAAGTACCGAGCGTACTCACCTCTGTGCAAGACCGCAGCTCGGTGGCGTATCCAAACATGTCATTCAGCGGCACCTGCAAGCCAAGCAAACTATTCTGGTAAAAACAACATCTTTTCCCATCAACTTCGGGTTATCATCCAATTAATCTCAATTACAATCTAAAGAGTCAGTAAAATCTGGTGCTCTTCGTAAACACCACTGATCTAATGATCTAGTTTTTTAAAGTACCTCTCCTTACAACTAATTCACATTCACAATGTGTTTTTAGTAGGAAACACCTAAGTTTGAATGCACCAGATAGCAGAATATCCCATCATCAGGCAAGAGATCGTAACACTTGAAATATCTCAAGATCGCAACGCTAGACACAATTTGATGCAGAGAATAAATATGTTTTTAGAATGGACATCGGAAAAGGGACATTGAAGACAAGTCATGTGCATTTATCTGCAATTATTGCAGGTGGCAAAAAGCTCCTCCCCCTGTAGTGCTGCACCGCTGGCCCATGCAAGAAACCTCACTTCTGTGCCTTCCTCTGCCACCGGCTGATTTTGGGCTTCTCTGGAGCAAGATGGATTTATACCAGATTTATTAAAGCTGCACAATATGCTGCCACAGGTTGGAAATTAACGTTGTGCTTATCCACAGGAAAATCTGGCTACAAGTTTACACATACCAGCTGATAAGTAAAACAGTGAAGGAGTCAAAAGACAACGCAGGAAAAGGTCAGAAAGAACACAAACCTCGGCGTAGAGAGTGAAGTAACCCTCGGTGCCGTCCTGCCCCGTGATCACGCCGTGCCGGCGATTAATCCCGGCGATCACCGCGCCCTGGAACTCCGTGGGCGCCATCACCTCCACCGCCATGATGGGCTCCAGGAGACGCACGGCCGCGTTCTCCATCGCTGCAGAAAAAGGCTCAACTAAATAATCAAAGGACAAGCCCGGCGTCACTCAGGATACCCCTATGCAAAGCACATGAGTGTCTGACGGTTAATGCTACATGTTTCTTACATCACTGGGGCAAAAAAATAATCAGCTGTGGAATTCCAGCTCCCCAGCCTGGTATTGCTGAGATTGTAACGCTGGGAAGCACAGTCTGATAGAATGCGCTTTCCATACCTGTGTAAGGGTGAAGCTGTTGGTGTTTCTTTATTCAAGGGAAAATTATTAATGTGACTAAAAGAATTATCGTGCCTCCCCCAAATTTCTATAAACTCTTGCATTTATTCTGCTCCACACAACCGGCCAAACTTTAAATGGCAACAAACCAGCCTACAGAGAGGAGGTGGTTAAATTCAGCTCCAACACTAACGCATCCAGCACGACCACGTGTTCGAACGATGGGATTTCTACCTTGCTTGAGGGCTCCTTCTCCCGCTCTGATGAAGGAGATCTCGTTGGAGTCCACCATGTGATGAGCACCATCCTCCAGGACGAACCGCACCCCGGAGATCCTGTGCCCCGACACAAACCCCTTCTCACACGCGTCTCGGAATCCCTGGCAAATCACGGCTCCAAGTTAGCAGGTTTTAGACCAAAATCACAGTATCACAGTATGTTTGGGATTGGAAGGGACCTCAAAAGATCATCCAGTCCAATCCCCGTGCTGGAGCAGGAACGCCTGGGTGAGGTCACACAGGAACATGTCCAGGCGGGTTGGAATGTCTGCACAGAAGGAGACTCCACAACCCCCTGGGCAGCCTGGGCCAGGCTCTGCCACCCTCACTGAGAAGAATTTTCTTCTCAAATTTAAGCGGAACCTCTTGTGTTCCAGCTTGACCCCATTACCCCTTGTCCTATCATTGTTTGCCACCAAGAAGAGCCTGGCTCCATCCTCATGGCACTCACCCTTTATATATTTATAAACATTAATAAGGTCACCCCTCAGTCTCCTCTTCTCCAAACTAAAGAGCCCCAGCTCCCTCAGCCTTTCTTCATAAGGGAGATGTTCCACTCCCTTAATCATCTTTGTTGCCCTACGCTGGACCCTCTCCAGCAGTTCCCTGTCCTGCCGGAACCGAGGGGCCCAGAACTGGACACAATATTCCAGATGTGGTCTCACCAGGGCAGGGTAGAGGGGCAGGAGAACCTCTCTCGATCTACTGACCACCCCCCTTCTAACCCACCCCAGGTACCATTGGCCTTCCTGGCCACAAGGGCCCAGTGCTGGCTCATGGTCACCCTGCTGTTCCCAGGACCTCCAGAAGCTTAAAAAGAAGACCAGCATTAACAACAGCCTATAAAGGACTCAAAACTTAAAAAACCCAAACCAATAACAACAAAAACCCTTCCACAATTATTACCAGCAATCCCTTATCTACTCAATGGACTTTCTTGCTTGATAAGATGATGGAAGAACATAACAGTGGGGAAAACTTTTCATTCCCAAGCGTTTGAAAACCTTGTACTACCATTCTTTGGCACCGCAGTTTGATCCTGGTATTTTTTTTAAGAACAGAAATAATGAAACAAGCTCAGAAAAAGAAATGTCCTCAGGATTTTCTTTGCTAAGGGACCACACAGCCAAAACCTGAGAGAATGATCTCTGTGGAAAGAACTACTCTCACCACTAGACTGAAGAACGAGATTCTTTGAAGACCGCATGCTTTTTCCAGGATTTGGCAAAAATCTTTCTATGTTGCATCATAGAATAATGAAGGAATTATTTTAGGTTGATCCACTATTGTAAGAATTCAAAGATCGTGGTAGGTACTAAAAGTAATAGGTGATAAATCATGTGGTTACAGAGAGACAGACACAGGAATCCCACAGAAGAGATTAAAAAGAAAGACTATTTAGTAATTTATGCAGGCAATCCAGCTTAATTACAGTTTCCTACAGCAAAAAAAGGTTACATATTTCAGGGTTAGAGACGAGAGCCACAATTAAAAGCAGAAAACGGGCAATGAAGAAGCAGAGGCAGCAGCAGGAGGCCTGTCTGACCACAGGAGCGGGCAGCCCACCCGCTGCCCTGCTGCACAAACGGAACACGCGCGCACACCAAGGAAAACCAACAGCAGCTTCATCAGTAAGCGGAACACCGCGGAGCGTCGGGTGTTGAGCAAAGCCCCGCAAACTTGACTCTGCTTCCACCGAAGCAATGGGCAAAGCCTCCTCGCCTCGGGCAGGGCAGTCACAGTGAATGCTGGCGGTACAGGAGGAAAACAACAAGAATTGGCATTTCTTGTATCACATGCACACACACAGAAAAATGCTTTGTACCTTTTCAACAGCAGGCACGAATTGTTTTGGAATATTTGTGCCAACGGTTCTGTCTTCAAATTCCAATTTTGTGTAGTCCTCCGGATCCAGGGGCTCAAGGACGCCGATGACTTTGCCGTACTGTCCCGCTCCGCCCGTCTGCTTCTTGTGTGTATATTCAAACCTACGAACAGACAAACCCCACATCACTCATTACACAAACCGTGCTCTAACCACAGTGCTCTAAGGAAAACGTTCCCAACCTGCATTTTGCTTTATTCCACTCGGTTATGTGTAACCAAAATGTCTAAATGCCAGGGCAGCGGCTGAAACATCTGAGGATATTTAACGCCTAAAGAGGCAGCATCGCAATTCTTCGCCTTGCAAATGGGAAGCCGAGGGATCGCGATGAGCTAAACTGCTCCAAAAACAACCGCAAAATCAAGCGGCAAGCAAAACTAACAAAGCCTGCTTACCTTTGGGCTGAATACTGAATAGCAGCATTTTTGTTGCTGTTTTCTGCAAATACCTACAGTTTCCACCCACAAAGTACTTCCATGTTAAGTGCAGACCCTGCGCAAGGGGATAATTAGGGGGAAAGCTTGTGAATATGAGCTGTTATAAGTTTTTGTAAGTGAAACTGAAGGGATGTGAGGGGTCTGAAACACAGAGGTCTCTCCGGGCTGGGGAACAGGAGGCTGAAGGGAGGGAGAGCTGATCGCTCTGGAACTGGCAGAGAGGAGCTTGGAGCCAGGGGAATCGGGCGCTGCTCCCCAGGAACAAGCGATGGGATGAGGGGAAACGGCCTCAACTTGCACCAAAGGAGCTTTCGACTGGATATTGGAATAATTTCTTCATTAAAAAGGGCTGCGGGGCATTGGAACAGGCTGCCCAGGGCAGTGGTGGAGTCACCATCCCTGGAGGGTTGGACAGAGATGAGGTTCTCAGGGACATGGGGCAGGGACAGGGGTGGGGAACGGTCGGACTCCGTGATCCTGAGGGTCTTTTCCAACCTAAACGATTCTGCACGCCCCCCGGTCCCACCCGGCTGTGGGCGCAGCCGGAGCTCCGGTGCCGGGACAACCCGCGGCCCCGGGCGGGCTGAGGCGGCCCCGGGCGGGCTGAGGCGGCCCCGGGCGGGCTGAGGCGGCCCCGGCCCGTCCTGCTCCTCCCGCCCCGCCCGGCGCTTCCTGCGGGAGGAGGAAGCGGCTCCGCCCGCCATGGAGGACCCGCCGAGCTCCTTCCGATTCCGCCGGGCGGCGGTTGCGGCCGCCGGGCTCATCCGCTACCGCCGGGGGGGCCCCGGCCGCGGGCTGGTGCTGCGGGACGTGCGGCGGGGCCGCGGGCCGGTGAGCGCCGGGAGCCGGGGTGTGGGATCTGAGGGGATCGCGTTGGGATCCGGTTCCGGGGGTGGCAGCGGCTCTGCTTGTCTCCCCCACGGGATTTAACCGCGGCCCCGGTCCGGCAGAGCCCCCCAGCCCCGTCCCTCGCAGGAGGATGCTCTGCTCTGCACAAACTCACCCCTGACCTGTTCTGCGTTTGTTGGCAAACCTGCTAGAACAAGGTTATTACAGCAACACCAACCTGCTAGTGCGAGTCGTTCTGCTAGACATCCAAAAACCAGACAATATACATAACAAAGCGCAAATGGACTTGGTCTAAGAACCCGATTAAGGCTCTTCGGTATTTAGCCAAGCAGCACATTATCGGACAGAATCACAGAATCGTCTTGGTTGGCAATGGCCTTTAAATCCACCTGTGAACCACGTCCCAAAGAGCCGCGTCACACAGGGAGCCCAAACACAGCAATGAATTAAGTGGATACAAGACTGGAAATGGGTGAGGAGGCACCAACCAAAAGTCCCCCAGGTGCACATCAAATGAGTGACCTGAACACCGCAGGGAGAAATAACAGCCTTGTCCTAGCTCGGAACGGACCCACTGCAGCCCTTTTCACAATAACCGCAATATTTTCCACAATGCAAAGTAATTCAACGTTCTACAAAATCAATGCTCTTAATGTTTTCCTTATTTAGGACATCAATGATGCTGGGCATAGGTACCACCTGGAATTTGTGCTGGAAGACTTGCATGACAAAGTGAGTTCAGAGTTATTTCATTTATGCACTCTTGTGGGCAGAAGTTGGCACCGCTGATGGGTCATAAAGAGCCAACACGCTTTGCTGCTGCTCCTGGCCGAGGGCGGCGGGCGCACCACTTAATAATACTTGGTATCATGTTCTGCATTTTTCTATACTGCAAATAGGGGAAAAAAAAAAAGAAGGCTCCAATTTTACCCAATGCAAAGCTCCATTTCTTATACCGTAAAAGCCCCAAACATCTGGTACCTATCACTATGGCACAGAAAATGCTGGAGAGATGACAAGGACATTTCAGTGTCACTCAATTTTGAAGTTATTTGAACCCATTACTCCAACCCATTAGACCACAAACACTGCCCTTCCTGTCACTGCAGAAAGAAAACTGCCCTTGTAGTATCTTCACTGAAATATTACGAATTTAACCTTGTCTTAAATAATCACAAATCTCTACGGGCCACGCTCAGAGAAAACAGCAACTACATATGGAAAAAAATACATTTTGGAAGTGCAAATTACCAATGTTGCACGTGTATTTAATCAAATATTAACGCACACCCGTAACTCTGTAACAGGACAGCACTGTTAACTGCACTGCCGAGGTTCTTTATCATCTGGGCAACAGAAACACCCCTCCCGATGTGCAGTTCACAACTGAGGGAGAACTCGAGAGCAGCGATGAAGCAGATCACCGGTTCTACAGCCAAATCAAGAGCCTGGAGAAGGAGCTTGTGGCAGAAAACATACCAGGTACAACAAAGGGCTTTGGGCGAGAAGGACGTTTTGGAGACGAATATATTGCTTCCCTTTCTCTTATTTAGGGTGGTGCGTCAATCACAACGCTACTAAATTTATTAATCACTTCCGAAATCCAGAACTGAAACGTGATTTGAGGGTGATTGTTCTTGAGAACAACCTGCTACGTCACCTCTCCCTTCAGCAGCGCCCTGCTCGCTGTGGGGAGTCCATCAGACACCCCGACTGCGGTACCAGGGTCTGCTCCTCAGAGTAACCCCACCTTGAACACCCTGTAGAACTTATACGAAGAGTAAGCAGGAGGAAAACAGACAGTGATGATTATACGGAAGGTCTCTGACACAGCAAGGAATGCGTACTAATAGGTGATGAGGTTCTGTTAACGGCCGCAACTCCATGCGTCTTGCTCAACGCGTATTATCTGTTTTGTTGGCCAGACAGCCACGGGAACGTGCCCCCGGCGCTGGTCCCCGTCCGCCTGCTCGCCTGGGCCGCCGCTGGCTACGTGATCTGGCACAACTCGACCGAAGACACCGAGCTCCATCTCGCCCAAATCAAACACGTGAAGCAAGTGGTGAGTTACACACAGTGCCCGGCAATAAAACCGGTATTTAGGAGCCAAGCAGTTGTGTGTGTACTAGACTACAGCTGAAGTTCTTAAGCAACAAACCTCATTGTGTCTGAACTCCTTGGTCTGGTTCATTTTTAAGCCAGCGTTTGCTTTTTGTTCCACCTACAATCACGAACAGTCCAGTCTTTATTTAGACCACTCCTTCTCTTCATAGATTTTGCTTGTAGAAGCTGGGTCTTCTTGGCAACACTATTATGTGCTTATTTAGTTACGAAAATCGACTCTCCACTTGGAGGTCACAACGTTGATTACGGTTTTATGCGATTTCACTGCGTTTAACCCCTAGTTAAGCCCAGCTGATAGGGTTCTTGCATCTGCATAACATGCACTGGATTATCGTCCTTCATCTCCTGATCTGCACCACCATCACAGTAACACCACTCAACGTCTCGGCAATAGCCACGTCTAGAGAAACAGCAACGGGCTGCGCCTCAAATTCAATAAAACACAATCTGCATCGCTTTGTTTGCAGTATTCCAGTCTCCACCTACTTACTAGTTCACCTCAAAATGCTAATCAAGAAAGAAAATACTGATTTAATTCCACTCTCAGTATTAACATTTTTTACTTTGTTCTTCCCAAACTTACTTTTCGTATATTTTTTTAGTGGTGAGAATATCTTAAAATTAATTTTCACTTGAGAAATTAATATTGCAGAAATGCTCTCTGATATTTTTAAATGACCCAGGTAACAGTTGCTGTAACACTCACTTCAGGAACAGCTTTTCCCCCAAGCTGAAAAATTCAGTCAATTGGAGCAACGCTCTCAAATTATATTAGCACGATGAGCACCAATTAAGTTTACGATAAGAAAACTGAATTCAGGACAACATGTCACAGGGCAGAAGGGGAACAGAACACTTCAGGACAACATATTTTCCATTTTCACTTATTTCTGGGCAATCTCCAGTACAGGGTTTGTCCTGAGCGGGTCTGGATCTGCCCTGAGCTAAGAAGTAAATACAACTGTCAAATCTCACTAGAGCTATTCAAATTAATCAGGTCATCAGCTGTCGTTACCAACAGGCCTTGCAGACTGCTTACCTGGGACAGGCTTAACGGATAAACTTGGTTTTGATGAATTATTATCAGGGCAAAGTTTGGTGAATTAATAGAATTCTATAGATTTTCCCAGTCCTTCTCCGTTCTGTTTGCAGAAAATATACTGTGAGTTAAGAGTAATTCCTCAAAGGATGGTCAGCGTTAATTCAAGGAAGTTTAGTATGTAAGCTAGAATAGAGAAGTGGGACTTCACATTTAGAAAACCCAAAGTATCGCATCAGGAGTGTTCAGAGCAGCCTTTCAGAGCCCCCATTTGGGCACCCAGAACAGCCCGTGTATTCCCACGAAGTTCTGGGTGTGCAGGAAGGGCAGAAACTCTCTCTGGGCCCAGATTCGTTACCGTTTTGCTCCCTCTGATGGCTGTTGGAAAGCAGTTCACAGGGCTGTGCGCAAACAAGCTTTTAAAACCCTCTTTAACGAAGCAGAGCAATATAAGGATAAGGCAGACAGGAGGTTATTAAATAAACCTTAGTCATTTTGTTCCCCTTCCCTGAAAAACAGGTATGTAAAGAGTTGGTTCCAATGGCCAGCGTATTTTCTGTCGCTCACACAATCACCTATAACTTGTTACCCTCTGAACGGCCTCTGGAGTGTGTTCCAAGTCTTATCCTGCAGCCAGACAATTTTATTTAGGATTATTTAGGCTAAGCTGACACCTCTTTGAACCAGGTGTTCCCACATGAGTTCCTCAAGTTGAGCCATATCCCGCTTCTCTAAAGGAGGAATTAGCACCGGTTTAAGTTTCACTTTCAGTTTCTCAAACACAATTTTGCAGTTCACAGAAATACAAACGGTATTTGTTTGGTTATAGTGACTAAGCTCCAGCTGCTTTATTTGTTAACACAAGCTGCTAGGTTTAGAAATATATTGGAGAGTTTTTATGCTAACCAAAAAGAACCGATTCACTACTTCTAAGGCATGCGGAAGCCCCAGATTCCTCCCTTTTCACTTTGTCTTTCCAGAGGAGAAGCGATGAGCATCTTGAATTTGACTACGTGATTTTACTCCACGATGTGGTATCCCAGGTAAAGTCTTATTTCGAGAAGCCCTTTTTTTGTGTGTGCGCGCGTCTATTTTTGTTGTTTTCGAAGCCTGCGAACTGTGTAACCTCCAGCTCAGACACACAGATGGTTGGGTGTTCACAGACCTGATGCCGGGAGCTCAGTTAAACAGGGTGAGGTTTGGGCAACGATCACCCACCCGTCTCAGCATCACCAGCTTCTGCCAGCAGACACTCATTTTCATCTATTTCTGGGCCTTTCTTTGGTTCCCAGAAGAGTATTTCCATTGCGTGCTATTCTCCATCAACATTTTGTGATCTGAGCGAGCGTTTTCATAAGAATAAAGCAAAAAAATGGGGCTGGTAGTAAACCAGAAGCTCTCGACTATGCCAACCTCCTGTAACAAATCCCCCACCGATAACAACGGGAGATCTCGTCCCAATTCCAGCTCTGCTGCTTCCTACCCCACTGCGCTCCCAGCTAAATTGGGGCATCCGTAGTGGTTTTAGTTCCTACGTTTTCTATTCCAAATTCCTTGGAAGTAGTAGCTAAATAACTGCAGAACAAAAGGTTCTTCATTGTTTGGTGAAGGTCAAGTGTCCCAAAACATCAACAGCACTAATGGTAAGAGGGTAAAACAACACTGATGTGCTAGATGGAAGGAAAATGCAGCTGCAGCAGCAGGGAGCACAGCACAGGCTGACAGAAGCTCACAGGGGAATTTCAGATACTAGGACAGCTCAGCAGGACGGTGTTTTATCACACTTGCACCATCACTGCTGCGTGATCCACCTGCTTATCATCAACCCACCTATTACAGTGTCTAAGTCCCGTTCAGTATCATTCAAAGAAAACACCCTCTTGCTTCCTATGGTTTTGTTTTCTACCCACAGGACGTCATTCCCTGGCGAATTACAGTTCTCTGGCACCCCCAGCATGGTGTTCAAGTCACACGAGCCGTCAACCAAGACATGCACCAGCGTAACGGAGCGGCGGGTGGCACCGCGGCAGGAGCTCCAGCGCCACAATGAGCAGCCGAAGGGAGGGCGGAGAAGGTGCCAAGAAAAAGTCCTTCCTCCAGTCAGCTTTTCCTGCACATTGCGCTTTGATCTGATCATCCCAAATGCACTTTTTCTGCTACGTAATCAAATTCTGCATCAAAATAGATTTTAAAAACCTCTGTCGCCAGAGAGACTTACGGCACAGGCGCGGAGACGTTCTCCCTAAAGGCGACTTTTGGCTTTCCCATGGTGCAAGGGCAACCGTATTCTCTTTCCATCCGCTGCAGGAAGAAAAAGCAGAATGAAACACAGAGTTGCTCCATCGGAACAATACACTGGAAACAACTTTATCTGCAGATCTTGCTGACACGAGAAACTTAATCAGGGTTAATCAGTTTTTCGGTTTGGGGTTGATTGGTTTTTGGGGTCTTGGTGGTTTTGTTTGTTTGTTTTTCTTTTGATGTTCTGCATTTTCCGCTGTCATTCTGCAGTCATCCTTGTTCAGGGGCTATAGCTTTAGATGCAATAAGAGGGAATGGCAGTCATTATTTTACTCGAATTAAGGCTTTCTGACAAAAAGCCATCTTTTCTTCATTCTGTCAACATTTCAGATGCGTCAACTTGAAAGAAAGAAATAAATCACTGTAAGTAACTATTCCCTCCTGCCCGCATCATCTCTTATTGTGGAAGCATACATTTAAAACCACAGAAATGGAATACTTCTCTCTCCTGTAGGAAACGGCTACAGTAAAATCCGTCCTAAGCAAAGGCTGCTAAAGCAAAGCGTACCACTTAATACATCATTTTTAATTGATTTGAACATTAAAAATATTCCAGGCAGACCTTTCGTTTAAATAGTTTACAAGCCTTCAAACTAGAACCACTGGAGAGAAAGAATCTTCAAAAGTTGACTAAGAAGTGAAGCTCCTCGCTAAGCTCTAGTGTTGTTCACATTAATGTCACGGTGCTTTCTGCTGGGAAAGTCTCAAAATAGCTGTCACACCATAACCCAGATTTACACAAAAGCAAGTGGAGTTGTGCACCTGCAAACAGCCTGCAAACCTGACATCAGCTTAGGCAGCCAATTACAAAATGAGGCCTAATGGCTGGCATTAATTAGCCCACCTGCAGATAGATTTTGGTACAGCAATGCAATGTATCTGCCAGAAAGGAAGGAGAATTCTTGGGAAAACAGACAAAAGCAGAGTCCGCGGAATCTGCTTTCCAAATTACCTGGGCATAGATCTCCAGGTGCAGCTCCCCCATGCCAGAAACTATGGTCTCTTTGCTCTCATCTTCAAAATGGGTTCGAAATGTGGGGTCTTCCCTCGTGAAGCGGCTCAGGCCTTTTGCAAATTTATCAAAGTCATTCTGAAAATAAAATGAACACACGCAAGAAAACGTTAATTCAACACCCAAAGTCACACAACAAAAAGGCCTCAGATTTTCCGATCCACTGCTCAGCGCTTCTGCTCTCGTGAGGTTGTTTTCTGAAACGCGGCCACACTTTTATAACTGTATAATATTTATTGCTCCAGTTACTTCAAGCCCACATTCACCCAGGTCAAAGGCAATTTTTGTTATGGCCACTGACGCAGTCACATGCCCAGTTATCAATATTATTTCTTCCTAAGTACTTTGGATAGAACATTTTTAAACACTGCTCGTTTAGTCTGTGGTTCCATATTTAACCACTAAGCTGCGTAAAATTATAAAAGCAGCAGAGGAAAGGTAAGCCAGTCAGAAAAAGGTTGATTTATAGGCTCCTACCTTGTTGGAAGGCTTCATCGCTACCGAAATGACGGGATCAGGGATGTGAATTGATTCCTGCAACGACCATAAGGGAAGAGATCATATTGATACAGTCGGGTTCACTACCCTGGCGAGGTAATTCCTCCAGAAAAGTTTGGTCACAAGAACTCAGGGTTACAAATGGGGATGACGGTTTTACTTATCTAGCTTGTATCTGATATCACAGCACTGTCGCCTGGATGCAAATTGATTTCCCTTTGGATTTCTTACTAATTAGAAGACTCTGCTTCCTATCAGATTTTGTAAATGTATTTAAATACTAACACAAATACATAGCTTAATATTTTGGGGTAACTGCATCCACTTTTACCAGCCCAGAAGAGTTTGCTAACAGATGTGTGTCTCTCCTGCACATACCACACTTCTGGATATTCAGGCTTCTTGAGGTATCACAAAAAATATTTGCGGTTGCATATGCATCAAAAAAAATATCTAAACTGAACAAATGATGACAAACTCCTACACCAAAATCCTGGTCAATTCCAATGCACGAGGCACCCAGATGCAAAGGGGCACTCACCATGGAAATGTCAGTGCTGGTTTTATCGGTGAACGTATCCCCACTGGCACAATCGATTCCAAACAGCGCACATATGTCTCCTGCGTAAACCTCATTTACGTCCTTCAGAAAGAAAAGTTCGCTGTTTAGGTAACACTGAAAGGCATATTACAAACCACACCTGGTTTTAGAACATACATAAATATTGTGTTTAAAAGCTTGAGGTTAAGCTCCTTTGAAAACTCCAGCTTTGATAAAATGCTCTGTGCATCTTTATTCCAAGCAGAAAAAGGAGACCTGAGCTCGAATGCTGATTTATTGCAGTGTAAGGATGTGAAGCAAGCAACACACCAAGGTCCAGGAGTCTTCACCAGGAAAGGGTGCTACTTGCAGCTGTTTGAGAATTAATTTTAAGATCTGTATTCAATCATCATAAGGAAGAAAACTTCTTGTGCGTGTTTTGTCAATCCTATTCCCCTCTCCCAGAAACAGGGAAGAAGGGGATAATACCACAGCTGGCTTTCTTTAGCCATCACCTCAAAGCTGTTTTATAATGCTTCTTGGGCAAAGACTCTTCCACTTGAATTGAAATAACACACTAGAGGTCATTTTGGTTTCTTGTAGAGCTCTCTTAGTGCCACAGGCAAGTATGAATTAACCACAAAAGGAGGAATTTGACATATCCCATCGTTCAGAGACAGCTGAAAAGCGAGAAGCTGGTTTAGCAAGCGTGGCTCCAAAGCGATGGCGTGGATTGTACATCCCATACTCACCTCCATGTTGTCCGAATGCATCCGGACGAGCCGCTGTACACGCACTTTCTTCCCGGTCCTGGTGTTATAGATATAATCCGATTTCTTCAGCATCCCCTGGTAGACCCGAACGTAGGTTAACTGCCCAAAACGGCCAGCCTGCAATCAAAATTCATTACAAACCAGATATAAGCATTCCGGGAGCCGAGAGCACGACAACTCAAAGCACCATCTGCACAGGTGAGTAAATCTTTCTGGTTTGAATTTACACACTAGACAAGTCAACAAAACTTTCTGCAATATAATCTCAGCTTTCATTTGACCCGCTGCTCTCTAGATAGCAAACACGTTCGGTTAAAACGGAACTTTTTCTTCTCCAACTGTTTTGTGTTCCATTGTTTTCAACTGCAAACAAAACCAGGATTTTTCTCAGGATGTATTTAAAACAAGCCCCCCCAACCCAAAAAATGTTCATTGTTTTAACTAAGAAAGTCATGAAGTATTTGAGGCTCATAACCCGCCTTAAAACTTCCATCTTGGCAGTGTTTGATACACTGGTGGTTTTTATGGTTGAAACCAGTTTTTAAAAAGAAATTTAAATTGAATTTAAACATAAACTGATTTTAAAATTCGTTCTACATAAGTTTTGGTAGCACCATCGGTTTGGACTCACTCTATTTTCAACTCAAATCACAAAACAATGGATTTGGATCCCTTCCTTTATCCTTTAGGGTTAACACAACGCCAGTACAACTTTTGTTGCGAGGAGTAAAGTCAGGTAGGTAATGCTCTGGGTGTCTGCTCTCCAGAAACTTCCAGTCTAGCTTTACCACACACAGAGTGACCAAGTGAAAAAGCCACCACACCCAAAATACCAAGTTTTAATTGTGCGCTTTTCCCGCAGCTCTTGCAGGGAACACCCCACTTCCCTCCTGGTTTTGCTGCATTAGAAAGGCAATTGGGACCAGCTTACCTCCAGTTTAAAAGCAAGGCCTATAAAAGGTTGGGAATCATCTCGAGCGGAGTTCAGTAGAAACTTGGTTTTGTCCTCAGAATCCCTTAAAAACAGGGATGGAGACAGAGTTTATGTCATGAAGCAAACATCAGCAGCCTCATCAAAAACGTGAGCCCAAACTCAGAAAGTCCCCTGGGCCTTTAGTTTCACAGCTGTAAAACTGAGACTTAAAAGTCACGCTCAGAAAGTATCTCAGAGAAAGTGCAGCAGATTCCAAAAAGGGTGGTGAAACTATGACAAATATCACTGGTCCTTCACACCATCCAACTGTTTTGCCGTGAAAGCAATTCATCAATCAGACACAACTCAGGAGTGAATCCGTCTCAGAGGGACAGCACGTCCACCTCAACAAACACGGCCCAAGAATAAAATCTTGTTTACACATTTCAGACGTGCTCTCTACTGTAGGCATGGTTTGAAGAATTGCCATGAATGTCTAAAGAAATCTCATCAGACAACATTTTTTTTCAAATTAAACATCTCACGTGTGTTTCAAATACCAGCATAAGCAGTAACCCTCAAACGAGAGATGAGCTTTCTTAGTTTTGGAAGTTCGTGCAAAAATTACGCTGGTGTTACTTAAAACAACTGGTAAATGATGGTGTATTTTGTTAGTAACGGTTCCTGCTACCCAATTCCAAGACCACTCTGTCTGCTCAGCGTACACTCACCCCTGGTTGAGAATAGCGTAGTTCTCCACCTCCGAGGGGTTGGGGAGGTATTCCAGGACGGCGTCCAGCAGCGGCTGCACCCCTTTGTTCTTTAAAGCGCTTCCCACAAGCACCGGGGTAAAGGATTTCTTCAGTGTTGCTCTTCTGATGGCGAGCTGGGGAAAAAACATCAAATATCAGCGCATTCGTCTCCTGTAAAACCTTCAGGAGTCTGACACAGAACCCACCAAGTGCCAGGACAGATTCTTTTTCTCTCTCTACTCGTGGAGTAAAGCAGCCGCTCCCACACAGCCTCCTGTACAACCTACACAAGAGCTTCCCATAAAACCTGCTCACCACAATCCTACAAAAGTGAGAGATTTATTGTTTTTATCCCCTTTCATCTTAAATTCGACTTAAAAATGAAAATCCCCAAGGTAAATATACACTAACCCCAAAATAATTTATTGATTCTCTGCTGGTAAAGTCAAGATTCTTCATTTCTGTTTTAGGTGCCTCATTACCCCCTCTTTATTTACATTAGGAAACAATATACATTTAAATTTGTGACAGCAAGACGAGATGCTTCAGTATTTTAAACTATGGAAAACTCTCCTGGAGTAAGTCAGGCAGGGAAGGGATACGTGGGTGTCACGCTCAGTGAATCACCATTTTTTCATGACAACAGTTTTAAAAGCACCACAGAAGAACATAATCATCTACGGACCTGCTGAAGCTGCACCATCCTGGGAATCTCTCCAGGACGTCCCAGCAAAGGGAGCAAGAGGAACAAGCTATACAGTCACCTCGTGCTTTCACGTGGCATTGCAAAGCAGAACTGAGCATCGCCCCGCGATCGCAGCCACCCTCCGCACAGCTGACAGCAGCTCTTGGTCCCCATAATCAATCAGTGAAGCCAAAATTGCCACCTGGGTCCCACCTCTCCCTGCCACGAGAGGATGTCACCTCCCTGCGCCCAGCCAGGCCCTCGCTCCGACCATCAGTCGCTCCTGTCAGCTTTGATAAGCCAAAATAAATTAATTCTCCTTGATAGCGAAGACAGTTAACCACATCATCTAATCTGGGAGATACTTAATGTACTCAAAGAGAGAGGGCTCAGCTATCTTCATAATTAACAGAACAGTTCTTTTAATTTGTTGTTGTAATGACTTCACATAGTAAAAGGAAAAAATGAGTGACATCAGCAATTCTGCTGCTCTAGCCCAGGACTGCTGGACATACAGATGTGCTGATGCCTCGTGGTTTTATTCATCCACGTGTTTTCAAACGAAGCAACACGACTGCAGTTTATCCTCATCAACAATTACTCTGGGGAAGAAAAGTAGTTTTATTTCCACGTCAAGACAACTATCACGAGTGCCCCACCGAGCACCTGGGGCACGTTTTGCGCAGCATTATGGATGGCGGCAAATCAGGGGATGTTTAAGCAGCTGATCTTCAGCAAACATCATACGCTACGACTGTGGCACCCAGGAGCGATGCTTCGCATCACTTCCACAAAAAGATATTTTCAGTGGAAACTTGGCTGCTGGCCACTGAAAGAAAATCCATCTTCAGGGACGTATTAGCACAGACTAACCTGCGTCTGCAACGCTATCGCCATTAGAGCTGTAATTAATTGGCTTTCAGAAGTGGGAAGCAAAGGTATGCTGAATAGACAGATTTATCTCAGTAACAGATTTTATTCCCAACAGGAGTGTATCAAAAAGAGCTTCCTGCTCAAAATCTCTCACCTCTTACATCAACCCAGTGTATTCACATTGGTACTGTTCGCTCTGCCTGGCGAAGGACAAATCCTTACAGGCCTCTAAAAGTGCTGTTACATCTCTATCAAAGCGAGAAGTGCCGCTTTGTAACAGGAATAGCTCAGGCTTCACAAAATACTATTTAATTACTGGAGTAACTGAATGGCTGGTTATAAGAGATACATTTGATCAGTAAAAAACTCTTGTGCTTTCATCTCAATCCAAGTTGGGATATAGATTCCTGCCTACTCTTCCTCGAGATATTAATCACCAGTAAATCACCTTTACAGCCAAGCCAATTAAAAAAACCACCATAGCACAGCGGCAAGATCTGCATAAAGACTGTACCAGGGCAGCTGATCTTCCCAGACCTCCCCACCAGCTTTGATTTTGTGGACGTGCGCTCAAAGAAACAGCAACACCCAGCTGTCAGCAGAAAAACCGTTCTCAGTGATTACTTCTGTGAGCATCCCTTTATGTTGGCATGCTCATAAGTAAAGTATTTCATTAAATAAGTCACATAGCAATTTTTTTAATTGCATTTCTTGAAGGAGGGTTATCTTCTTTTTTTTGTGGCAAACTGCATTTTGACCTGGATTCTTTTCCTCTGGAGCCTCCCAGTAAAGCCGCTCCAGTTCCCTTCTAGTGTACCGCTCTTCCCACATTTCATTTTCACGCTTTCTCATTTCAGATGTAATCAGTGCAAACACAAAACAAGGCAGGAATTCCTTACAGCATCTCAACAACTGACGTGCTGTGGGACAGGATGCAAGCCACAGCCATAAAGCCGTAACGTGGCAAGGCAAAAGAACGACAAAAATGACTAAATGTACCTTTGAGTCACTTGCTGGTCCCCCAAAGGGCACACGCAAGCTCAGACTTACCTACACAAATCAAATAAATACATTTGGAACGGGCCCTGAGCAGGGCGTACAGTGGGAGTTCACCTCTGGGAGGTGACACTTGTATCACAGAACTCAAGCGAACAAAACTTCCTCAAGAGTTCAAGAAATTTTTATTGGGGGATCAGAGGAAAAGCAGATAAGGACCTAACAGTGAGATAACAGTGCCACAGGAAGAAGAACCACAATGAAGTTACCTTTAACTCGGCAGTCGTAGGAATCTTTTCTTCCAAAAACAGCTCCCCAAGCTGATCATCCGAGTTGGCGACACATTCAATCAACTCCCGACGTCTCTCTGCAGCCTCAGCTCTGAACTCAGCTGGAATTTCATCATACCGAAGAGTCTGGCTACACATAAGTAACACACTCACGCTAAAGAAACGCCACATGAAACAACCTTCCGCCCACTAATCATTGCGATGATCAAGAGAAATTCACTGTTGATATGGATATTGACAAAAAATAATCACATAAGAATATCGACAAGTTATCAGTGATGCTTTAGCAGGAGAGGGTTTCTTCCCAGTCCTGGCAGGAGTTTGTGAGGACACAGGACAACCTGTTCAACAACCTGCAGCTTCCCATTGCTAAACCCGGCCCTGCAGCACCGCTTTGCTGGAACCTGGAGAGCGGTAACGCAGCCCGAGCACAACCCACATCCCCAGCTTCCCAAAGAGGAGGCTGCTGCACCTCTGAACAGAAACTACACGTAGCTTTACTCCTACAAAGAGTCACTCCAGCTAAGAAAAACCCGAGTTTCAAAACTCACCCAAGTGCACCATCAAAATATATAGCTCTTTCTTCAATAAGATCTATAATTCCCTTGAAGTTCCCCTCCAGCCCAATCGGGATCTGAACAAAAGCTGCGTTGTGTTTTAACTTGGATCTGAAAAAGTGAGCAAATATAAATTAGTTCAAGGAAAAAAAACCAATCACTTCTATATATATGACCCAGATGGTCTTTGAACAACATCCCATTCCTACAAAACCATTATCTTCTGTTCTTTGGACTGTGCCAAAAACCCACCAATGCTGGTGAAAAAAACGCCTGGTTGCATTTTAAGGTGACTGCCAGCCCGTGACACCCCGCAGGTACAGAGAGCAGCTCCCATGGGAAAGGATGCAGCACAAACTGATTCTAGCTTAACCACCTGATTTGGGGAGTTGCTGCTCCCGTATTGTATAATAACGCTCATATCTCTCGGATCAAATTGGGCACAGGTAAGGAGTGAGCAGGACTTGTGGTGTTGGAACGAGAAACTGTCCGACCCACCATCATCTCCCTGCTGTGACCTACAGCACGTTTGTCACCAGGATCCAGGAAAAAGGCTGATTTCAAAGGGGCTCCAAATATATTTCAAGAACTCAAAAAACACTAAAAGCCCAGCTCTTAGTCACCGCAAACCTGGGCTGACACTAACATTTGTTTTTCTTGAGAAAATGGAGACTTGCTATAGGTCAGATTAAGATTTAACCTCAAGTCGGGTATTATCCAAAACTGCGACTACAGACCCCACAAGAGAAAGCTTTTCAATATTCTTAGTATTAGCCTCCTATGGGAATAGTTCTGAATTATCTCCCAAATGATTTTAAATGATAAATACCTCAGCTGTTGTACTGCTCTGGTTGGACTAGAGCCCAGTCTGTCCAGTTTATTGATGAAGGTTAAAAAGGGGACGCCGTAACGTTTCATTTGCCTGTTCACAGTGATGGTCTGGCACTGAACTCCTCCAACAGCACACAGAACCAGAATAGCTCCGTCTAGAACTCTGAGAGATCTCTCCACTTCGATTGTGAAGTCTACGTGTCCTGAATAACAAAAAAAAACCCCAAACATTATTCATAGATGACAAAAGGTAACGAGGAATTGCTTTCTCATAGCTGCAGAAAAGAGCAACTGCCAACAGAATGAGTCTCCAGGTCTATAGAAAGAGTCCTATTAGCTCAACCTGACTAATAAACATAAAGACGGCGCCGCACGCTGTGTATAACCAAAGGAACAGCAATCGTAACGCGTTCAGAACTGTTGTTACCTGGTGTGTCGATGATGTTGATGTTGGTGTCTTTCCACATGGTGTACGTGGCCGCAGACTGGATTGTGATCCCGCGCTGCCGCTCGAGCTCCATGGAATCCATGACAGCTCCGACTCCATCCTTACCTTTCACCTTAGGAAAAAAGGCAAAATAAAATCAAAAAATGTAGTTCCAAAGAGTCTACTAAGAAGTTTGCATGTGCAGGAGTGATGCTTTGTATGCTGAGCATCATCCTTCACACAGTGAAGAGAAGCAGACATGGCAAAATCGCTTGAATTCTTGAGCTACAAACGAGTTTGGTTTTGTTTTTTGCAGCTGCACCTGCAACTCAAACGTATTTTGCTCTCCTGAGGTTCATTCCTGAAAAAGGTCATTAGAAACCTGGCGCAAATTATGCTTCGCTTTGAAGCTAAAAATCATATCTCTCTGTTCTCCGTTTCTCAGTCATCTGACTCCACCAAAAGAAACACACATCTTCCATTGTACATTTACCATGGAGATGGTAAGGGAAAAGTAAGTCTTGAAATGAGATTCAGTGTTCCACAAGAGGCAGAACACTGCAGTAAAGGAGGGATCGCTTTCTAGCCCCTCACCCGCTACTTATTTTTAAAGGGGTGCTGGTGAAACCAGCGGAATTCAGAATTCCTTCTCCAGAAGAGCCGCACTAGGCCAAACAAGCATTGCTCCCTCAGCCCATGCGCTACACTGTGCAGAAGAACAGGTCACAACATCATCACGATGGCACCCAGGATGCTCAGCCCACAAAGAACAGCTCTGCTCTGGAGTCCTCCAAGAACCGACCTCGTGCATTTGTGCGATCCTGCCCGTATAGAAGAGGATTCGCTCTGTTAGCGTCGTCTTCCCCGAGTCGATGTGGGCCGAGATCCCGATGTTGCGGATCCTTTCATTGGGAAGGGCTCCTGTAGAACAGTGTCTGCAGCAGCTCAGGAGGGACTGAAAGGCAAACGGCTGGTTTAGTTTGGAACTGACCAAACACAGCTCACTGCGCCAACAAATGAACTCCTGGTCAATCAGCGTTTCTATGGCAAATGGGTTGTAGAATCACAGATGGTTTGTGTTGAAGGGACGTTCCCAGCTCCCCCAGTGCCCCCCCTGCCATGACAGGGACATCTTCACCAGCTCAGGGTGCTCAGAGCCCCGTCCAGCCTGGCCTGGGATGTCTCCAGGGATGGTTCATCCACCACCTCTCTGGCCAACCTGGGCCAGGCTCTCACCACCCTCAGGGCGACAATTCCTTCCTCATGCCCAGCCTGAATCTCCCTCCTTTAGGTTAAAACCATCACCCGTATTCTAACACAATAGGCCCTGCTCAAAAGTCTTGTTGTCCACGTTTATCACAAAACGCCCTTCCCGGGGTCACCTCACAGCCAGACAAGCCCTCCCCACTAAGCCCGGCTTTGCCAGTCCCGCCTTTACGTTCCCAGCCCACTCCGCTTTGCCTCCCGCTCATCTGACCGAACCGCTGCACACTTTCCCGCTTTCGGAGGGTCTGTCCTCCCCCAGCTCGCTAACGGGGATGTCGACCCGACCCGACCAGCACCGCCCGGGACACCGACCCGCTGTGTCCCCTCCCGCGGTCACGGCGCCCTCGGGCCCTCACAGGCCCGGCCGGGCCCCGAGCGGCCCCGTGTTCCCCGCAGGGCGCCCGCGCTGTCCCGCCCAGCTCCTCACGAAGCGGTGGCGGCCGGTACCTGCGGCTGCAGCCGCCCCGGGGCCAGGCCGGCCCGCAGCGCCCGCAGCATGGCCGCGGCTCCCGGCTCCTCGCGGCTCCCGGCTCCTCCTCCCGCCCCTTCCGGGACAACGCGCATGCGGAGCGGGGCCGGGGCCGCTCCTGGGCGGGAAATAACGCTGGTGGAGGGGAGACCCCCAAGAAATACCAGGTCACGGTAGAGAACAGGGGAGAGGGGAGGCTCTAGTCCCTCATTCTCACCGGGGGCCACATCAGCCTCGGCCCTCAGAGGGCCGAAATGTAATTGTAGGACTGTAATTACTACATTGATAAAAAATACATTCATACCGAATGCGAGAATTTCAGCGTGGTGGCTATGAGAGGGATGTTGTGCAGAGTAACCATCGAATTGTTTGTTAATCTGCCACACTGACTTTACTGCACCTTTCCTGTTATTATAACACATCTGGAATGTGCATCTGGAATATTGTGTCCAGCTGTGGCCCCTCAGTTCCAGCAGGACAGGGAACTGCTGCAGAGAGTCCAGCGCAGCCACCAAGATGCTGGAGGGAGTGGAGCATCTCCCGTGTGAGGAAAGGCTGAGGGAGCTGGGGCTCTGGAGCTGGACAAGAGGAGACTGAGGGGGGACTCATTCATGGGGATCAATAGGGAAAGGGGGAGTGTCAGGAGGATGGAGCCAGGCTCTTCTGGTGACAACCAGTGACAGGACAAGGGGCAATGGGTGCAAACTGGAACACAGGAGGTTCCACTGAAATATGAGAAGAAACTTGTTTGGGGTGAGGGTGGCAGAGCCTGGCCCAGGCTGCCCAGGGGGTTGTGGAGTCTCCTTCTGTGCAGACATTCCAACCCGCCTGGACACCTTCCTGTGTAACCTCATCTGGGTGTTCCTGCTCCATGGGGGGATTGCACTGGATGAGCTTTCCAGGTCCATTCCAACCCCTGACATTCCGTGAAAACACACATTTCCAGTCAGTGTGTCAATGGCACCAGCTTTTAACCCTGTACCTGTGCCCACAGCCCATGAAGTTTCTTTTCTTCTCCTTCCTCAGGCAGTGCTCTCACACAGTCCTGCTCTTTCCAACTCTTGTGTCTAATTAGCAAACTTCAGCTGATAGTGAAAGATCATTGATTAAAACACTAATTGGACTCAGTCCCAAGCAATCCTTAGGGCAGGGGTGTCAAATGGTAACTGCTCCTACATTTATACAGTCCTAAATTACATTCTGCCCTTTGAGGGCAACCACGAGACTGGTGTGGCCCCTGGTGAAAATAAGTTGGACACCCCTGCCCTTTGCTTCCTCCTTTTCCTTCTTTATTTTTTTGGTGATAAATGCATCTTTTCTTTCTAGAAACTGAGAGGCTATTAGTGTCACATACAAGAATGTTTGAAAGCAGCACAACCTAAATGTGGTGTAGAGTAAGCCAAACAACCATAAATAATAAATAACTTTATTAAAGAATTCCAGTTGATGTTTCTACGTAGAACAATCTTTTGTGTTTTATTTTTAGAAGGTTGATTTACATAAAGTCATCTGTACTGAGTATTAGCCTCTTTCTGCTATAATTTTATGAAACATTACTGATTATGCATGTATGTATTGTGTTTATCTCAGTAAAACATCGATCAAAATATAAGCTGTCAGATGAATACTATTTTCTGTTAAATATCAACATCTCTCAAATCAAAGATTTCTGAACTTACAACATGAAGACCTTTTCTGCTGTTTATTACCGGAAATTCAAGTGACATACCTGGAAAACACCTCCACAGCCTTATATATTAAATATTGCAAAAATCAACAGTGTGTTCAGGCTGCGGAAGGTCAGGCCCTTGAGTTGTCCCTCGCACTTTCTCAGAGCAGGAGCAGCATACCGTGGATTCAGGGTTCCACAGGCGTCCTCGAGGAAGGTGACCGTGATGTGACATGGCTCCAGCCCGTCCTTCGGTCACCTCAACAGCTCCTGGAACGGCTCCACAGCACCCGCTTACTGCCACTGGTATTGGCTCCAATAATAGTAAGAGAGGCCATTACATTGCACACACAAAGAAACAATGGTCTTTCCCTTGTCAGAGTTCAACAAAAGTACTTCTGATTATTTTTGCATGTTAATAAACGTAGAATTAAATAATCTGAGGAATCTGCAGAAATAGACGATTTAAAGGCTGTTTTAGCCAAGTATTACCTTATCGAGCCTATTCTATTTTATATTATAAATAGTGCCTTTTTTAAGGCTACGCTATGATGTTTTAGCATTGAAATAGATGCTGTAGCACTAATGCTGCAATGTTAGAGTCTACAGAAATTAAATTAGACTACAACGCAGGGACCAATTTGTGTAACAAAACGGCAAATGAATGTAAAACTTCTAACCCAAAGACCCTTCCCGTTCTCAATCCCACAGTTGTTTTTTCTCTAGAAAATCAGAACCTTTAACCAAACAACGTCCAGGGAGGTCAAGTGTTGGATTTAGGATCATTCTACAGCCACTAAAACAGGACACACACAAAATACAAACACGTCATCTCAGCTGAGGGGGAAGTGGTGTAATCATTCATTATCCAGTTCACCTACTGCCTGCTCAACCAATTTCTCCCACATTTTTCTGATTAAGAACTAATAGTTAGAGCTGGGTTTGAGGACACAGTGGTATTATTACAGAATGATCAACAGCTACTACAGAGGATCTTTATGAATTAAAAATAACAGGTCACCTCCAAAGGAAATACACGAAGGATCAGAAATACAAAACTGACAGTCCAGGCACAGAAATTAAGAGATGAAAGCACAGCTTATGAACATGAGAATGCCAATTAACTAAAGTTTAATGGTTTTGTCATTTTAGCATTTCCTCTGACTTTTCTTCATGTTAAATCAACATGAGTCTGGGGATTCTACAACAGTTTACAGTAAGATTTTAGAGGGAGATACAGATAGTGGGTATAGTGTATTCAAATTACTATTAATTGCTGTTGTCACCTAGAAAATTAATAATTATTTCAGCCACACAAAGTGAGATAATTTACTTTCTGTGCAAGTCAGAGTGTGGGAAGAAGTAGCTGCATTATCAGGCTTAATAAAAAGTCTGAGATTGGTGCAGTTGTAGCAGAAAACTCTTGCTAATCAGGGCATTTCTAAAACAAAAAATAGAATGAGTGATAATCCATTAAAGTGCTTTTAAGTAGAAAGTTGTTGGGTTTTTAAGTTTACTGAAACTAGACTGGTTAACCAAGGATCTGGAGTTTTAAAGAACATTTAAAGAACAGTCAGTTGTCAAAGGATGGGAGTAGCAAGGCACGCTAATACTTCAACAAAAAACAGAGATTGGTCAGATATACGTGTATATGCACATATATGAACATAAGCAACGCAGCACCATTATCTTCTCTGAAGAAACTCCATTCAAATGGGGAATGGAAACCGTTTATTTTTTGCTGCTTTTGATGGGGACGTGTGTTCCTCTCACACTGAGATTCTCCGGAGAAGCTCTGTGCTCCCTGGAAGCCGCAAGCGGTTTCTCTCTGAAACAAAAACCAACAATCACAACAGCCGTATGATGTGGGGGGGAGAGAACATACGTTTTGTTAGTTCCTTATGTGGAGGTATAGTTGTGGTAGTGCTGACACAGATTTGCCTCTCCCTCCAAAGCTATTTCTATTGTTACCACCATAGAGGATTAAACCTTAACACAAAGAACCCGGTTTAATGAGTGTGGGGACGCCTACAACATTTGGACATCATTGAGCTAAGATCAGTGGCTTATTTCTCTAGAAAATACACTCATCGTTGTCATGAAGAAATTTTCAAAGTCAAAAATCACTAAATTTCTTCAAAATTGAGTTAACAAAACCCTGCCTTACCCTGTTTATTGTGACACCGTAAGAAAAGGAGGAATAAAATGCCCTTTCTCCTCAGATTGCCAGTAAACACTGTTTGTTCATAACCAGATTGCTTTATAATTGAGTTCTCCTTCTCTTGCGAGTATTTCCATATTCTGGTAGGAAACTACTTTACCTTTTTGACCCATCTTCCTTGGGTATGTGATGAATGCTTCTGTACTTTGGAGCTTCCAAATTGCACCTAGTTCTGGATGGTCTGAACTTCATAATCTCTTTCTGCCACTCTTCATCAAAGGTCTGCGCCTCAGCTGAAACACAGTTACAGTTTATTCTTTATTTTTAATAAATTCAAATAAGATAGGAAAAAAACCCACATGTAATGGAAATTAGAGGGTTTTTTTGAGCTTGTGGTCCCTGATACTCCACATTGCCTGCAAACTATTTCCAGGGGATCTGGAAAAGACAACTCAGTTTACTGAGAGCAGGAGCATAAAACTAAAAAACCCCAAAGTCACTGTGTTGTAAAAGTATATGCACATTTTAACCACGCATCTTAAATATGTATTTTATATTAGCCACAAACATGCAGCAAACGTGAAAAGTCTCTTAAAAGTTTGCTTGAAACCATAATTAAAATTACTTTCAAATACGAGCAGCTGCTGTCCAAGCAAACAGTACCCACTGTATGACAACACATTTTCAACTCTAACCGGTTACTTTAAGTTGTCCAAATTTATATCAACAAGGGAAATTTTATTTGAAGACTTCCCACTTTGTGGAAAACAGCCCCTTTCAAAATGTCTCAAGCCGGAACTTCACAAATTGGTGCGTGAAACAATGTAAAGCCCATCAGAGTTGCACAGAAGGACATACTTTCATCCAAGTTGATGAACTCTTGGTTCAGTTCCTCATCACCGGTCTTGCTGTTCTTTGATTTTTTAATGACATGGGCCCGGTCGTGAATGTGATGGCCAATAGCCATTTTTTCCAGTCCGGTTTCAGAATCTTTAAGTGCTTTTCTTGTCTCCTTAACCTGTGCAAAAAAAGAAAATAATTATCCTTCCAACTAAAAAAAGTTGTTAAAGTAATTAAAAAAAAAAATAAAACTTTCTTCCCCAAGGTTTTTATCTATTTCTTCTGAAAAAGTTTGTTTTTTCAGGCTTTTCCAAGAGTCTCATTTACTGCGTTGGCTGAAAATACACCCAAGCAGCACAGATCAAGTCTATTTTCTTTTTGCCAACAGACAGGAAGATTAAACGAGGACACCTGGAGCTTCTTAAGTAACATACATGTTGTACATTAACTGTTGCGTAAAAAAAAGCCTCGTCTAAATATACTACACGCAGACAAGTCTTCAACCTTCTCCTTCACAAGAACGAGTAACAGCCAATGCCAATATTCTCAGCACCAAGGGACAACTAATTACGAGGTTGTCATGTTGACCGGCTTGAAACCCCGGCAACCACTTATCACATTGTTCACAGGGATATTATTAGAACCTTTTTGATAACCGAGTGTCTGCTCGAGCTCGAACGTATCCCACAGCCAATCGCGCTCGGCGGCCTTTACTTCATGAACCTTGCTGCAGGGTTCAAATTCAAATTCAAATTTCTTAGCAGAATTAGATGCAACAGCTGCGAGGAAGCCGATGAAAGGGCATCTTCAGCTGGTAAGTTACGTAAGGATTTCAAAGTGCCTGAGTCAAGGGCATGATGTGAAGCCATGTTTTGCACAAATAGACCGTCTCTTGCTATCTTGTACATTTTAAATTCTGTCTAAAATATAAGAGGACGATTCATTATAGCAAAGAGAAAGACGTAGGAGACCGCCTTGAAGAATCAGCTGTTCTGGCACTCCATTTTTCCAGTCGATAGGCATACAATTTATTTAGATGTATACTTAGAAGCGTACCAATTACAAGGAAGAAAACAGCACTTTAGCTTAAGAAGCCTTTAATATAGAACAATATTTAAACAGACGTATATTTTTCTAAATTAGAAGAGTAACTGACTCCAGCCAAAAGAACCTGAAGGGAACTGTGGTTTGGCAGAGGTGAACTCCACTCTCTAGAGAGTCCGATAATTACACATCACCTTCTTGGGGCATCTCAGGACTACTTACGCCTCCCGGCGCGGTGCGTGTCTGAGCCGAAGCCTGGAAAACTTTTGGTGGTTCGTCCCCCACTCTGGAGTACGTCATCACGGAGGAGGAGCTGAACGTGTGGGCGTCTGGATGGATGGACAGGTCATCCTACAAGCAATGTAAACTTTTATTAATAAAGGTTAAAACTTGTGGATAATAGGTACTTCTTACAGTATGAAAAAGAATGAACACCCCTCTGAAAAATGACCCCTCAGTCCTGGCACCACAAAACGTGGCCTGTTGGGAAGACACCTTGGCCTTTAGTGTCTCCCCAGCGCAGGAAACGCAACAACAAAGCACTGACAGCAATAAGCAACTCTGCTCCAACGCTTCCCCTGGCATAGTTTAGTGATGAAGATACAACCTAGAGCATCAGTCTTGCCACATCCAGCATATAACAAGGTGTGTGCAGAGTTTGGGTGAAATAGGACTTGAGCAACAATGGTTACAAGCCATTTTACAAGCTCAGTAAAACACAGTAAATACACCCAGCTACACCTAATAGATACCGGTGTTATCTTCAAAGGCTGCGAAGAAAGACACAGCGCTGAAAATATAATCAGAGGCAAGTCTATGTGCAGGGTGGCTTTTAGGTGTTTGAGGTTTTGTGGGGTAGGTGGCCAGTAACAATTTAAACTGCTCCTTCACTTGAGCTGTCAGCCCTGGCAAGAGCCAGAGACCAGATAACTTCGAGCAGTTCTAACCCCTAGAGAATCAAGCACACATTTAATGTGCTGTTATTAGCAAATAATCAGTGACTGCATAGAGAACTATCACCACAATAGCAGCTGGGGAAGAAAACAAACCCAAAACAAAGCCAAGCAAACAAAAAACCCAACAAAACAAAACAGAAAAACAAACCCACCCCCATTTCCTGCTCAAGACTAGTAACCTTTTTCTTAGCAAGACATTCTGAGTAATATTTTTAAATACCTGTTATTCTCCAATACAATTAATTAAAAGAAAACCAAACCAACAACTTACAAATTTCCTTTGCATCTCCAGCATGCTGTTCCTCATATTGGACATCATCCTGTCCATTGCAAAAAAAGGTTCTCCAAAATCTGCATCCTGCTAAAAGAAAAGGCACTGAAATTAAAGCAAAGTCGTCTAATTCTTCAAGTTCTGAAGTAGTTTTGTTTTCTTCTTCATGCAGTTTTTAATGCAAATCAGACCATCACGAAGGTTTCACAGACTGCAATCCACAGACACAGGCAACCCAAAATGCATCTTTTCTAATGAAAAAAGATTGAAATCTAGTATGGGGAGCTTGATTGTTAAGCTGGAGATACTGGAAAGACAGAAGCAAAGGACTTGACGCTCAAATGCCGAAGGAAGTTTACATTGTGGCCAATTTACAATAATTATTTTCATATACCTTCTAACCTAATGAGCTTCTGCTTTAAGAAGTACTATATGACCCTCTATGTGTAATAATCTATTGAAGATCAAATTACCTCTATCATCTAAATGCCTTAATGCATATGGAATAACAAGACAAATGTGGCCCAGCAGACACAGCTGTTCCTTCGCAGTAATAACACACATTACTCATAAAAGGGCAGCGTGAAAAATAAAAAGAGAACTTTAACGTGGTATTTTAATGGCAGCTTAATTACCTGATGCTATAGATGCACTCAACATTCATTTTTTAATTGTTCCATGAAAGCAGAAGATCCAGTGTTGCACAGAGATAATAAGACAGGTTTAGATGCACAGAATTTAATTAGTAGACTCTGTAGCTAATGGCATGTACTGACCACACTGATGAAATCTCCCTTTGGAAGGAAAAAACAACCCAAAACAGAGACAGAAAGTAAGGAAAGGGTGAGGTCTGCCCAGTGACCATCTGGGAAGGCAGCAATACCGTCCCAAACGAGCATCCATCCGAGCAGGTGGGGATAAAGATGATTCTCACCCTCCCTTTCCTCTCCTACTGTGAACTTTTCCTCGGGACCTTCCATTTGTTTCTTGAGTAGCAAGAAATCTGAATCTTCAAGAGCTATCAGCACCTCTGGGCAATAATTATAGACAAATTAGGGCCAGAAAACTGCCTTCTACAGTTAAAAATGACATGACATGGTAATCAGCTGTACTATGGAATTACATGCCATAGATCAGGGGCCAGGGGAGTAAAAGCCACAGCCTGCGTAGTTAATTGCAGACAAACTCTGATTAGCTAATACACTTTTTGCACACAGCAAGTTGCCAATTTGTGCCTCTGAAAAATATAATCAAACAAGTAATACCTTCAGATCTGAAAATTCAAAGACCCATGCTTATTTTTATCTGCTCTGCGAGAGCCACCCTCCAAGCTGCTGGTTTTCAGCCTGAGGACTCTAAAGCATCCCAAAGGAAGGAAAGTGCTCCATGAGGGTCATGGCAATAAACTTGGTTTTGCTCAGGTACTTTTTACAGATCGTGACCAGATATTCCAGACCCCCAAACTCCAGCTGGACACCATTCCAAGCCCCATTCCACAGGTGATGCTCTCAGCTGTGACCAGCGCTACGACCTTGTCGGCATCACGCCCACAAACACCCCAAGGCGCTGGTGTCTGTCTGCAGGCAGCACTTGGTGTCTGGAGTCTCTATCCAGGGATTATTCAACTTATATCCATCACAGATCACGCACCGACAGATACATCACCAAGCAGAACAGCCAGCTGCTAAGCAGTAACTTTTCCAATCATGCCATCAGCCTATTTAGTCTACCCCAGCATTTCCTTTTAATAAGGAAAAATTAATCTTGAATTATATTGTTCCATGTATCTAAACACCAACAAAAGCAGCTTGCAAGCACATTGTCCATGCTTTAGTTATGCAGACAGCGTCCACACACAAGGATTCTTGCTCCTGGGATACCAACCATTCTCCCAAAGCCTGCAAAGGGCATGAGGGAGCAGCTCGTTGCCTGCAAGAAAAAGGAGCAGCGACTTTTAGTCATTATACCTGTTATCAGACACAGCAGAAGTAACTTCCATAGCACTTCCAGATGCAGCAAGTGATGTTAAACACTTCCAATCAAATAAAAACACTCACGAGGACCCTCATAGTGTGCTAGGACAATGTAATACAGAGTAGTTTCATAATATATAAAATATATTAATGATATTGGAAAGTAACAGCTGTTACCACATTTAATAAGTTATATTCATATCTATGTACTAGAAGCACTTGAAGCTACAAGTTGAGAAACGTTTGTGTAGCATAGTAACCTTTGTACTAAAATGAGTTAAAACTGGCACATGCTTCAGAGATCACCCACTTCTCCAAAAACACTTCAAATCACAAATCAATAGTCACTTTAATGAATATTTATGCAACTAAATTCCAGAGGGCTGGCAAACAATTTTAGAGCTTGAAAAATGAAGTGATGCAGCTGACCTGTCCACAAGCACCCTTTATGTATTACAAGAGATTGATGTAAATATAAAAGATATTTCTGTAAAATATCCATACATCCCTCACGATAAACAAAATTAAGTCTAACTTGTCAGCACTTTCAAAGGTCATTGCAAAGAAATTCTGGGTAAATCTATCATCATACACAGAACTGCCTGAAGACAAATCCCCCAGGAGCAAATTATATTCTTCTGCAGTTGTATAAATAGATGTAGCTATAAACACTGGCAAATACAGGTCCTGTTTGACCAGCTGATACTGAATATCCCTATATGACAGGGCAACGAGACGCTGGAAAACAAATTGCTGTTTCCAGGAAACTAAGACTGCAGAGTTATATAAAAACCTGCCTAAAGACAGACTGGCCAGACAGAAGTACCAAACACTATTACAGTAATTTTAAGTTAAAAAAAGGAAGAAATTAGCCAATTCTTGAATACCTTCATGAACCCTTTCAGATTGCATTTCTGGCTAATATGTACTGACAGAAAATAGTATTATATTTTTTCAATATATATCAAATGCAAAGGGATATCCTCAGAAATAAAGTTGCTGATCATTAAAAAAATATAAACACTGTTTCTTAACACACACTGAAGACTGAAATAGTCACCCAATATATAGGGCAATCAGATGCCCAAAGAAAACTTAATGACAGCATCTTTCAAGATGTTTTACCCCATTCCTCCTGCTCATACCCTTTCCTTCTTCCCTCCCTCCAAAAGCCTAAAAACTGACACCGCAAACCTGCTTCAGAAAGGAAAAGCAGTTTCAATCCGAATGCCACATTGATGCACATTGAGTTGGTGCAAAAAATTCTGTTCCTTGCAAAGGACTTCTAGGCATTCCAGGGTTTACTTAGACAACTATGATCTCAGTAATCAGTATGGGCAATTTTAACAGTGTATTTTACATGGTGGTAAAGATTTCCATCTTTCCCTACATAAAGAACTAATTATTTAAGGTGTCTGAATAATTTCTGGAGGGAAACCAGTCAAAGCAGTTTGAGACTACAAGGCGGCTCAAGTAATGGGTGCGACTCTTCTGTGACATCTGACAGCTCTCAGGTGAAACGTGAGGCACATCAAAAGATACTGGCAAGATTATAGCAGGTGCGGAATTCTTTTGTGCTTATCAAAATAACACAGCGCACTTGCACCTTAACTTCTTTCTGTAACCACAGATAAAGGTTTTCTGTGTCTATCGTTTATCCCTCACTGCCAAGAACAAGGGATGCAAACCCCTAAGCTATTAGGGTAAGGCTTAATAGATTATTTTTCTAAAGGAAAAGTCTCATCGGGGTTTAGGCAGCTACTAAAGCAAGGCCTAAGAATCTACTGCAGCAGATCATGCCCTAATTAGACCCAGCAGCATCTATATTTGAAACTAACTGGCAACGTATGAGCACGGAGGAAAGAATCTGACAGTTCCCCTTTTGACTTGTAGGTGCTAGTCTGTGTTTCAGCCATGTTTATTAAGCTCTGACTATCTAGGTTTGAACAACCCCCAGCAAATCTGGCCGAGTTCCACACGCCCTTGTCATCTGTCTTGTCTTCCAACTGTTTTTTAAAAATCAGGTGTGATTCATTAAAGTCAGAGATCACTCAGCTGCAAAATATTTAGCCTGGCAGAGGGAAACAACCAACTTCAAACATATATCCTTTCTAAATACAGCAATTAGATAAGGTTTAGCTACAGAAGCGTAAGATATAATTGTCCCACATGCCCAGGGAGTCGCATAGATACTTTATGTAAAACATAGGTCACTGCCAACTTCTCAGTTTCAGGCTGTAATTCACAGAAATACCAGGTTTCGTACCAATTTTCCTGATCTTTAATCACTGTTTTATCAAGAAGAAACATTAAGAATCAGACCCAATACAGAACGTGAAGCTTTTATTCACAGTTGCAAAGTTGAAAGAGGGTTTGAAATGTCTGTGTAGATACTATTTAGGTGGCTGAAACACAAGTTCGTGTTAAGTCAAACTAACATAAACTAAACACAAGATACTAGAGTGAAGGCACAAACATCCCAAGGTACCTTTTCAAGTGAGCGAAAAAGGAAGCGTTCAGAGAAGGCTGTGTCATTTGGCTTAGTTTATTTCATTAAATATTGTATATTCGATGTTCAATAACATACAGACTTGTCACTAGCCCTAACACAAGTTTGTCAGTGTTAAGTAATAGGCCATTAAGGAACCAAGAGAGAGATTGTGCACCTTTTACTCAGCAATGGAACAATTTGGCCAAGGCTGCAATAGCTGAGCCAAGCCTTGGTTTCCACTGGACCAAATTTAACAGACATGGAAATGGGAAGCCAACTATATTACCAGTAAATGTAAATTCCATGTAGCAATCCTTGGAGATTAAGAAAATACTTACTCTGCGATTTCCTCTTCGAGCAACCTGAGAGTCCTGGCGCACTCTCCGATCTCCTGTTCTCTCCCCACCATCTGTTATGCTGAGAAATGGATCTCGGCCAAAAGGATCAGAAAAGCTTCTCATCATCTGCCGCATGTACTCATGGTGTGCAGCAAACGGATCGCTGAAAAAGAGACATTTCGCATAGAAGGTCATTGCGGTTTATTCCAAGCTATGTAAAATGGCTCCGAAATTTTTGAAACTCAGTTTTTTAAATCATTCCATATGGTTCTTTATTATTAAAATTCTTTATGTTAATAGGACCCAACTGGGCCGTCTCCTGTTCCTCCCAAACTCTCATTTCTTTCGCTTCTCTTCCACCTCTCAGGTTGGTTGGGTGTTTTAGTCCTTTTGTCTTCTCCTCGCCCTCCTGTACTCTCAGGTGTCCGTGGTGCTTTTTCTCCTCCCTCATATTCTCCAAAACTGTTCCATCCTTAGCAAACATAGGCTGGGAAGATGGCTGCAATCTCCCAGGAACTAGAAAGCCTACATGGCCCACATTTTATCCATCACTACATCTACCTCCAACCCCTGATATTGAAATATTTCCCCCCCCCTCCTTTTTTCACTTTCATCTTCCAAAGCTTAGCACAGAACCACTCACTGAACTCATCATGTCCTACTGGATTTCCTACCCTCACCCCTCAAATGGGCTGCTCCCATTCTATTTGCCATCCTCCTTGATGCACATGCTCAAAAATGTATACTAGCCTCTAAATTCAAGCCAGCTCCATCTCCTTTAGTCACCCACTATTGCATCTTTGCCTTCCCTTTCCTCCCCCTCCACAAATGAAGTTCTTGCATTCCTTTGCTTAGGAAGAAAGACTTACTGGCTTTTTGCTTCCCTGTTAGTTTTCCCCCCTCTTCTCTTTAAATACTCAACCTACAGAACCCCACCAGTAATCCCAAAGCTTGGCTTGCAGCTGGAACATGAAGTTGCTCTCCACTTATGCTCAACTCTTGGCATTCTCTAATTGGGACAGGAACTTCATATTTTTAACCAAGGCCAAAAGAGGAGCAAAACATGATTTTGCCAGAAGCACAATATATGATCAGTACTGTTGCCTGTGGTCTACAGCTACAAATTATTACTTCATACAAAAAAAATGCTTCATTTCCTCCCTTCACCTCCAGTCTCATTTTTCCCTTTGCTATTTCACTGAAAGGCACTTTATTAGGCTTAATCATTGTCCAGGTATGTTTACATAGGTGTAATAACACCTCATCTTCCTTCCAAGCAACGTCCCAACATTCCCCAGACACCTCCTGCCCTCGTTGTCCCCAGGACACCACAACCCTTCCCATCACATCTCATGTCTCCATGCAGAAAAGCTCCAGGCTGTTCCTGACTTTTGCAATACCTGATCCTCTCTTGAAACTCTTCCCAAACAGCTTTTCTCCCTCCACCCCTTACCGCCAGTCCCGTGAAACCCAGTTTCCACACCACGTGGCCACTCTGATCTCTCTGCTTTGTACTCTTTTCTTGTGCCAAAGTTACATTTATTAATTTTTCTTTTAAGTGAAAAAGAAATAAGGTTACAAACCTAATGCTGGATTATTTCCCAAACAAGATTTTTTAACATAACAATATCCCTTTAAGCTACACACATACTTCACTCTCTCCAGTGCACAACAGACTGTTATAGTTCAGAATTAGTTAGACCACTGTCGTTAAGCAGACCCTAATCTACCCCACTCACATGACTGCTGGCTTTCATTTCAGTCCTAACACGATAAGCAGCTCCCACACAGCAAGTGTCCCCTTGCTTTTCACAGGATGAAGAACAGATGGAAAAAGTCACTGCACGAGCCAGGCTGAAGAAAGCACAAACACTACCACAGCGTATTCTTCCATCAAATCTATTTTGACACCAAACTTCTGATAGGCTTGGTTATAAAAACACAAATAAATATGAAGTGTGTTCCACCAGTAATTTATGGATAACAAAGTTTTTCCCAGCCCCTTCCAGTTCAAAGTAAGTAGGACACTCATAAGTTACCCATAACACATCATAAACAAAACAAGATTTCATAGATTTAATGCAGATCAGAAAAAGTGGTTGAATTTAGTGTACATAACATGCTGTAATAGATCTCACCTGACATAAAATAATGTTTCATCCCTTGTGAAATTGGTGTTTTTTTTGCCTTATTTCAATTTCTTTGGCAACTCCTCTTGGCCATTCACCCTCCCCTACACCCATTTAATACACTCATACCTGTGTCTAAAACTGTGGGTTGTTTTTGTTGGAAAAAATGAAAGGTTTATGAAACAATTTAAAAAGACTAGCTTCTTATAACATTATGAGAGACAGGGAAGTAAGATATATACTGTGGATTGCCAGATTTAGGAACAGAAGTGAGGCCTCCCCATTCCCTAGGGATATTTCAGAGAGCTATTCAGAAAATGATCTAGTGTTGTCAAGCCTCAAAAGAAATACCACAATTTCAGTATGCTCTAAAACAGGGGAAAAACAATGGAAAGTGATCACAGAACCTGCCCAGAATACAAGGGGTCCAGGGAACTAAACCTACTGCCTTGATGGCTCTGATGATTGAAACTCAAATCATAGCTACAAAAGGAGTAGGTCACTCTTACAAAATATATGTATATGTATATAAAACAAGTAAAAGTCTCTCCAGTAAAGATGCAAGACCTTAAGCCCTTTGCTCAAATCACAGATTTTATGGGATGGCAACAGGTGGAGAGAGCACTCTAGTTTAAGTAAGTACCATTGATCACACCTGACTTAAAATCTCACCTTTTTTAAGGGCGGGGGGAGATCCTTTCGATGACACAGCCATGACTGCTGCACATTACCATACCATAAAAGTGATGGGGACAACGAAATGAGGTTCCATAAGGGGTTTACGCACAGAATTTATGCCCTTCGCATATTAAGCACCAGAACTTCATTTTTCAAAACCAAGTTCTGAATGGAGTTTCGGCTGAACCCCTTCCCAGAGTGGTATAGTAAAGGTATAATGTTACTCCTTACTTCAGTGTATGTTTCTGGTCAGTTGAAAAATCAGTGGCCTGGAACAATACATTCAGTTTATTATTTTTGAAAACAGAACTTCATAACAAATGCGCCTTTTTTATTTTAAATGAGGAAGTTATGCAAGCCTGAGGTTGCGAAATCACACTGGAGATAACACCTGGAACAAGGGAAAAAAATAAGTCTGTGGATTGGTGCATTAATACCAGAAGCCAAGTGCGCTTGGCAGCAGAGACGCAGCTTGTGCACCTGCCCAGGCTGCTCGGGGTGAACCTCGGCTGCTCACACACCCCAGCACTATTCCCAGTTAGGCAGCCAAAATCTCTCCTTGTGAGGCAACAGAAGCTTATTATTACACTATTTTGGAAGCTAATCTTATCTGAAGTAATAAGCTGATTTCCTTAACTATATGCAAAACAGATTTACAAGGCCAACGCCAAGAAAATTAATCTCAGTCTCATCTCTTTCACACACACTCCTTTCCTCTCTCTTCTGCAATCTCTTTTTCCCTATGATTTTAAACTGCATCAGTGCCTACAATAAACAACAATAAAAGGAAAGCAACTAGTATCTCAAAAGCACGCTGCAAATTACTACAAACAAGACTTAATTTCCATTATTATTTTAATTTTATGCAGAAGATTTGATTAGCGAAGTTTTCTGCACAGTATATCCTGCATATTCCTAAAAACCGAGCGTACTAACCCATCCTGCACAGCTTTAGAACCTCTCCCACCACCAGGAACAAGCTTTTGCAGCAGATTCTCCTTTAAGAGGTAGGAACTCAGCCTCAGCTGGAATATCCTGTAACTAAGAGATACAGTCAACAAACCCACATCACAAGGCCCCATGCGTTACCCTTCCTCACCCACACTGCCCCTTATCTTTGCTTGCAATTAAGCTCCACACAGTAAGTACCGCACCTTTAGAAAAACTAAGAGTTCTCCAATCCCACTTCAGTTCCTGACAAAGCTCAAACTGGGGCCAGAATTGATACTTCAGCAGTTTTTGGGGAGCATTTGCACAACGTGCTATTTAGATGTAGGTTCGAGTGGCAAAAGATTCCCACGGGAAATAAACTTGAACACATGGACGTACTCTATAGAAATAGAGTATAGAAACCAAAACCCCACATTTGCTGAGCTAAAGCACCAACATCCACTCGGGAAAGGAGAACAAGGAGACAGAGTTCGCCTTTGCTGATCTCACACAAGGTTTTAATGCACGAACACCTGGTGGTGTCTTTAGGGGATGTATCGACAACAGGAGCTCAGGAACAATCTACAGGAAAAAATACAAACAAACAAAAAACCCACACCAAACAGAAAAGCTAAAACATCCAGCACCTGCCCACTTCTTAAAGAAACTAAAAGAAAAACAAAATCAAGAAACACAAACCAACAGAGACGTAGATTTCTCATTCGATGTCACAATGAAATTAGCATTACGTTCTTCACGGTGCTATGAGAGTAAAAACCGCAGGCGTTACTGAGGAGGGGAGTAAGAGACAAGACCCTGGTATTTAAAATCACCGGTAACAATGTAAACCCCGACATTTGTTTGGGGTAACCGGAGGAGTGGGGCTGTGACCCCACCGCCCGTTACCCCTCACAGACCCGCGACCCCCGCGCCCACAGGCGCCTCGACGCGCTCCCTCAGGCGGCGTTTCCCCCGACCCCTCACCCCGACCCAGCAGAGGCCGCCAGCCCGGCCCGTGCCCTCACCGGAAGAACGGATCCTCCTCGAAGCAGCGGCCCAGACCCCCGAACATGGCTGCAGCTCCCGCCGGTCTGAGCCCCACCGGCCCCGCCAGCCCCTCACGGCGGCGCCCGCCGCCCCACGTGACACCTCCCGGCGCCGCCATTGGCCGCGGCGAGCAGGGCGGGGCTGCCCGCGCGCCGCCGTTGCCGTGGCAACCGGCCGCACCGCGCGTTCCCGCTCCAGAAGGTTCGCGGCCCGGTGGGGAGCGGCGATCGGCCCGCGCGGGGAGCCCCACACTGTCCCCGGGCTCCCGCTCCCCCGGCCTGGCTTTGCCGGTCGGCCCGTCCCGGCGAGCAGGCTCGGCCTCCAGCCCGGCGCCCGTCAGGCGGGTCGGCGCTGTCAGCGCGGCACAGGCCGCTATCCCGACCTTGGCAATTAATAAAAAAAAAAAAAAAAATAAAGTATTTTTTCCAGTAGATGGCAGTAAAATAAAGGGACCGTGCTGTGCGAGGCTGGAAACGAGGCGTTTGGCTGAGCGGGAGCAGCGGCACCTCAGTGGAAAACACCAGGGCCTGAGGTAAAACCCGCCAGAAACGGCTGTTGAGAGAAATACAGCAGCGGGGAAAACTGAATATAAGGAAATTGGACCGCAGTCGCTGCTCTGGCTGCGGGTGGCCGTCAGGATCACCTTTCCCACCAGCCAAGTACGAGGTGTATCCGATTTCTGAGGCTTTACAGAAGGTAAAAGCGCTTGGTTCTGTATTGCTGGACCACAGCGGCTCTGTGAGGTGAGGATCACTGGTTGAACTGGAAGGGAAAAAGAGCCTTTTGTCTTCTTGGCAGAAACCCCTCAGCAAACCCTGTCATCAGAGGGAGGCTTCAGTTACAGAATGGAACAAATACACGGGGAGTGTTATCTGGGTTTCCTGAAGAGCCGAGTGGTTGTGAACATGTAGGGGTGTGTGTAAGAACTGTGGTTATATATAAACTCACTTCTGTGGTTATATATAAACGGGTTTCGAAGAACTAGGGTTGTAGGAATCTCACCTTCATTCTTCATAAAATGGGAGAACTGTGGAGAAGAACGTTGGTGTGTTTGGGAAATTTCTCTTGCCACGTTTATTGGGGCTATGAGCTGGGGGGTTTCTCTCTTGTGTCTCCTGTGAGAGGCAGGTCAAGGCTCTGCCTTCCTCACATTTCTTTCAATATCCCACTTTTTAGGGGGATTAGAGAGCATCGGAGTGTTTATACAGTATTTATATATTTATATAGCAGTCGTGAAAGCGGTTCCTTCGTTCCAATAAGCTCCATCATGCTGCAGAAGCAGCTCTGCTGATATTTGGCCCAAAGTGGACAACTGACATAAAAGATGAATGAATGGAGCCGGCAATATTTTTGAAAAATATCTGTAATCGGGTGAGCATTGATTTTGCTGTCTCCTGATGTAGACTTCTCTTTAGATCCCGGCGAGTGCTGATATTGCAGCCTCAAGATGCACTCCAAGTTGGAGCGGTTGTTATGGTGAAAATGTTTATAGTGACTGACTGGTGGGCAGGGAAGCGTGACAGAAACCGGGTTCCCCATTGATTACCCAGGTGGAGTCTGTGAACTGTTGGTCCATTTCTGATGAAAGATTAGCAAATAAAACAAATCAGGCTGTGGTCATGGAAGTGAACTCCGGTGCTTTGGGGCTGTTTATAACGAAATCTTGTGCCGGTTATGATGTTAGCAAACAACTTGTTTATTGTTCAGAGGCAGAATTCAAGCGTTGTTTCAAACCACACGCAAAAATATTAAAAAGTTGTAGTAATATAATTCTCTGCACTGTAGTTAGCCTTTCAATCCATAGATTTTAAAGGTCTTTAAAACTCCTCTGAAGCTGGAGTGTATTCATACCAGAAATGCAATAAGCAGGAGCTTTACCGTAGTGATTTATTAATTACTTGTCATCGTATTTTGATTAATAGACAGAAGCTCTGGATCAATTTGAGTTTGCTATTATAGCAGTTCATTAATATCCATGACATGGAATGCTAGAACATTGACTTATTACTCATTACAAGCCAGCAAAGTGAGTTTTCTTTAAAGTAATTAGCATGTCAAATACAAAATCCTCCAAATTCTTATTCTCCTGGAGCTTTACCTTCTCAAAATGTTTGTTGCAGTGTGGTTAACTTGTTTGCAGTCTTCTACCAAAACCTGAGTATACTTTTACAGTATGTATTGACATTTTCTGAACACTGATGCAAACCAAACTACAAGTTCCGTGAGTGGAGCCTTTGGATGAACTTGACCTCGTGAAAAGAAACCTGTTCTGTACGATGGAACAGGAACGTGGAGCCTTCCGACAGCTCTGCCGAGTCTCTCAGATCATCTACAGTTTGCTGTTCCATTTTATGCCAACTCCAACTCCAAAAGATGAAATTTCTTTCCCCGTCAGAGCTCTGGATGACTGTGCGGATAACTAAGCAACGCGAGTTGTAGTTATTGTTAATTTTTGGGCTGCTGGTGGGAAGATGGGCCCCGTTAGAAGTGAGCTCATTACGAGCGGCTCGCTAACGCGATCAAGTCAGTGCTCTGTTTGCACAGAGTGCTATCTCTAATTGCTCAGGCCTTCTTAGGGTTTGTGTCTGCTCGAGTTAGATTTCTTTTGTGCAGATAAAAAGACTTCTGTAAGAAATCACCTCGGTGCTGCAGCACTGTCAGTCTGGAGGGCATCTCCGATGAGATTAATGATGTCTGCCTTAATATAAGAAAACTTTGCATAAATGAGATTATGGTTTCTGCTGAAACCTGCCAACTCTTATTCATTTGCAGTAAATATTATCTTTAATTAAAAGTTTTAAGGTATCTTGTTCCTGAACTAATGAGATCTACAGTGATTTCCCTTAGGAATTAATTTACCTTCTTAATTCTTATTCATTTTGGTGATACGACTATTTAAATCTGATTCAGACTTCAGAGCTTTGTTGAACATATTCATGTAGAACAAAAGGTCATTTTGCCATATTGACGTTTTGTTGGTATTTATAATTCTCTGTTCTCTCTCGATTCCGAAGATACATGTTGAGGTTCCTGCCCCAAACATTTTCTACTGACACTTCTTCATGCCGAGTGCCTCTTCTCCACAACTATTCCGCTTTAGCTTATGTTTTTGGTTCCATCCAGAGTACAAATCAATCACAGCAATGCTGAAAAAAGATCCTGATTGTGATCAACTTAATTTAGAATAGCACCGCTATGTAAAATATACTAAAATATGTGGAAAACATTTGGCGCAGTTGCTGAGAAATACAGGGATATTCCTGCCTTTACATCTGGGTCGTCATCAGCTACAGCTTCTCTACAAGGATTATTTTTAACCAGTGGGGATGCTTAACACTTGGAGGTGAAAATTGCATTCCTGTGTACATGTTTCAATAGGCAAAGCGCCAGCCAGCAACTGGTTTGTGCGAACCAGAGCCAGAACCCCTTTTCAGATTGTACACCAAAGGACAATTTCGCGAGCTGGATTTTAAAACGGGTTGTTATTGTAACTAAATCACAAGGTTCCCTTGTTTTAAAAATAAATACAAGAAGAAGAATAAATAATCCGTAGTTCATTATCAGGAGGGTTTTCTATGGAAACCTGATCAGAATCATGACACGTCCCCTCAGTTGTTGGTGCTCGAAGGTGCCGGGTCTGACACTGCTGAAACCAGATGGTTTAAAAGCGGCGTAATTACTCTAATTAAGTACGCGGAGGAAGACAGGAGTAAAAATATCAGTTTTGACCGGAGGTTTTTCTGTTCTTGCCTGTGATGATATACAGAAAACCTCTCCAGAAGTATATTGTCAGCGTTGAGTAGATAAGTTGAACCGTAATTTATATAAGAAGCAAACTGGGGAAGATGAATTCCTGCTTTTCTGTCTTTTCCTATTATACCAAAATTTTCTATCTTCCCACTCAGGAATTTGTGCCGGAAAACATTTCTGTGTCCACTTTGGGATCTGTATTTTATTAGGAAATGGCTTGAAAAGCTCCTGCTCTGTCTTTGAAGTTGATTTTTTTTTTTAAATGGACTGTTATACAGACTGCAGTAGAAACTCGTGGCTGCAGGAGGTTCCTCAGCCGGTTCTCGCACCACCGTGGGTAAGAAAAGGGTTTTGTGGCCTCAGAGCATGTGCTGGGACGAGCTATATATAGGATTGTCACCCGCTTCTACAAGTTGTTGCTAACCTTCCATTTATAACTTACTCGCAGACCAACTTCCTCCCATCACACACAAATTAGAGGGTTATCAATAATGTATGAACTAATAAATAATGCTCGTGTGCTGTTGTCAGGGCAACAAACGCCATTCGGGCTGCAAGAGAGCTCCCCATGTCGTGGCAAGTGCATTTGAAGTTCTCCATGTCTGTGAGGCTTCGGCAGAGGAAAACAATGACATTTCTTTGTGTCTCCTTGAGGCAGCTGATGGAGCTGGTGAAGTATATTCTGACTTACAGAAACATGAGAGATCTGCTCCCTTTTAAAAATCAGTATTTAATTTTACTTATTTAACAGCCGTTTACCAAATATCGATATAAACAACGTAGGAATTGCCAGGCTGGGTTACCTGGTACATCTGCAAGGTGTCCAGTGTCTTATGTATGAGTTACCAGGTCGAGATGTTTTGTAAGAACCTTCTAGAAGGTGCCCAGGAGCTGGATGTGACCAGCACCATCTGTCACACAAACTCATCCCCAAGACCTGCAGAGTAAGCTTTTGTTTCTTTTAAAAACTGTGTGGATGTTACTTTTCCAATAACGTGCACAAGCGATGATCCATTGGAGAGCGTCTAAGGTTTTGGCTTTAATTATATTGTGTAGTATTGAATTCCCGAGCTTAATTTTTCATAAAGTGAAACAGCATTTCTTGTAATTAGCCCTGATTTTGTGACCTTTCTGTCTTCTGGTCTTGTTTTTGTTTAACAAATATACATATTCTTAACAAAAAAAAATTAAAACCCCACAACGTAACAAAACCCAGTCAAGAGCCGCCCCAGTGGGAGCGTTTATTGTCGATTCCAGGATCTGGTCCAAAAATAATGTTTGTTTCAATGTGCTCTGTTGCCATCATGTACAGCACCTATTGATTTATAAAAACTTTGGCAGCACACATTAAATATGAGGGAGCCCAGGGAGTTTTGTTCCTGAGTTACCTCAGGAATTTGCAGCTGTCTCATTTTGCCATTGCAAATGGCCCAGCAACCAAAAAATATACGGCGAAGATGCTGAACTTGAGCCATCTTCTGTGAGATGACGTTTATTTCTTAAATCCTGGCAATTTGGCACTGGGAGGGAGAGAAAAAAATTGTCCTCTAGTCTCCGCTCTGCATGTTGGGGGCATTTCACTGATAACCAAAGATGTTACAGTAACAATCTGCTGTATTGGGGGTAAATGCAGCAAATCTATCAGGTCAAGATTGCAAAAACTGAGCTCAGAATTTGGCCACGGCCTCAAGCTGTAAAATCTGACCAGAAAATAATAATAATACAAAATATACAAAACCACAGCCTCAGGGCTGTAAAGCAGCTGCCTGAGGAGCCAGTTTCCATAGGAAACTAAAGCCCAAGCTGTCCTGCTTCAGGTGCTTTGCACGGGATGAAGCCCAATTCCTCTGCCCTTTCGTTGTGACCATCGTTGGGACGTTACTGAATAACTGAACTAATTCCAAAGGTCTCACCTGCATCAGGCTGTTTGTCTCTAAAACTAAAAATGACTCTTGCTGGTTGAGCAGACGTTATTAAAGCCATATTGAAATCAGTCCTGTAGAAAACGAGTATATTAAATGCACAAGTCATCGCAACATCAGGTTTATACAGTTCAGAATATGACTAGTTCCATTGATAAGGCAGGAATTGTCAGTTTTAATTGTTAACTCGAGTTTTCCCCGTTCACCTAAAGAAAAATAATATCATATTTTATTACGCAATTACTTTTTAATTACGTTTGTTGCAGCCCCGAACTTCCAAAAGTGCTGGAAATGGCTTAGCTCTGTTTACCTAACTCTTGAGAACTAACACAGTATATTAAAAATAGGTCCTTTTCTGAACTATTTTGGCAAAGGCCGGGAGCAGAGCACTCGGGGCTCCGCTCGGTTCTGCGCTGGCTGTTTCCATGGGCAATGTCAGGCACAAGGTTGCAGGTAATTTGAGAGGACTCCGGCAATCAGCGCTCCAGCCCCAGCAGTTCCGTAAGGATCAGCAGGAACTATTTAAACTTCAAATGTATTGGCAGAAATGAGGTTTCCTTCCTTCTTACAGCAAAGTCTTTTTAGAGCTCGGCTTAAGGATGCAGCGCAATTTCCAAAGGCTTAAGCATATTTTTAGTGGAAGTGGCTTTTTGACAGTGTTGCTACAAAACCGATTACGTTCCATCTGTAATGTCGTCCCCGAGCAGAGTCTTTTGCAAAGGCAGTTTGTTATAAATTGTTTGTAAATGTCAGATAAAAGCATCGCTCTGCTGCAAGCGACTAGAGGTAGATGTGTAAGAACATTTTCATTAATATTTTATTTAAATATATATTCAGTTCACATAGTTGCCCAGCTCCTTAACTTGCATGAGTACTGAAATAAGATGACAATAATGTATTTAAAAAATACTGAAATTCGCTGAGAAGGCATCCAGAAATGGAATTTGACATTTTTACAAATGTGGCCTGTATTTAGTTTCTAGTAATAATAATTAATGAGATCTGCGTATGCTTTCCTTTCAGAGCTGTAATGTGGAAATGCAGCCGCTGCCTCCCGAGCCGCACAGACCCTCAGGAGCCTCAGGTCCCGTCATCCTGCTCCAGAAGCCGGCGGTGCTGGTGAGCGAGGGCAGCACCACCTTAGGCAGCTGGTTGTGCTGATGAAAGAGGAGAAAAACCCACTTTTCCTTCCTATAAACTCCCCAGGGACTGCGCCACGTAGACTGTAAATATTTGGAGCTTACCTTTGCGAGCGGCATGTTTTATTTGAAAAGATGTAGATTGTAAGGCAACAGAAAACTGAGACAAACTGCTCGTCTTGTTACCCCAGTCCCAGCTCTGGTCAGGAAGTAAAAAGGCAGATTTGGTTTATGTGCGTCTCATTCATGTGGCCTTTCTGTGTCCTGAGCGAGAACTGCGCCGGGAGGGCAGGGACATCTAGTGGGAATGCGATTTTTACAGTGGCAGACGACACCTTTTATTGAACTACAGCCTTTTCAAAATAGCGCATTCAAAGATGATGCCCAAGGGCCGAAAGGCTGCTCATGTCGTTACTGCCTCTGCAGCCCCAGTCTGTATTGGACTTTTGATGAAGCAAAATGATGGCAAAGTAGCGATTTTCATTTTCACCTGGGTTTAAATCATGGAATAACCATTTCCAGCTCACCTTGATGTGGGGGAGCGCAGCTGGAAGCGAAGCGTCCCTGGGCTGAGCTGCAACTGCTGCTTCCTTCCAGAAAATAGACGTATCGTGTCACATCTCAGCCGGAGCGGCAATTCCAGAGTGACTCAGTGTCTAAGTCTTGCTCCCCAGCGTCACATAATCCGGCCTAGCCACTGATACTCTTTTTTTTTTAGATCTTAGCAAAGGAGGGAGACAAGAAGGGAAGAGCCAGGAAAAAAGAAATTAGACAATGTTGCACTAAGTCAAAATTACAAATGAGTATTTCAAATAATACTTCTAGCATCGCTTTTCATTCCTGCTGCACGCTGAAGAGTCGCTGCAGCCCCGTGTCGTATGTGGATTAAGTCACAGGTTCAAGCTGATCTCTCCTGAAACAGGTTTCTGGAGTTCAAGGATCTCCACTAAAAATAACTTGCTTCTTGTAACTTGACAAATGGAAAATGCAATCATGGAGAGGTTGGTTTTGGGTTACAGACAGGAAAATGGCTTTGGGATCATCCAGTCCTGCTCATATCAGAGCGACTGAAGCACAAGCAGCAAAATTCGATCTCCTGGCTGGCAGTGTTTGCTTAGATACCATTATTTTTGCAGCAAAAATATTTCTAAAACATTGTAACAATGATAATAATTTAAAAACTAAACACAGCTCCTTTTCAAGCCATTATCAGAGTAAAAAATAGTTGTGGAGATGCTGGATGACTCAAGAAATCAGAAGGGCCTAGTGAACAATTTACCTAAAAGTTATCAAATCAAACCCAGCCTGGTTTGATGTTAATTGGCGGTGGCTGTTGAGCAGACTAAGTGCAATGAGTTTGCTAATGCGATTTCCAGGGGCAGAGTCTTTGCTGATACCAGAGCTCTGACCGGCTCAAGTTACAAGCATTATCTTTCCACTCCTACACACCGTTCCCCTGATTTAAGGTGGTTTGGTGTTAGGAGGAACTTTGTGCAAGAGCTGATTTTATCAGAGGTGCCCAGTCACCAGTCCTGAATGACAAAACCGTGTCACTGCTGTCCCTGCAGGCTGCACAGCACACATCACGCTCCTGTGTTACCAGGATAACCAGCAAACAGCCGTTGCCTTCCCTTTCTTCTTCAGGAATCCACTCCCTGTCATGAGCAGCAAGGAGAAAAGTGGAAAATATGATAAAAAAATTAACTCTCCATATGCAAGAGTCCTAAATGCCAAATGTGAGACCACCAGAAGAGCTTAGAAACAAGGAAACTAAGAAAGTAGGATTATTGTCAAAAGGCGTCGCTGGTTTTTGGCCCAGGAGAGGCGTGGGTTGACACCCAGCAGTGCATTTTCCCAGGTTAACGGTGATTAATTTGTACACGTTGATATGGGTTTCGTGTCCATGTTACGACACAGTTAATTAAATTTATATCTGGCTGATCAGGTAACACCTGCCACCTTTTCCTCAAGCAAAAAGGCCCCACACGTGGAACGGTGGAGTGCAGAGGGATTTGGCTACAGTCCATGCGTGTGTCCAAGTCTTGTAAAATAACGTTAAACAGTAAGTTTGTCAGAATTCTGCCTGGTTGTGCATAGCTGGATACAGAGGAAAGTTTATTTCTGATGTTGCTGCCTTCTTCCATATTTCATTTCTGATACTCAAATATCTGCCTACCTTTGACAGGAAAATGAATAATTTATCACAGGATGCTGTTCAAGTAAAAGCAAAACAAGGAAATAGTTTACACAACTTGAATCGGGAGTGCTGCAGTCTCAACATTTAACACTTCCAACCCTACAAACTGGCCTTATACAACCTCTGGTTTACAGGAGCAAATGTGGAGCAGCCTCTATTTTTGCTGAAGGGTGAAGCTGTGGAATCACCGGCAGGTTCTCAGCGGGCAGAGCCGCGATCCACAGCCCCTCGACAGGGCTCAGCTTGGGGAACCACCCGGCCTGGCTGCAAACGGGTCCTGCAAAAGGCCACTCGCCTCCCGACGATCAGCAGTTGGATACTGAGCTTCACCGTACCCAGCAAGGGAGCCGCGACCAGATTAAAACTCACCTGCGAGACACAACTTGTGGCGTTGCCGAGGCCGCTCCAGCTCCCGTGAGCCAGGACACACTCGAGAGTTACCGACCTGCTTTAGACATGCCCAGAAATGCGCATTGCCTGGACGTGCAGCTTCGTAACGACCCGGACAGCTCGTTTTCTAATTTGTAACAGATGGTATTTATGGAAAAACTCCATCCTCACAATTCCAACATCGCCCAGTACCAGCGACTTCATAAACTTCAAGTATTTGTAATGAATGTCCAAAGTAGGAATTGAGAGGGACAGAATATAAACCCTCTTCTTAAATGAACTGTCTCCACAGAGATGCTGGAGCAACAAACCGGTTTTGTATTCCATGAAAACTACAGAGTTCTGAGCAATGATTTATTGGTTATTCTGATCACTAACCCACAACTGGAAGTATCAAAATCAACTTTATAATGATTTGCTCCACGTTTCAACTTACGTTTGGTGTATTCCAGTACATATTCCTATTAAATTCAGATCATCTAAACGCTATTTCCATTTTCTTTACAGATATTGCTCCCAATTCTCCTCCAGCACGGACTCGCTGGATAAATTTAGTTGTTGATCAATAAGCAATAGTGGGTACACCCCGTTGTTACTCCTAAGTCTTATTTACCTACAACGGACCAGTCTGTAGAATTTTTAAATATCCTATAGCGTTGTGAATTAAATAAAAGGAATAATTTTATATCCAATAAAAATACCAGCATTATCCAACATAATGTGAGAAAAAGAGGAATTTACACCTGTACCTTACATGGACATCAAATAGGTTTTATTTACTATGAGAAACAACAGGAGATTAGAAAACAGAACAATGACAGATATTTATCATTTGAAAATGCTGAAATGAAACAAGAGAAACAATCTTTCCCACTTTTCTTGCAGACAAGGTCTTGAAACACAGCGGGTTTAACACACGACCAAGTGCAACTAACACTGTTCATAAAGAACGAGTAAAAACGTGTGAGAATGCAAATTTAATACATTTTCCTTTTACATCAGCCATCTAAAAAATGGAAGACAAGCAAAGTCCATCTCCAGAATCATCCTCTGGTTTTTTTGTCACTACAGATCGCAGAATAAGGAAAAATAAAAATAACCCTTATGAATTTCTTCGCTCACCTGGGAAAGCTGCTGTGGTCGTTTCCAACCAGGGGTGTCCAGAGGTGGGGGCTCCGTGTGGCTCTACTGATGGAACAGTTTTCTCAGAGCTCTGCTAAGGTACCTCAGAATAACCACTATTGTATTTTATTTGGTTGATCTCTGACATTTAGTTGGATGATGGGCAGATTTTTTAATGTAGGTATAGTCAGGCTAAATTGGCTATATGTTCAAATAGGACTAATCTTTCATCATTTTAAAGTCACACCTAGACAAACCGAGCCTTCGTAGACTGAAAACAGTCGCTCTGTTCAGAAATATTAGGTAATATTAACATAGCTGTTATTAATTGGCATGTCATTAATCTTGTTGAACAAAGGTCTGTACCATTACACACAATAATATTTATATTATTTCCCATTAAGTATCCATAGAAAGCTCTCTTTTCCAGATTATCGAACATTTTAATGTGCTTAAAATAATATTTCCTGAAGCCTGCTGCAAACTGTACAAATTTCTTTCAAAGGACAGCATAACATTTTCCTGCGGTCGCTGCCGGGCGCCGACAGCAGCGGGAGATGTTCACGGAAATGTAAACCATTCTCCCCGCTCAAGCCCAGCAGCAGGAGCCAGGACCCGGAACCGGAGGAGCCCCTGAGCCGGGAGCCCGTCCGCAGATGTGGGGGATTCCCGCGGCGCGGGGCGGCAGGAAGCGGCGCTCACAGGACAGCGCTTGCCCTGGATCCTCCAGCTGCGGGACATGGAGCGGGGGAGTCGCCTGGTAAATCTGCACTTGCTTTGACATCTTATTTTTCATTTATCTTTCAACTGCTACGTCATTATATATATATATATGGGGTTTTTTTTGATCGGGAGGTATAAAATTACATCTCCTTGGGCTGTCAGGTTTTTTACAGCCCAGAGGAATCCAGTACAAAAAAAGAAAATGACACTGCTGTGATAGCCTTCCCGTCCACTCCAATAAGTTCAGGAGAAAAACAGAGGATAGAACATTCTTGTTTATTCAGATGAAATATTTATTCTCTGTACAGCTCATACTGAGTATTAAAATCCCCTCAAAAGGGAAGAAGAGAGCGATGTGCTGGGAGGATCTGAGGAGAGCTCAGGCCACCGGGCTGCCCATGAGCCGCTCCTGCCGCAGCGCGATCAGCCTCTGGAACCACTTCTCTTCTGCCTCCGCCTTCTCGATGAACAGCTGAGAGACACGGGAGAGGAGCAAAAGGAGGTAAAACGCATTAACTTTGTTTGTTATCATCTGTTGAGATACGTATTGACTATTTCAGTGTCCAGGTACATAAGAGGTGACATAACTACCTAGTAAAGGTAGAGACTTTAATAACTGGAAAGCCAAGACGTTCCGGTTTCAGTGCCCTCCCGAAGCAGCAAGTTTGTCATATTGAACAGGTCTTGATCTTTGTCAGCATTGTTCATTATACACAGCTTGCATTAGTTTATTTACTGCAAGTCACTTTTAACTCACTAATTCTAAAAATCTGCCCTAAGTACTCCTGAAAAGAAATCTGCCGAAGTTTAGCCACATGTTTAAAATTCTCTAAAGTGTGTAATGCATTTAAAGCTTTACGATTTGGCAAGATGGGCAAGTGCTGAGTTTCCAACTACACAAACCACAAGCCATTTTTCCTGAATTTTTATTGCATAGGAATATTTATATAAACAGGATCTTAAATCCCCTCGCATTATATTAGTATGCTACTTTGTTGTAAAATGTGTTTGTAACTCCAAAACTACATGGCTGGTGAACAAGAGCTTTTGTAATTACTCTCTGTTGGATGGCACAAGGATTGTGACTGTTTTTGAGGCGTTAATTGAGGGTCTTCACAAATTATTTAAGGAGAACGGTTGTTAGGCCACACGAACCTGCTCTCATTCAATGGGCCGTCTTGTTGGAAAGCTAAAGTAAATACCAACACACTTACGTTTGGATGCGCTAAAGAATTGTCGTCTTGGTATTTGATGGCAGTGGGAATACTGGCAGGTGCTGGCTCTTTTTCAGGAGCAGGCGCATCGGCAGCTCCCGCTCCGACAGTTACAGGTTCGTATGGTAGATCAGGAGGCTCCGTTGACTAAAAAGAAAGAAACATCGGAATTTTATCCTCAAACTCCTAAATGAAAAGAATCCTCATGCAAATACTACCAGACTAAACACACAAAGTGAGAAAAAGGGATTGCAAAGGCAGGAGGAGAGAGCTTGCAGAACAGCAGCACTGGGGTTCCAGATCACTTTCTGAAGAAGCCACATGGACTTCTCGGAGACTTCTGGAAAGGCAAGAAAATGTGTGTTCTGGGGGAAACAAACAGCAGTAATTCCAAACACTTCACTGTCGGGTGGAAAAACTGAACAAGGCTTTGCTTGTGTACTTCACATGCAAGAGCATCCGAGTTCCCTAGAAGCCAAAATGCAGGGAAAGTTCTGAAACCCGAATGCCTCGTGTTAGGTTTTGGAAAGCTCTCTGAAAAAACCGCCGGTTTGTGTCAGGGACTAAATATAGTCTTGATGTCTGGCTTCAGTTAAGCAGAATTAAAAATACCAATCTCTACTTTTAACTAAAATGTAAATGTCCGATTACTTTTGGATTTTAATTTTCTGCTTTTCCTTAAAAAGTTCTTCACGGTTTTGCATGATTTTAGAAGAATTTTTAAAAATCAGAGTTGCTCAGCATAGGTAGAACAGACTGTCAAAACGATTGATTGTATTGAAATTCTTACACATTGAAATGCATTCTTCCCTGAACTCCAAGAACGTCGGAGAGTCGTCGGTGGGACTGAAGATTGTCAACATCCATGCTTTCTCATCAGCGGAAGCTCCATTAACAGCGCAGCTCCCACCCGGCTCTGAACGGATCACGCACCCAGAGAGGATATTGCAAACTTACCTTTTTGACTTCTTTACTCGATCGGAACGTCTGAGGAACAAAGGAGTCACTTTCAATAGCTTCAATTTCCTTCACTCGCTTCACTTGCTCGACCAGGGTGGCTTGGTCTACAAAGAGAAGGTGTCATGTCAGGACACATTAGTGTAAACCTGCAACAAATTCCGTGTCCAAGTAATGCCCTGAATATATTTTACAACAGTACATACTGGAAAAAAAATGGTAATGCAGGCTGAAATACTCTGTACAAAGAAAAACTCTCTTCTTTAGTAAAACTATCAACAGTGAGTTGGCTGTTGTTCAACGTATGATATTGTTCAAGATGTTAACTTCAGAATTTCCAGAGGTGTCCTTGCAGGGTAACGTCTGATTTACGGCATTGGGATTTTCTGGAGAAGCGAAAGATTTGGAGACGGTGGGGACAACTCAAGGGTATCATCTGTACAGAGCGGTAAATCTGCTTGTGTGGAGGCCAATTTGGCTTCTGCTGCTGCTATCTCGAGAGATGTGGCATCATCTGTGTTCTCAGGACATCCTTTTGCAAGAGGTTAAGAGATTAAATCAGCTGAGCTGTAAGGTGAGAGCTCAGCCCAACAAAACTGGGCATCGCCTCCAAAACTCTGCGGGTGAGCTGGGAGCAGGACCTGAGCTCAGCGCTCACCGAACCACACGTGGAGCGACAACGCAAAACCGACGTTGCCACAAAGATGCGGCAAAAACAACCTGGGGATTTCACAAATACACAATAATACCTTAACCACTCTAAACCACAAATTTAAATAAAAGAGAAATTGTAATTATATATTTAGTAGTGTATACATACGTATGTATAAAAGGTTAAATTTCTTGTTCCAGAGAAAGCAAAGTATATTTAAAATCAGGAAAGGTGCTTGTAGACCAAAAGAATTATTGAGAAATTCGGATGTACTGAATTCTTTCCCTTTATACAAATGTCTAAATCCACATTCACAGAGGTGCACATATACACTGCAAAATACTTTCTCTTTTGCATTAAAAAAAAAATAACAAAACAAACAGTAACTTACATTCACTGAAAACTCATTTCAGTCTATTACTGACAAGTGGAGCTTCAGATGAGCAATTAAACTAATAGCAGCTCGGAAATGTTCCTGGAACGGCCGTGTTCACGCTAAATTAACAGCCTCGTTTTATACCAACAGGTTGTACCGCAGAACTGGTTTATTTTCAGTCCCGGGCAGCGTGGCGTGTTCATTACGGTGCATCTGACACCAACGTGTTTCCTTTACCGTCTGTTTCATTTGCTGCTGCTTCAGATCCGCGGCTCAGTTCATCTTCCTCACCGCAGTGACGGGCAAATCTGGAATTCATTCTGCTAACTGCACGCTTGCCTTTCGGATTTTAACCGATTTCTCTTGGCCGTGCTCACTGCTCTTGGCCATTTGCTTCGCACCCAGCGCGTGGGGTCGGCTGCAACGCTGGAGGCGCCGACCTGAGCGGGTTTTGCTGTGAGCAGCTTTTATAACATAGATCAGTCAGAGGAAAGATGGGAAGAGACGTCGCTCTCAAGCAGCAAAAATTGCTGCTGAGAAAGTGTTTGGGAATATGGTTTAGTCTCTATGGATAAGATGGACAGAAAAAATCAGGAACATGCGAATTATTTCTGCAAATGTTGGACGTGCGGAAAGTGAAACACCCGGATGATGCTCAAGGGGTTGTGGAGCCTCAGCAAAGCTTCAGCTTAGGCCAGGCTTAATACAAGAGCTGTGCTACGGCCAAATGCGTAAAGCTGTCTTTATACCCGATTCTTTTGAATTTAGAAAGAAAAGAAATATAAACTTGCTTCCAATTAAGCTTGTGTTTAAAAGTTCTGTTGCTTGGCTGCTAAAGTTTTCTTTGTTTAACAAAAGATTTCTAAGGATCCCAAAGGGAGAGGGAATCGGAATTCATCCAGCTCTTGAGGGCAAATAAAGGGACGGTGAGTGCGCCTGGGATTAAAAGGAGGAATCAGAGAAAGGCAGGTGAATATAGATTTAAAATCCATTGCTCAACTCTGATTTCACAAATCCTGCGGTCAATCCCCAGCCTGTTACAGCATCTTACACAAACCTATGGGAATGACAAATTATTCAAGGGGCAAAAATCACTAAATGTTTAGAATTACATCAGTGACATTAACTTGGGGCAAATGGAGTGGAGGAAGCAGAACCCATTAGCGTCGGGTTTGACAAACACATTATTGGGAGATAAAACGACTTCCATGTGTTGTTTGTCAGATGTCAGGAGGAAGGATATGTATTTCCTAGTAAAATCAAAAATAATGGAGTCAGAAAGCTCAGAGGCTACAGACACAAAAAATAAATCAATACTAACTCATTGCGCGGCGAGTCCTTTTACCGCGTTACGGTGAAGAAACGAACTGAATCGTCTGTTAGGGCTTGTTGAGGCTGCTTTTATGAAAAGGCGATTCAGCAGAGGCCGCGGTCACCCCGGCAGCAGCTCCTGCGCCCCAGTTCTGCCCCTCCACGGGAAACTCAGTCTATGGGAGAACGTGGAGCTCGTGCCATTTTATAGCAATTAAGGATTTTTGCCCCCGTTAGCCCAGGGAGGGATTTAACAACATCAGAGATGATTCCGTATTTTACACTGCCAGGCTATATTCACATCTATCTACATCTTCCCACACATACATATATATACATACACACATCCTCTACAGCTGCTGTTTGCGTACTGAATTAGTCCATGTAAGCAGTAATTTTAAATGTCGCTTTAGGAATAAAATATCTATTGATCGTTTAGATGCCATCCAAAAATTTGACACGCACACTAATTAGAAACACCAGAGAATGGGGTAAACGCAAAAGTAACTCGCCTGCAAGTTCCATGTAAAATAGTCCCATTTCTTATTGCTGAAGACAAAGCTGCTGCAGAAGCCCGCAAAGAATTGAACACGCGTTGAAACTAAAGCATTAAATGACTGATAATATCTGGGGAATGACCCATTAAATAAAAACGTATTTTAAATATTTCTTGCATAATCTTTAGGCGTTAATTTGTAATTCTTACAGGTTTCATTGCTGATCTATAATCCCGACCGTGAAAATGAACCCGTGCCTTTACCTAAGGAGTTTTCTTTCAAGCAGGTCTAACTTAAATATCAAAGCATTGGCATAATAAACCTACAATATTCCTCAGAATATATGTTTCTTCGTATCTTGCTAATTATATTTAAAGAGGTATAGCTGGTTAATGTAATTGACCCACTTACAATATAAAACATTTTAAGTAATGTGCTTTGAAATACCTGCCAAAAAAGTTGCTATTTTTTCTGCTCTTTTGTTCATGAGTTGAGGATTAAAAGAAGAAAACACAAATAGATACCAGGTTAAAGAAACCAACTGAAAAGGAAAACATTGTCCCCTTCATCCCATTTTAGGATGAGCTCAGGTGGTCCTGTGGGGTTTTTATCTGGACTGAGACCTCCAAAGAAAGAAGTTTCGCTGCCAAAGTCACCAGAAGGATGAAACACCCTCCCGAGTGCGCAGCTGTGGCCAGAGGAAGTTCGGATTGTGCATCTGTAATTGTAAGTACTCTGGAACTACAATTATAATGTGCTAAAGGAGCATGTTGTAAGTATTCTAGGGCTTACTAGGGAGTCTTGGAGCACTGACAGTGTAATGTAATTCCACCCTCGCTTTCACAGTATTTTCAAACAAGTCTGGACACTAATAGCTTTTTCTTTAAAAAGAGTGGAAATATTGGGTATAAAATCAAGCAGGAGACACGGTGGTCACCTTTAGCAATTTAATTCTGCATATAAGAACGTTTAATTGAAGCATTTTAATCACATTTGGATTGGTGCTCGCAGGTTACCTCCACCAGCACGCTATTCCCTACACTCTCATTTTTAGGCTTTTTGGGGTATTTTTGAAAATATTCTGGGATAAAAAGTCCAGCTCGGGCCATAAGGCGGGATGAAACATCCCTAACGTGTTTCAATGATTTGAGAGGGCCGTGTCTTCCCGACCGCGGCCGTCACCCGCTGCCCCGCGGAGCCGCGCGCTCCCCGCACACAGCGAGACGTGTAACTCGATGCTCAATTTACCCTTGTCTCGTAGGAGATTTTTTCCCCGCTAATTGATAGAAATTAAGCCATTAATCAAGCCACCAGCCATCATTCAAACCGGGGAAGATGAATACAAACTTTCATCATAACCACCTTCCCCATTTTAGTGTTCATTAGCATTAATTTTTAATGCAATTATGCTATTCTTTTACGCTGAGCTCATAAATTACTGCTCTTTTGTTGCTCGCTGGCCTTGTAAAATCCAAGGTAATGCTTTGTGCTCTGATCTTAAAGGCAATTACTGGCTTCTTCTATCTTTTATATATCTCTATCCTAAATAACCTCTCTATTGTATGTACAAACTAATGAGTGTACATATTACCTATACGATAATATATTACAATTTGTCTCTGTTAAACCTGTTCACGTATCTGTTCTACACATTCAGCTAAATAAAAGTATTTCTGCATTTACCCACACCCCGCTATATATACAGGGGTCTGACTGTATGGAAACAACAGAACCAAAGTCCCACAGTGAAGTGCTGGATGTATAGAAAAAGAATCAGTGTATTGAACAGTGGCAATAAGATCCATACCTGAAGTTGGGGACCTGCGCAGGAATTGAGGCTTTGGACTTTCCTGTGTCTGCACTTCACAAAGTGATGCTGCAAGTGATTGTTATATTTTCTACGGCATGTTATAAAGTCTGGGATCATCCGCAGATTCTTTCAAGATGAGGGATTTATTCGGTGTGTTTAACAGTTCCACACGCTGACACACGGTGCCACTGTGATGCTCAGTGTCAATAACAGCAACTTCCAGGCTTTTATTCCCGTCCATATATTGATTCTCAGTAACGCAGCAGGGGAAATGCATGGGGGCTGCAGCCACCTCTGGCTGCCCTCAAACACCGAACACACAATTGAAGCGGTGAAAGGAAAAATTAAATGAAGATTAGCAAATTGCTGTTTGTTTGGGGTTTTTTTTAATTGCTTTTCTGCTTCTTTCCTGGGCCAGGCTTTTAGCTGCCACATGAAAACAAGCCATTCGCACCAGCTAAACATCTGTCTAGCGCCAATAAAATACCACACACGTATTTAAAATCCCATTTCATCCAGACCTGAGCCAGCAGAAACGGGGCGGTTCTCAGTTAAGTCTCACACTCCTCCACAGGTTCCCCGGTCCCTCGGATAACTGCCCGTGTGACACGCAGTAAGTACACGAGCAACCACCAAGATCATCACAAAACCAGTTTTTAACAGAAGATAAAAGACTCAACACCAGCGATTGTGTTTTAAACAAATAGATATGATTTCAAGTTAACCAAAGGAACAGACTCCCCAAGCTTCACGGGCTCCTTCATTCATCCCATTTTGGTGAACACAGACATTGGCTCCACACCGAGATGCTCCAATTCGCTTCTTCCCGCTGCCGGCAAAGCACCGAACGGCCTCAATGCCGGCACAGACCTGCCCGGAGCACCAAAACACGCGAAATCCGGTAAAACCTTCAATAGGATGCGCTCGGTCCCCCGTCCTCACTCAGAGCGCTGGGTGTGAATACGGATGCCCCCGATGAGCAAACGAATGTTTCACCACAAGGCACGAAGCAAACCCGACCCCAGCAGCAGGGCGGCCGTGTCCAGAACGGGAATGCCGCCCCGGCTCACCCCGGCCTGCGATGACACCGATGACACCCCAGCCCTGACGGTTTTCTAGCCAAAAACATTGCTGTTTTTTCTCTCAAGTTTGGTAGAAAATGAAATTTAAGATACCAAAAATACATTAGCCAAAGTTTTTGAGAGGTCTTGCAGAGCCCACTTATCATAAATCCATATCAATGACACTGTTAAAGCACTGGTTAATACTTATTTTATGAATATATATATGTATATATTATGGATTACATATGGCCCTGGTAACAACACTTGTAGTGAAGATTGCCTGGCCCATTGTGCTGTAAGATCCTGCAACTCTGTCAAACCTGAAATATTTGTGGTTAAAATCTTGTGTTTCTATCTACCTGAAGCACAATATTTTGCAGATTTCAGTCCAGCCGTTCATGAAGATACAGGGAAAGGGCCATTATTGCCAATTATTGGCAAACTTCTAAAAATTCACCTTCGTTTAGTCAAACCATAATACTTTGAAATCCCATTTGCTCCTGCTTTACCAAGATTTCTTATTTTTCAACCCCGAAAGACCAAAGAAAGGTTTAATACACACAACGTCGCGTGGTTTGTTATGTCCAACAAGGATCTACAAGCTTAAAACCCCCAGACTTTATTTGAAGTGACGTGGGATGAAACCATCCCAAGTGGAAGCGAAAAGGCAAAAATTAAGTATGCTGAGGACAATGTTCTGCTTTAAAAGTTCTCCGCAGCTGCCACCCTGCGGTACTTCTGTCTCTGCTCTCTTCTTAAAACCAGAATTAATAAAGCTCGCTCGACTCACCGGGCTGTAGGGAGGATAAAAGCGTTAATGTCGGGGACACGTTTGGACCCCGCGGTGATGAGCCCCCGGAACAGCCCGTGACGAAATCCATAGCGCTGCTTTCCGGACGAGGTTTGCATAGCTACGGTAAAATCAAGCACAGAGCTGCATACTGAGTAACGCAAATCTAAAATAATTAATAGTTCACGTTAACTAGAGACTGTTCAAAATGAAGCGACGCTGACTGAGGCAAAGACCCTGCGGAAAATGTGCAGTTACACTTTTCATAATGCTTGATTCTGGGTTTTTCCTTATTTTCCAAGCGTTTGGCCTGTCTTGCTGCGGTTTTGGGGTGGGTGTGTGTGTGCACAAACATCTGGATGCATTTGCACACACACAGATGCACTTTCTTCTAGACCCAGCTCAGCATCGGGACACAGAGATAAGACCCGGGCTCAGCGCCCTCCACGAACCAGTCCAGCGCTACATGAGATGCCCAAATTAAAGAGTAAGAAGGGATTTCACATTTCATCAGCCTTTTGATATTCTTGAAGACTATTTCTCTGCTCCAACCCTCTGATTTAGCCAATCCCACTCACCCACTCCAGGGACGGAGCTTCCTGGGACACAACATGATTTTGCTTTGTATTTTGGATGAGCTGGGGGCAAAGCAAAACAGAAAGGGGAAAAACCCACCTGTCTTACAATTGTCATTGGAGAAAATAATGACAAGAAATTCCTTCCCTGGGAAACGTGGGAAGTGATTTTCCCCATCCCAGTGCAGGGAGCCCCCACAGGCGCTTTCGGTGCCCGTGGTGAAGCATTGCTCAGGCTTTGTCATTGTGCACCAGCACTTTAAGCCAGGCTTAGCCCAAGAAAACCTAAACATTGAGTGTCTGACTGCACTATTCAATTTTTTATTTTATTTTTAATTTCTGCGGTGGGTTATTTTGGCAAAGGGCTAAAACACCACAGGTGGTCCCAACCCAGCATCGTCCCACCTGGCTTCTCTGGAGCATGGGATGGGACTAAGTGTCAGCCCTAAACCCGGCTCAGCCCATTGAGTCTTAGCACAGGGCTCATTGTGGCTGTATCGTACAATCCACCCGGGACACAGCACGTGCTCTGTTTACGATTTCTTTGCCCTTTTCTGTTAGTTTCTGTGGCGTTTGTCGGCCTCCTTCATCCTTCACACGTTTCTCATGTTTCAAAAATAGCGGTCGACTCATCCTCCCTCTTGTAAAGTTTCTTTTCCCTGTATATTAAATATATTCTTGTTTAAATCGAAAAAGAAACCGATGATTTGGAGACAAATAGCAAGCGGTATTTCACTGCTGGAAGGAGCCTGCGCGATGTGGATTTAGTGTCAAAATGTAAATCTGGGAATTTTGCCATGTTAAATTATAGGAACGCAGGCCCAGGAACGGGGTGATACCTTAATGCTTCAATGTGAAGGAAAGAAAACATAACTCAATTAAAATATGGACTTTGGGGACTTTTCTGACACTCTATATACTTGGGAAAGCTGCCACCTACCCTGACCTTTCCATTATAATTACGTATGTCATCTTAAATATCATTAATTTAGCCTGTATTTCACTCATCCTACGTGTTTACCGAGCGTCTGGATTTTCTCTTTGACTTTCATAACCCATCTCCTTCCAGGGAAGGAAAATACTTCAATAAAATAACAGACAACTTTCTTGCAATTACTTTGGAGAACAGCGATATTGACTTTAAACTAATAACCAGCGAATATTTAGCTGCCTGATGCTTTGAACGTATTTCTTTTAAAGCCGGCGTGATGACTTACACACGAACTTGGAGGAAATGCACACGTTTCTGTGGGATTGTCGCTTAAATCAAAAAGACAAGGCCCTTCTGACTGCAAGTAATTAATTCATTTAAAGTCTGCAGAGCCGCTTCTCATTTACATCGAGCGCTGCATTCAATTACTCCTCTAAGTGTGAGTTTTAATGTAAAATCAGACTCCAGGACCAGAAGGACAATCGCCGGATCCGTCTCCATCACCTGTATCGACACAGAGCGAATGCGGCGCCGTGTACACCGAGAGTTAGTCCTGCCCTACAGTTCAGCGAGAGATTAGAAGGGATGCACATATTTAAGTTAAAATAATCATTATTTTTTAAATGGAGCACTGAGCAGGTTGAGATCTAAACCTGTGTCTTGGGTAAGCTGGGGCAGCAGCACCTACACAATAGTTACAGTCCCTGAGAAGAGAAAAAGCAAACTCAGATGAAAATAAGACAAGTGTCGCCCGGTGTAAAGATGTTTTAAACGGAAAACGGTCACCCTCTCCCCAAAAATCCACTCGGCATGTAAAGCCTTTTCCTTAGAAATAGCTTTGCTTTCCATTTTCACAACTTACAACGCACAGAAGCGTCCATGCTGTTTAATCATCGCCCAGCTGGTGCATTGATTGCTCTATGTCTTTATTTGCCGCTAATGCTGGAAGCCCAAGACCAGAGTCTCTACCTGCAAAACTTCTTTATAGAAACCACCAAGTGCTGTGGTATTTTTACGTATTATTTTCTAGATATATCTAGATTTTGTAGCCACTTCAAAATCCTTCAACTATGTTTAATTAATTACTTGAGAGTTTTAAGCCAAAGATGTAAATCCTGCGTGCTTTTTTGAGAAAAATAATGCAAATATCTATATTTTCTTACACATGCAACCCTGCAAGCTCAGAGATGTCCCTTTGTTGCTTTGCCATTTGCTTTTTTAAGCACAAAACCCCGAAAGCACAACCATACACTTGGAGAATGAAAAGAAAATGATTGGAATATTTCACAGAATCCCAGAATGTCAGGGGTTGGAAGGGACCTGGAAAGCTCACCCAGTGCAATCCCCCCATGGAGCAGGAACACCCAGATGAGGTTACACAGGAAGGTGTCCAGGCGGGTTGGAATGTCTGCACAGAAGGAGACTCCACAACCCCCTGGGCAGCCTGGGCCAGGCTCTGCCACCCTCACCAGGAACAAGTTTCTTCTCAAATTTAAGCGGAACCTTTTGTGTTCCAGTTTGAACTCATTACCTCTTGTCCTATCATTGGTTGTCACCGAGAAGAGCCTGGCTCCATCCTCCTGACACTCACCCTTTATGTATTTGTAAACATTAATGAGGTCACCCCTCAGTCTCCTCTTGTCCAGCTCCAGAGCCCCAGCTCCCTCAGCCTTTCCTCACACGGGAGATGCTCCACTCCCTTCAGCATCTTGGTGGCTGCGCTGGACTCTCTCCAGCAGTTCCCTGTCCTGCTGGAACTGAGGGGCCACAACTGGACACAATATTCCAGGTGTGGTCTCCCCAGGGCAGAGCAGAGGGGCAGGAGAACCTCTCTGACCTACTGACCACCCCCTTCTAACCCACCCCAGGTACCATTGGCCTTCCTGGCCACAAGGGCCCAGTGCTGGCTCATGGTCACCCTGCTGTCCCCAGGACCCCCAGGTCCCTTTCCCTTACACTGCTCTCTAATAGGTCATTCCCCAGCTTATACTGGAACCTGGGTTGTTCCTGCCCAGACTCTACACTTGCCCTTGTTATATTTCAACTCTCCAGCCTGTCCAGGTCTCTGATGGCAGCACAGCCTCTGGTGTGTCACCACTCCTCCCAGCTTGGCGTCATCAGCAAACTTGCTGATAGCCAAGAATGAGGCTTCGCTTTCTTCTGCTTTGATTAACGTGCTGTGACGTGAACTGATCGATCCATTTCTTCATCTGCTTTCTAACGACTTCACAACTCTACAAGAGACCCCAAAAAAGGGTTATTTTGTGTCTAAAGCCGCTGTGGAAACTCAGGTCAACTCTAAACCCACCGAAACCTTAGGAACCCTCTGGGGGGAGGGTGTAATAGTTTTTGATTGAATTGATTGTTCCCCGACAATCCGCGACTCAGCCTCGCAAATGCATCAGCTCGGTAATGAGGAGCTATTAAGTCGATTGATTTTCTGATTTCAATTGATAGCGAACAGGCCAAAGCTACACATCAATATTTGCGTAAGTAATACCCAAGAGCTATCAATTCTAACAAATGAAAACCTCAATAGAGCAAACAGTGCAAATTAATGGAAATTTAAAGACCAAACCTCAGAATTTAAGTGAAATATTCGATGAATGGGTAAACACGCTTAACGTTTCGGGAGAATTCGGGGGTTTAGGTGAGGGAAACAAATCTACAGAAGCTCCCAGAAGATGCTCTGTGCGTGGTACCCAACCCGGGAACGCCACAACACGGAGGTTTTTTAATATTGATGGAATATCAAAAAGAAGCAATAAAAATGCAGTTTCCTCCGAGCCAGGAGGAATTTTCCTTGTTTTCCTTTTTATTATTATTATTCACGGGGTTTATGAGAGGGCTGAAAATCAGGTTTTTCAAGAACTCGCGCCCCTCTGGGTTCAAACGCCGCCGGTTTATTTTCCCTTGGAGAAGAAGCAGCTTTTCAATACGTAGCTATAATTTCTTTTTTAAATGACTGAAGTCAGAAAACTAATGACGTGATTGCTTTACAATCCCATTACCTTAACTGATGCTCGTCTCCGACTGATCCTTTAGCACAGAGAAACGCCATCGAGACGGCAGTAAAATACACAACATGAATGAAGTACAGAAGCCGCTTTTGGTTTTCATCTGCCTTCAATTTTAAAGACAATCTCCAGTCTTTTAATTTGCAAAAACAAAGTCATCGATTGCTCTGAGACAACATAAGGTTATCGGTATTTTCACTTTTAGAAGTAGTTTAAAACGTTGTATTTGATGGGTTTTTGCGATTGGCTTCTATGAGCACGTCCCCCTTCAAACACGTTCAGAGACACCAATGACGCTGAACTAAGGGGATGGCTTTAATGTAAAACCAGGTTTAAAAGGCTCTGAAATCCAGTATTTCCTAACGTGGTGCTGATGAAATCCCCCGACTCTCAGCACAGAGCCAGGAAGGGAAAATCACCTTATTAGCTGAGATTCCAGCTCTGCACCAGCAGCACCGGTTAGAGAGGGAGAACCTGCTTAGTGCTCCACCTGCTTCGATATCTCCATAAAACTCACGTGAACACAGACAAAAGCTGCTCTGTGTTTTAAAACAGAGCCAAAGACACTTCCACAGATAAGGGAAATTATTATTTTTAATCTACTTTTCCCTCGACTTGCTACAATTTCCCCGTGACCACCCACAGGCTTCGCTTTTCTGCTCCACAGACGTTCAGCCACCACACGAAATAAAGGCAAAGTTTAGACTGTTCCTATGCAAACAGGAGGACTAAACCAAACCCTTCTTCTTTCCAGGTGAAACACACGTGTTCATAACCCCCAACAAGAGCGTCACACGACCAGTGTCCGTATTTCCGTCTTTCTCCAGCACCAAATTGCAACAGTGGAAATAAATCAGCCGAAAAGAAGATTAACTTGTGTTATTGGAAATGCCGTCGTCTCAGGAATCGTGAGTTTAAAGAACTTGCTGAAATCCACCATTTACCTCAATTACAACTTGTTTTTAAGCGCCCATGCTGGTGAACACTAAAATACACATTTACAATCAAAAAATCATGTTTTCTTACAGTTTTCTTTGCCCTTTTTGCAATCACTGGGGAGAAACCTTTTAATTGCGAGTGGGTTGCAGGTTGAACATCCTGCTGGTGGGCAGATCGCTTCATATTAATTTGACTAAATCTAATAAAAGGAAATAATTTTTTAAGTTTTCCTGAAAAACTTGGTTCCGCAGAGTGCAAATATGCATTAAAAATATATGTGCAAGAGCCCGGGGCCCGTTCCTGGTCAATGCAGCCCTATATCAGCACACTCTCATTTTCACACCAGCTAAAGGAGCAAACGGTGTTCAGTGGCTTGGGCGGGTTTCTGCCCAACGGCCACTCCACCCTTTGCATTTGCTTTATTCCTTTATTCTCATTTTTGCAATATATAGTATTTAAGACCATTCCCTGCTCCAGGGAGCCCCAGTCCCCGCAGGGGTTTGAAGCTGGTGATAAACCCGCCACGTTCCAATGGTGACTTCCCGCCCCTAATAATCTTTGGCTAATCAATCATCCAATTTAGTGCTAAAGGGATATTTTGACCCAAAACACTGTGCAACCTTTGCAAGTCAGCACCGCTCAACAGTCAAAAACCTCCTTTTCCTATGTGTAATGACCACGTTCCCCTCTCTGGCACCGCACAGATGCCCAATAGCCAAACAGGTCAAATTATAACTTCCTGTATCTTCAACTTTGGTAAGTTTGGTAACTTCGGGTAAGTTTGGTATGATTCCTGATGATTTGAAGCTTTCTAACGTCACCTTTGGATCTAAATGCTGTCACACGATGTATCTGGTGTCCTTCAGGATTGCACCGCTGGGACTTGGCTCCTTTTAAACACCCGAACTGAACCCCCAACCCTGCTATAGACATTTTCCTCTCTATTTCTTCCCTGTTTAACCCCCTGTGTTTTGCAGTGCTCCAGGTGACACCTCGGCCCGGAGGAGCGTTACGGTAGCAGGACAAAGCTTTCTCTAAATCATTTCTTTCTGCACAAACTGAAGAACGCGGGTATTTCCAGCCCAGCAACTGGAATCGGAGGTAATTAACATTTCAATGCCTTTTAACGCGGTACACAGGCAAAAACACAAACTCTAATATCGTATGTATTAAAAACCACCCATGAATAAACTTAGGCCTGTTATAAAAACACACATGAATACGCTTAACCCTGGCGATGACAAGAAAAATGTGGTGTTTCACTATATTAATGGTTCCCAACTCAAAATTACACAAGAAAACATACTTTTTAAGAGCAAGAGCATTTTCTTTCCCTTCCTTGCCAAATTCTGCTAATAAAGCAATGTGCTATTGCAACAAACCCTCCCAGCTACTCTTGTGGGAACTTGCTTGGTGCTATGAAAACACAAATACATTTTTCAGTCAATGTATGTTAAAATCGAGCTGAACTGGGGCTTCTGAATCCAAGCTACGCTGGTCCCATGCACAGGATCAAACTGGGGTGGAGAGTCCCTGGTTCCTCCAGTCCTCCCATGAGCATCCCAGTCACCCCCGAGCATCCCAATCACCCCTGAGCATTTCAGTCACCCCAAGAGCAACCGAATCACCCCTGATCATCCACAGAATCCCAGGATGTCAGGGGTTGAAGGGCCCTGGAAAGCTCACCCAGTGCAATCCCCCCATGGAGCAGGAACACCCAGATGAGGTTACACAGGAAGGTGTCCAGGCGGGTTGGAATGTCTGCACAGAAGGAGACTCCACAACCCCCTGGGCAGCCTGGGCCAGGCTCTGCCACCCTCACTGGGAACAAGTTTCTTCTCATATTTAAATGGAACCTCCTGTGTCCAGTTTGCACCCATTACCCCTTGTCCTGTCACTGGTTGTCACCCAGAAGAGCCTGGCTCCATCCTCCTGACACTCCCCCTTTCCCTATTGATCCCCATGAATGAGTCCCCCCTCAGTCTCCTCCAGCTCCAGAGCCCCAGCTCCCTCAGCCTTTCCTCACACGGGAGATGCTCCACTCCAGTCCCCCCTGAGCATCCCAGTCACCCCCTGAGCAACCTGATCACCACGGCCGGCAGCTGCTGGGGGCACATGGAGTGGTTTGGGATGAAGGGACGTTCCCAGCTCCCCCAGTGCCCCCCCTGCCATGAGCAGGGACATCTTCACCAGCTCAGGGTGCTCAGAGCCCCGTCCAGCCTGGCCTGGGATGTCTCCAGGGATGGTTCATCTACCACCTCTCTGGGTACCTGGGCCAGGCTCTCACCACCCTCAAGGGGAAGAATTTCTAGTGATAGGCTCTTGTTGAGGTACAATAAAGAGACTGGCCAGCAAAGATACCACACTTCACACTGCAATTTCTCCTTCGTGTTTTTCATCATTATTCTGATGCTTTTCCTAACATGCTGCACTCTGCCACCACAACTGCACAAAACTTCCCGTTTTTATATTATCCTTGATTTGTTTTTGCTCACTTTTAATTATAAAACGTCAATAAAAAGATTAAACGCACATAAAACGAGATCAGAGTGCGCGGCAGATGCTGAACGCTCCTCCGGAGACGCGCAGCGCGACACCAGGTGTTGGTGTCACACTAATGAAGCAGCAGCGCTCGCCAGGGACCCCACGGGTGGAGCTGCCGGGCTCAGACCCCCCTTCAAATCTGCCATTCTGGAGGCAAAACTGGACACACTTGAGATTGCAGTTTTGATAAGAGTTTAAAAAAAAGGCGCCTATCTATACTAAATAATTTGGAGACTTAACAGACTGAGTTCAGGTCATTGCCATAACAATGAACTTCGCTAAAATTTACTGAACATAAACGATGACCTGAGGCAACAACTAATGAACTTAAGGGCATCCTAATAGATTTCTGTATCATTGAATGAAGCACTTTAACTTATTACGGCTGCACGGCCTGACCTCATGCAATCAAATCTCTTAGTAGCGGATTCAACCTGTGTTCTTAATATCAGTTACACTGAGGTACAGTCTTTTAACTTCCACTGAGGGAAGTGTTAAATAAAGTAAAATATCATGGATAAACTACTGGTTAGACTCTCCATCTTGTCCAACAGGTTAAAGATGAGTAAATAAAAACCAATAGAGCTTATTGTTTGGGATACCTGCAGAACTTACGATTAAGGGGTTGTCTACAGGTTGAGCCCAGGTTTTGTTGTACGTATGAACTTGCTTTTGTGCTGCTCCATCTCTCCAATCCCTGCAGCCTTTACCCCGAAAATCCACGTTCAAAAACAGCAAGTCGAGCCCATCACATTCATCTAAGACATTTCATCCGTATCCCATCAGTCAGTTCAACCTCTACCTGTTTAATTCCCGCACGGCAGGTCTGAGATTAGTGGCAGAAAACACTGAGATTCTTCCCCAACTGACTCCTTAAGCACATCCAAGTTATCTTTCCTTTTCATAGATTTTTAACTAGATTTACCTATCTATTTGATATGAAATAGCAAGACAGGAGAGAAGAGATTTTAAAACCACCTCCTGTGTGCACATACGTGCTATTTCATCTAAATCCATACAATACAGTATTTCAAGCCCATTTAGGCTGCAGTGACACATTATAACGGTTGTGCAGAGCACAGCTTTCCTGCTTTGATTCAAATCCTATTAATCCACATGTTCCAAGCAGTGCCGTGAAGCGTTAGGTGCTTCCCCCCGCAGGACAAACCAAGGATTTGGTTTATTTCAGTTTAAAGGCCAGTTCTGGCTTTGGCGCCGCTCTCGTTTGCATCCCTCGGCCCTCCCGCCCACGTGGGCTCCATCTCCCAGCCCACCCCAAATGATGTTTTCCAAGCATGTGCCACACGACTTGTTCACATAAATGGAGCAAATTAAACTGTCTCCACGTATATCCTATCGCATTTGTAGCCCCGATTTCTCTCCTTAACACGTGGCCAAGACACCGTATTATCTGCCTGCAGAGGTTGACCTCAGGATATTAGATTCTGCCGCACGCCTCTCTTGTACTAAACCGAGGGGAAACACTTAATCACCCCTGCCTTTGCAGGAAAAAATCAACTTTAAATTTGCCATGATGAAAAATCAATAAAGCAGTAATTGCTTGGCTTATCATCGCGCGGAGGAACAAATTGGGAAGCGAAGCTTCGCGTCCACCCAGATATCAGTGAAGCGCGTGGAGTTTCGGGATCACTAAGCCAGAAAAGGAAAAGGTCTCGGAGTGATAATTAAATCTACTCATGCTGATTTTCTGCCAAATTTATTTCCCCAGAGCACACAGAAATGTTGCAGTGCTTACCGGGAAGGCATCGCTAATCAATCCAGCACCGGGCCAGCGCACGGGAGGAACGGAAAACGCAGATTCGGGGGCGCCGCTCCACATCGATTCACCCACCCACGGATGGCCAAAGAACAAACCCTATTTAGCTGCATTCAGAAGAACAAACACCTTCTTTTCCTTGTTATCTGCCTCTGTGCTTGTCCAGCGCTGCCCCAGCTCCCCCGCAAGACGCGTTTTAAATGGAAAATTTGAAACTACTATTCTGCACGGTACGGTAAGAGAAACGACCCAAAAGGTTCACAATCCAGCCTGTCGGAATAAGAATGTGCTTTACTTCCACTCTTGCTATTCCCCATTTCAGCCGCTTTCAATCTGGCCCGCAGTGAAAATCGAGCTGGACAGGAAAATGCCCTGCAGATTTTGATGTCGTTGTTCAGACGGCCCCGAATGGAAACAAGTAAATGACAACAAAGCGAGAAAAACACCCCTCCATTGAAAATACTCCTGTAACAGTAGTGATTTTTTATTAATTATTATCATTATTAATAGACCTAATTTCATGCAGCAAATTAGCATAGCTCCAATGGAAGTGCAAATGCAATCAAACTGAACAATTCAAATGAGGTGGAGGGAGCCTTTTTCTTCCTTTCTTTTGCTTTTTTGTCGCACGCACACAAAAAGAATCATTTTGGTGTGTGTCCTTCAAGCGGCTACAGGGACTATGGTAATTAAACCATTTAGAGCAGCACGAGCCCCCGGTCTCTAATCTGGAGCTCAGGTCAGCTGTCTGTAGATTCTAATTTGTCCTCGATTTGTATTCATGCTGCATATTTCAGAGCGAAGCAGCGGGAGGGGCCATTGCTGCCTTGGAGGTCAAATCATTTGATTTCCGCGCAGATTACACGGAACGTCCGACATCGGATCTCACACCCGATCTGGTGACAAAATGACGATAAAGGTAACGCGGATGGGGTGGGGGAATTACTGGCTTTCAGGGGCTGGTTTGCAAACGGCAGCTCGACTCCTTCCAGGAAAGGTCAAAACTCCCTTTGGGAGACTTCCAACTTCAAACCATCAAACGGTGAATATTGGAGAATTCGATTTAAAAAAAAAAATTCAAAATTTCAAATTTTTGGAGGAAAAACTATATCTAAAAAAATACCTTTGGACAATGGTTAACAACGATTTAGTCATTAATCCACAGATATTTTAGCTAAACACTCTTGTTTGAAGATGAACAGATAGGATAAGGTTCAGCATACAACAGCAGCCAAAGCACAGGGTGGCTTTTACAACTGGACATTCCTCACAATTTCATTATTAACATTTTAACCAGAAGGGCTTGGGGGAGCAGGCAAAGAATCACTGTGAACAATTAAACACATAATAAAATGGTTGTGTGAATTAAAAAAAAAACAAGAAAACAATGGATTTTGCACTTTTTTCCTCACTTTTGCCATAGAAGCCAATCCAGTGAGAATTCAATGATCCAAAATATCCAAAATCGTTCTCTACTTAACCAAAACTAGAAAACAAAAGCTCAATCAGCACTCGCTACGCAATTGAACAAGCCTATTTGTTTCCCGGTGAAAATGAACCATTTTGTTCTAAATTGATAGCTAATTCCTCAGACCAATTGGTGGATTTCATGTAACAAGCTTCTCTTTGGGAAACGTGTTCTATTCATTTCCAAACACCGTAACAGCCTCACGACTCCTTCAAAGACACCACAGGACAGTTGTTATGGTGCTTATTAATAAATGGAAAGAAGTTCCCATTGTTCCCGATTTCCCTTTGCCTTTCCATCGTCACCCTTTATTATCACAAAGCAATTCCTAGAATATGAGATATAATAATAATTAAACCCAAGAAGTATTAGTGCACATTTGTGGCAGATGAGCCCCAGCCCCAGCTCTGAGCTCGTCTCTGCGATTTCTCCAGCAAATCTCCCGTTCTGGTTTAAACGTGGTGGGTGGGAACCAGAGAAGAGCAGCTAAATGGTCACACAGCGAATTGAAAGGATTTGGAGTATCGTCTTGCAGACGTGTCGGAAAGTAGATGAGCTGAGCTTTGAGGCACCCGGAGCCGTCACAAGACAGAGACTTCTCCTGCAGTTTATTAATCTGAGTTCCTGGATTGCGGAGATGAGGTTCTCAGGACACGGGGCTGGGTTATGGTTGGACTCAATGACCTTGAGAGTCTCTTCCAACCCAAACGACTCTATGATTCTATGAGTTCTCCCTCATACACTACGATGATATTTTTGCTCCACCTAATCCTAAAAAGCTATGGGAAAACCACACACAGCAAATGGAATCTCCATTACAGGAGAAGGCGAAACAACCGTATGCAGAGCCCTGATCTTATGAGTGGCCTTCACGACAAAGAAAACACACAATCATCATCAGTGAACCATCAGGTGCGAGGGAGCAGAGAATTGGGAACACAGGGACATCATTTTGTTCATTTTGCTAGGTTAGATAATTCATGGGGTTAGATATTTCTACAGGGTTTTATATATATATATATATACACGTATGTTTTGATGCCTTTTTAGTGTAATGGAATCCTTTTAAAGACACTTTGGTGTCAACTGCCTATGGAAAGTCACCATAGATTCCTAAATCAAGTCCCAATCTTGAGCTGTTTCTAGGAATCCACTCCGTTCGCCATACCCACAAGACAATTTACAACAAGTATATTTGATTTTGCAAGTGTCCCAGACATTATTGAATAGGTTGCAAAGCTAAATCCATTCCTGATGTAGCTTAAGTTAACCCCACAGACTTCAGAGTAATAAACTTCAGGGATAAACCCTCGGCTTCGAAGCTGCGGTTGTTTGTGAATCTGTGTTATCAGCTTTTACTTGAGACGCTTCTGAATTGCTCCCAATTTAGTTTTAATCTATATCAACCACCCAGGTGGGTGCCGGGCTGGTGGCAACGCTCATTTTGGGGATGCTCCTGCATCCATCCCCAAACCATCACAAGATGGGACGCAGGAGCATCCGTGTGTCTATTATAATAAGTTCTCGCAGTGTATCCCTGATAACATAATTAGAAAATTAACATAAATGGAAGTGTTTCCGTCAGATGTAACGATTGCCCAGAACTCTTTGAAGTGAAAAAAGCTTAGCATCCTTTTCACTGCTTTTTAAACATCATTAAACTAAAAGTTTATTAAATGTGAACACCTCCAACCTCTTTCAAACAGGGGAAGAAAGGCAATCGATTACTTCCAATTTTTCAAAGATAATGACGTGGTGTATACCTGAAACTGCAGGGCCAGGAGCACCAGCTCCGCCAGGAACAAAATCAGCCCGTAATGACCAGCAATTTGGCGTGAGTGAAAGCCGAGTTCCGGATGAACCAGCCCTCCAAAGCTGAGCCTAACGGGGAGACAGCGCTTAGCACCGAATAAAGCGTCATCTCATCCAGCCCTTAAAAAGGGGCTAGAGCAGGATTAAACTGAAGAAAGAACCAGGGGTGGCAATTCCATCCACCATGAGATGTGTGAATTCGGGGATTTTGAATACTTCTTTAAGCGCTCGGTTGCGAGTTGCTTTGGATTTACCTGATAATGCAAAACATCTTTTTTCAGTTCTTCTGGGAGAAAAACCCCAACCAACCAAACCCCAAAATGGATGAAGGGACCCGACCGCATGAATTTTAATAAAGATTACATGAGAGTTTTGAAATACATACTTCGGATACTTCACTGTCAGTCCCACAGTTTGGAGCTTTTAAAGACATTTAAATCTAGAAACAAACAGAGGGTGGGAAATCATGTAAAAACGTATAAATCCTGTAGGATGGCAACCAGCCCAATTGGACCTGCAAAATACACTCAATTTCTCCTTCACCCATGAGGATTCAATGGAGCTTGTTTGTATCTGAAGTGCAAATAAGCTTTAAATTGCCCTCAGAAACACTTGAGGCTGGAGTTCCAGCTGAAGAAAAATGGGGAAGGAAGAAAATTGGGAGAAACTTGGGTGTAACCAAAGAAACAGCACCTGAGGTCAGCAGCGAGAAGAGATGGGGACAGGGAAGCACGTAGGATGGGTCTCCTAATCCAAATATCTTGCGAACGGCCTATTCCAAAGTCAAATAAATACGGAAAAGGTTTGCACAGAATTGAGAGCCTTTGGAGCCGTAAAGGGGCTCCAAACAGCAGCTCCGAGCGAGACCTGCGCCAGGGATTCGGGGACAGAAACGCCAGCGGGGAGCAGCTGTTTGAGAGCGCGCGGTCGTCAGGAAGGATTCCTGGAAAATAAGGGTGTCAAACCCACGATAAGAAGGAACCTTATCAGAAACTGGTGGGATTCTCAACCAGAAACAGCGTGGTGAGGGTTAAACACAGCGCGTGCGGGAGGAGGATCAGGCTCTGCTACCTGGAAGGTAAAGCAGAGATGAGAAGAGATGAAGGCGCGACAGATGTCAAATTGAAGTTCCTCTCTGTACCTTGAAGTTCACCTTGGTGTGCTCAGAGAGAGGAGGAGAGAGGACACACACAAGGAGACTTCCCAATACCATTAGAGAGGGTGGGAAGAAAGACGATGTCTTGGAAAGACCGGAGGAGACGCCACAGCGAAATCCTAAAGATCACTACCGTCCTCTTCAGGTGTTCTCTTCCATTTCCTACACACTCAGCAACCTTCCCTGTTTAGTTGAGCCTAATGATTTGGTTTTCATATCCCACTGGGAATTAAAAACATCTCAATCTCCTCTCCTTAAATTTCCAGCTCTCCTAAGCAGGTTGACTTCATATCGCTCTCCTCCGTATACAATGTCCTGGCCCTAAACAAAATCCGATTGTTATGTGGGCAGAACACTGATTTTCATAGTAACTGAATCCATTGAAATGCCAGCTCTGAAAAACACACGATCTCCTCAAACGTCACATCATCTTCAACCCTCGGTCTTGTGTATGGGGGGTTGAAACATCGAGTGAACATCCATTCAACCCCTGATAGGGAGACGAGGGGCACAACGCAGGAAACCTTTTACACGGAGGTTCTTCAGTGAGTTAAATAACAGTTACAACCCGAAACTACCGTCGTTTAAATCAAATACGCTGAAGGGACAGTTCACTGCAGCGACCAGTGTGTGACAACATGGATTTCTAGAGGAAAACCACTGCAAGTTGAACCTCTGCTGTATGTTTCTATCTTTAAGTCAATGCAAAAAATAATAGATATCATGGAGAGTTAAAGGATTAATTTGAAGAAGTGAGAGATTTTCCCTGAGACGGGGATGTCTATCACGGCTGAAGTGAGAAACTTCGAGGCCCCTAGGTTGTCTGCGGCCGCTCCGTCCCGCTGCTGGAAGTGGCTCCTGCCATTACCCACTGACATACAAGCAAAACACATTCATTTTAACTATCCAGGCGTTCTTAACCTTCCACCTACCGTAGTGCAAAGGAAACCCGCTCAGATCCTGCCTTCAGTGCCCAGTGTTGTCCAGAGACAGATCAGCTCACTTGGCGACATCGCGCAGACTAAACGCACAGAATAAATTAACTGCTGCGCTTGTTGTTTTAATGGAGCCCACAAACCAGTGGTATTGGCCGGTCGTAAGGTCTTAACGTATAAATGCTTATGGTTTCTGACTTAAGGGATTTTAGTTTGTTACCGAAGAAAAAACGTGCGTTACCTTCTTCCTTTCTTTTCTTGGCTTCTTCTTCACTTCTCTCTTTAGCCTTTAATGCTTCGTCTGCTTTAGCTAAAAAGAAAAGAGAAGAAATATAACACCAAATTTTATAATGAGTTAATCTATCTTGCAAAATGACATTTCCTAGGGGGCTAAACCAGTTTCAGATTCCTTTTTGCCCGTCTCACAATGAAGAACAAATTTGGTTCTTAATGTATTTTCTTTAAAGATATCACTACAGTTCAAACAGCATAAATGGTGTTAGGAGGGTAATTTTTGCACGCAATAGCAGCTCAATACAAATCTCCGCATTCATTTTTTGTTAAGTAAAACTTTTAAGAGTTTTTATTCTGCTTGCCCCCAAACCGAAGTCTAAAGACACAAATGCAATGGGTTTAAAAGCCGCAGATTTGCTGCCATAGTGAGTAATCCGCGAGCCCTTTTCTTTTGAGGACAAACCAGAAACAAAACAATATTCTCGGCGATGCGGAGTTGCAGGCGGCATTTAAAACAGGCATCGAATACCTACTGCTTGGTATGAAACAGGCAGCACACAACCCTCCCCTCGCCGCCAATCACAGCAGCAGTGTTTTATTCATGTTCTGACACTGCTCTTTAAAAAGAATCTTCTTCCCTCTAGAAACCTCTTCCCTTATTACTTAATTACCTACTAGTTGCTCAACTGCAGGGGTTTTCAAACACTTTACTACAGATGTTAAAGAAGATTAAAAATATACAGCACAGTAACAAGGGACTATCAATATACTCTGTAAATTAATTAAATTTCTGTTCTAGCACATCATTTATTCCAAAGCATTAATGTCTCAAAGGAGCCATTCCCTTTTATTGCCATCTCACTGCCTGATGAGCGAACTAAGTGAGAATAAGCCCCTAATAGCATTATACTTGATGAAATACTAAGTTTTAAAAAGTAGCACCGTGTCGAAAGGAAAAGAACCAAAAAGAAGCAGAATTCAGGCCCGCTTATGTAATAAAATCACTGCAACCCTGGCACAAACAGCAGCAGCTTCTTGAGTTTTGCAGGCGCCCGGTCGTACCGCTCATCGAGGAGGAGGAAAGGCAGGCCGAGCGGGTCCGGCCGGCGCTGGGGCTCCAGCTGCCCCAAACACCCAACGCCACGAAACCACAGCAGGGGCTCCACAGACATCTGGTTCCCTTTACATGCTCTTATACGTATTTACACTACATTTAAAGCCATGAAATATTAAAACTTTTCCGCCAGGGAAGATCGTTACAAGAATCTATTAAATTATATAATAAAAACAAACTGCTAGTAACTCTAAAGGCTTTTACTTCATTTACACTTTATTCTCGCTGGTAAGAGGACAGGGATAATAGAAATTCCATTTAAATTCAATTTTGGTTATGTGTGTAATTGTAGATATACCCCTTGAGTCATGTAAAACGCTCGGCTTATGTTTCTTTCAAATTATCCCGCTCAGATTCACATTCGACTCCTTACAACTGTCTTCAATATGTATTAGCAGAGCTCATTAGGCTGAAATTTAATAATGCAAACATCAGGTGGATTTCAAGAGCCCCCATTATCGCCGCAAGATGGATTGCTCATATAACTCTGGGGCCAACTGGGCACAATTTAGATTCAATAAAGTACCATGCCTAAATTGGATTTATCTATTCCACTCGGCTACTTTGTTCTTCCTCACCAATTTGTTGCTGCACAGGAACAATTCATTGGGCACCTCGATGGTTATTCAAGGCCAAAATAATATTGAACCGTACACGAAAGATGTTGCCGGGCTGCGACTACATTTTTACTTTGTATTTATTAACTTTAAATTACTAATTTCCAACCCTTGGAACCAGAGTTAAAACTTCTGCCAGCTTGTCCTCTCAAGTCATGCTTCGTTATGGGGACAATGTCACAATTTAGGAAGCACCACAAGGACGATTCTCTACACAAAATTGCTCATTAACAACAATTAAACGTAGCCCATAAATCTACCGAGTGTCTGGGTTATAGGGCACCATCCGCTGCCACCAACAGGAGTCACTGAAGCCTCGTGATGCTTCAAGAGTTCAGTGCCAACAACTCTCAAAACACTTTAAATTCTCTGTCATTATTCAACGGCAAAGCGCCATTAAAAGCCGAGATTTATTTTGATCAAATCAAGTTGTGGTTAAACAACATTAAAAGATCCTTACGACTTATTCCAAGGATAACGCTCTCTGTTCTGCGGACTGTGACACCCTCAAACCCGCATTTCTGGTGTGCAAACACATGCTGGCCACCTAAATCCACCCGATATTTGGAAGAGCCGCCAGCTGTCCCGCTTTCCCAAAGCCGGAGGAGGACGGACAGCGGCTCAGCACCCCAAAGCCACGTCAGCAAAAGGCTGGTTTGAACTGAGGCGGGTAGTGGGGTGCTGAGCCGGCTCCTGGTCCTGGCCCGACTGCTTACGAACAGTTCCGAAATACAAAAGAAATAAATAGGAAATAAGAAATAAATAAGCATTTAAGAGCTCATCTGACCCCAGATAAAATCACAATTCTATTGATTTTTTTCTCTGAATAACGGGGAAATGACACAAGGAAGATGTTTGAGACGTTTACCTTCAATAAAACAACAAAGTTGTGAAACGCAGATATTTGCTAGTGGAGTATTAATACAAGTATAACGACGAAAGAGCATTTTAGTCATTTCCAGGTGTTCCCTACAACAGTGCTGGTTCCAGGCTGGCGAGATCAGTGGCTCGTTGTGCTGGATGCAGCACGAAGACGGAATAAACCCTGGGTTTGCAGTGAGAATAAACTACAAGCAACGAGTATGGACATGTGCTCAGACAGACACAATGCAGAAGGGGAACAATATCGCTAAGTTACAGCACAGGCATTAATATTTAGTTGCAACTAAGCTACGTTAAGCAGGAAGAATTATTAGGAGGAATTATTATTGTAAATGAACAGCAGGGGCTCAATGAGCAGTGGGTGATTCCCTGGGGCCACCAGGTCTACCCTGTGGCTGGTTTGAATGGGGTGAAATGGAAATGGGGTGGAAAATGGAAAGGGAGAGGGAGACCAGAAGGAAAAAATGAAAAAGAAAATAAAAAGGGGAAAAGGGAGAGATGATTTGGCATGCTCTCCAGTTGGGGAAAGGAGGAGGGCAGGTGCTTCCGTGTCTCCTTGGTATTATCTATAGGCTGAGTGTAAAATTTTGGAGATGGAGTGAGACATCAGAAATTAAATATAACAAAAACAAAAGAGCAATTTGGGAGCTGTAGAGAAGCACTGGGCCATGATACCAGCTGCTGTGCATCAGCGTAGCTTTAATGACTTCATCTGTACATCCCAGGAACTATCCCACGCTTTCCATTACTGATGTTTGGCAGAAAAGTCCAGGTTTATGCTCAGACGCTGCCACTCTCAAGCAGACTCGACTTGCTTATGTGCCGAACACTACAGACAATCTCAGGTTCCTCTCTGTTCTCCTATCCAAACTTTCTATACTTACCCAGACATCCCTCAGTAATTCTTTCTGCTTAACCAATACTATTAATGCAGAACCCTCTTCCCTCTGAATTCTTACTTCTTTAAAGAAAAGTGTCCCAAGAAACACCCTCTCTACTTAAGAAACTTCATAAAATTATGTGAATAAACTACAGGCATTTCATAGTTTGTGTCCCCTCTAAATTGTTACAACATGTTTTGTGTTCTCCTACAGTTTGATCATTTTTCGCACAAAACAAATATGAGAAAAGGAAAAAGGATAGAAAGAAATGAATGAACAATCTTGTAGGCTATGAAAAATATTTCAAGCCTTGAAGATGATGGTATTTCCTTACCAACACGTTCTGACTTGCATATTTAACATTTACAGAACTACTTGGTGCCTTCTCTCTTCCGAAGACATCTCGACTCATTATTAACCAGTGTGCTGCACTCCACGCCTGCTCAAACCAACCATCCCTTGACCATAATGAGCAACTTTGAGCGCTTTGCTCCAGCGGCAGAGCGCAGGAGAACCCCGGGCGCCCGGGAGGCCCCACAGCAACCTGAGGTCCAACTGCAATTTCTTGTCTCACACCAAGTTCCCCCGGACCCCACACGGCTGGGAAGATGCGACTTGTTCAGCCAGCTAAGATCAGGGTCATCCCCCCAGATAACAGGCGCATTAAAGCCTGACAAACAACTCTCTCATCAAAAGCTCTTGGTACTACGATTAAAGAAAAGGGATGGTCTCCGATCAGCCTGGCAGTTTCGAAGGCGGAGTGAAAACCAACCTTTATGAACAGGAGCGAAAGCATATTTTCTACTCCTTTTCAACACTGATCATGCTCACACAACACAAAGTGAGGTAAACTATTTTAAAATGTCCAGCTTGATGGCACTGCACAAAGGAAAACCAAAATAACAATACCGGGGCTGAAATGCAAATTAATGTCTTAATGATTTGATCAAGTTCCCAAGTGCAACCAACTTCAACCAAACTCTTAAATCCTGTTTGTTTGCCTTTTTTTCCATCTGATGCAGCCAGTGTTTTCTACATGGTTTCAGAATCGCCCCTTTCAAAGAGTTTTACTCAACCGTGGTTCCGTGAAGCACGAGCAGGACATCTCGCCCCACCGCGCGGTCAACTGCCCCAACTTCTCACTGTCTGGTTCACTCAGGTGCAAAGACAAATGTCTTATCAGACGAACCATTAGCGTGGAAATGGTCAATATTGCCCCAGAGCTGCAACACGCCTGTTTTAAATGGCAACACAGTATTTCAGGCCGGGATGACGACCTTGACGGGGTTCTGGGTACATCAAACTCCTGATGTCCAGCCGAACCAGTGGAACCCAGCACAGCGGAACCGGAGCAGCTCATCCCCAGCGCCGGCTGCTCCAGGATGGTGCTTCCCCACCAGCAAACGGGTACAGAGACCTGTGCACATGGCGGGGAATGGAGCGGATCTTCTCTCTATGAAGGACGGTCCCGTAAGCTTGGGCGGCATCCTTGAATGCAGCAAGAGCGAGGTGAAGGCGCTCAGCATCTCAAAATGCCCGAAATACAAGTGGTAACCAAGAGAAATGAGGAGATGCATGGTGTGCACGCAGAATGGAGCAGGCGGAAGCAGAACCATGTATTGCAACCCCTATTTTCACCAGGTTTTGCAGTAGGGTTGTGTCAGTCCCCAGAATCACTGCCATGATAACACTCTGTATCTAGAAAATGGTTCCAACAGTTAAAATTACAGTGTGTGCAAACACGGCTGCAAGTTTTTTCTTTACCTAATGCTACATACTGAAAGTTTTTAAACAACAACTAAAATATCTTAAAACACATTGCTCATTAGTGGACAAAAAGTAGTGTTTTAACTATACTGTTAAACTATAACTGGTTAATTCTACTAACTAAACCTTTTCTTCGCTGGTCACTTAGCGCTGTTAATACGTTTAACTTCCTGATCAGTTCAGGTGGCAGCAGGAGCCAAGGGCCACCTTTAGCTCACCACAGAGATACACAAAACCACTGCAGAGATCAATAGACTGTGCATTCAAATAAGCCGTGTTACTGTATGACATTAAGCCAACAGGAAATGTGGGAACGGTCTCTTCAGAGACTACGTCTGATAGAACAAAACAAGAAGGAAGGTTTTCTAGAAAACAAATGATCTTCACAAATAAATCATCTTCTAATAGCAGAACCGATGTGCATCAGCTTCTCTTCACTCGAGAGCTGCTAAATCTTGTGGTTTTCAATGCTTCTGTGAAAACTCACTGTATGATATCATCATTAGTGCCACAGTTCTATAAGAAACATGTTGGCCAAGCCATGAGACAAGACAACGTTCTACAATGCGTGTATAATATTATTTTCCCTTAATTATTGAGTATGAGAAAAGAGGAAAATAACCAGCAACAAAAATGAACCTTAATTTTAAAATTGCAGCAGTTTCTCTTCGTGTATTTTGCAACAGAGCCAGAGATGCTGATTTCCCAGGCTTTCACCAGCCATTTCTCACCTGTAGGTAACCGCAGCGCTCCCCCGCGTTTGTATTTCCATGCAGGTGAACACAGCCCTGTTCACTGCTTGTGGGTATTGATTAAAAAGTCACCGGGTATCCAGCCCCGTGGCCCCTGTGTGTGGCACCAGGTGCCCCGACCTACCTGGGACCAGCCCATTTGAAGTGTTGATATTCCAAAGTCATTCAAATGCCTTTTATTTCCTCAAAAGAGCCACATTGGAGAGCGTGGCCGAGCACAACCACGCTCCAGGTGGCGACACGTGCATTTTGTGAAAGTCGCACCTACACTCCACGTAACTAAAATGGTTTGGGAGCAAGATCATAGAGCCGGAGTCAAGAACAGCAGGTTGGCCGGGACCTCAAGGATCATCTGGTCCAGCCTTTCTTGGCTTGAGCCCGGTCTAGACAAGCTGGTCCTGCTAATCTTCAAAGTGCCCAATGTTGGGGAATCCACCACTTCCCTGGGGAGATTATCCCAATGGTTCATTGTTCTTATGGTGAAGAATTTCCCTGGTGTCCCACCAGAACCTCCCCAGGAACTGGTACCTCCACCACAGCTCATCCGGGCGGGCACGTCGGAGCGACGCTCTAATCCTGACCAGCCTTGTGCTGTGCAAGGTCAAACAGCTTCCAGCAAAGATGCTAAATTAAATTAAAGAATCAGTAGAATATGAATTATTTCAAGGTAAAAATAGGGCAGGTGTCGTTTTGGGGTGCAAAGGGTATTTTGGAAAGCACAGCCCTCTCCCACCACTGCGGGATACCATTTGTTTTACTGCTAAAATTAAAAAGGGGAATGTCAGAACACCCACCAAGCGCAAATGCAAGTTGTTTGGAAAAAGAAAAATCAACATTATTGTGCACTTTCCAACTCTTCGAACTTAAAAACCACAGGCGATACATTTCAAGATGGATTTGGGGAAAAAGAAAGCAGCCGAACTCAAAAAACACAGAGTGACGCTACATCTGAAATGCAGGCGAGCCGTCCGGGATGCTAATCAGAAAGACTTAACCGCTCCTTTTAAACACCGACATTTTCGCACATATAAAATATTCAGTCAGCTCACATATAAAAATAATCCATTATTAATTTACAAGGTGTTATTTAATTTACATGCTATTTTTCTCCAGTATATTAAATTTATCAGGGCTGCTGGAAACCCTCTCTGCTGGATATTCATATACTGACATGTAACGGTACGTATTGTACATCCCAAAAATTCCAAGACAAATTCAGAACAACCACTTTCTCCGCTATTTCCTTAGACGGGAACAGCGGAGGAGCGGAGTCCACAAGCTGTTCATTCAAACCCAGAAGCGACAACCCTACCCGCATTTCAATCGCACCAGATTGATGCTGGTTTTCTACATCTTTGCCTTTTTCCTCCGTGCTAAAGAACAATTCCCCAACATTTGGCTACCACAAACATTCAGGTGGCCACTTGTCCGGTTCACCCATGGACACACGGCTTCGTTTGGCACCATCTGCTCTAATTACACCTCAGCCTGGTGACACCTGATGACACCCAAACATAAGAAGTTCCTGCCATTGCTGTCCCAAGTATTGCACACAATTTAATTAGGCCAGACTGTAATTACAAATATCGGAGAGTGCCAGAGCTCGCTGCTCCCTCCCCGGCTCTATGGTTACAAACTCCCCATAAATCTCTTGATTTTAAGCTTCTGCTCCCTCCCTGGGCTGTTATCACAGAATCACAGTATGTTTGGGATTGGAAGGGCCCTGGAAAGCTCACCCAGTGCAATCGCCCCATGGAGCAGGAACACCCAGATGAGGTTACACAGGAAGGTGTCCAGGCGGGTTGGAATGTCTGCACAGAAGGAGACTCCACAACCTCCCTGGGCAGCCTGGGCCAGGCTCTGCCACCCTCACCGGGAACAAGTTTCTTCTCAAATTTAAGTGGAACCTCTTGTGTTCCAGCTTGATCCCATTACCCCTTGTCCTATCACTGTTTGCCACCAAGAAGAGCCTGGATCCATCCTCATGGCACTCACCTTTTATATACTTACAGACATTAATAAGGTCCCCCCTTAGTCTCGTCTTCTCCAAACTAAAGACCCAGCTCCCTCAGCCTTTCCTCACACGGGAGATGCTCCACTCCCTCCAGCATCTTGGTGGCTGCGCTGGACTCTCTCCAGCAGTTCCCTGTCCTGCTGGAACTGAGGGGCCACAACTGGACACAATATTCCAGGTGTGGTCTCCCCAGGGCAGAGCAGAGGGGCAGGAGAACCTCTCTGACCTACTGACCACCCCCTTCTAACCCACCCCAGGTACCATTGGCTTCCTGGCCACAAGGGCCCAGTGCTGGCTCATGGTCACCCTGCTGTCCCCAGGACCCCCAGGTCCCTTTCCCCTACACTGCTCTCTAATAGGTCATTCCCCAACTTATACTGGAACCTGGGGTTGTTCTGCCCAGATACAGGACTCTACACTTGCCCTTGTTAAATTTCATCAGGTTATTCCCCACCCAACTCTCCGGCCTGTCCAGATCCCCCCGTTCCTCCCGGCAGAGGGGTTTGCTCCTCTTTATTTTCCACCCTTTTATCAGCGTTTTTGCTCCATTCCCTTCCCGCAGTGATTTTGGGAGGTATTTCCCAATCTCGGTGTAACATCTCCCACTATGGCGCAGCGAGCGAGCATCCGTCCACAAGCAGCTGGGGCCCTTCCACAACATTCAACCTCTTTGGGGTCAATAATACACCCAGTAACGTGGCCCCCCTCAAAAACACGAGCCAAACCCAAATGTTATCTCTTTTCTCACAGAATGTTAGAGATTGGAAGGCACCTTGAAGGTCATATTTTCTTCTAACTCTGGATATAACCAACGTGTTTGTGAAGATAAATCCTTTAAGGCCGACTAGTTTGGGTTTTGTTTAATTGTTACAATTTTCCAAAGGCGGTTTGTGGCTGGATATAAGTGATACAGGGCGATGAGAAATCACAGCAGAAAGCGGAGAATACCCGAAGTCATGTATAGCGCAAAACAGAAGGCGTTCTCAAGTCAAAACGGGTTAAATATTGAACCAACTTCTCTAGAGAGAGGGGAGCACGTACATCCTCGTCCAGAATATCAACATGCCGGTCAGAAATCCATCCGGACGAACCCCCCGCAAAGGGACGCGGGTGTTGGGAAGCGCGAGGTACCAAGTGCCGCCCTCCCCAAAGACTTTCCAGCTCCCGCTTCCTGCCTCCCGTATTAAGACTGCCTTTCTCATCACTTAATGCTTATTTTCATCACTTTGCTTAAAATATTGATAATCAATTAGGGCTACGTCTGTTTTGCCACAGAATCTGTGTCACAGTCTATCAGACTGTCAGGGCCAATTCAATCCTCATTCAAAGTTAATTTTTTCTTCATAAATCTGCCTTTGGAGGAGTCATTAGGCGCAGAACATAGCCCGAGGTGCAATCACCTATTCTCTTTCATTAGCGGCAGGCAGGGAAGGTGAGGGAGATTATTAGAACTTTGGAATGATCACAAAGCAGCGTGCTGCCTGTCAGATCCCCCCAACGTTTCATTCATCTCGCCAACTCGGCGGCGCGGGCTGCCAGCGCTTTTAAATGGACATTATTCATGAACATCTGTGACACGCTGAATATTCCGAAGCGGGAGTGATGAAAAAGCGCTGCCCCCCTTTGACTGGGAAATTAATTCTATGGTCAAAACAATTAGGAATAGAACAAACATGGCTTGTGATGTTATTTTAAGTCCTCCAAGATATTCCACTTAAAAAGCTATTATTTCAGAAATATCCACGTTTAAACACAACCATGAACGCTCTAGATAGCTTAGCGCAGTATTTTACGCTATTGAAGAACTACGTGAATTTCCTTTACTGGGGAAAAAACAAGTTGTTGGGTTGGGTTTTCTTAAGCAATTACAGAATTAGCTGTAAGAGCTTCACTATCTGGTGTGTTGATCCGTTCCTAAAATGGAGCCAAATGAGATGCCACCTTGGATTTTAAGGCGCTGCCATATTAAATTACGGCACACTTTACTCAGTTGCAGAGTGTGCGGAACAGATTTCCAAAATCAAAGATACTTATTGCTGCTTCTCTTGTTCAAAGGAGCACATGAGAGCGATTTTAAGATAAGAATGGCAGAAATGCTGGTAAATCTTTTAGCAGACCAGCATCCACAGAAATGAAGTAAAACCCCTATGGTTCCTATGCCCTATCCCTTCATACATGCAAGGGCTTTACGATGTAGCTACTTTAAGGCAAAGTCATTTACATCTAATGAAATAACATCAAGTACTTCCTCGAATTTCATTAGGAAAGTCAAAAGAATAGTAATGTACATTTTTTCTGTTATTACTATGGAAATGGTGTTACCGTTCGCAAACTTCTCACGGCCCCCATCATTCTCCTCCCAAAATATTCTTGCTTTGACAGCAAAATTAAGGACCAGATCCGTAGCAATTTCAAGCTGGCAGGATTCCATGGAGCTACGGAATTTACTCCAGCTGGGGATCTGAATAATAATAATAATAATAATAATAATAATAATAATAATAATAATAATGACTTAATAAGCAGATCTTGCCTAGGCACATTCATGTATTATTTAGTGCATTTCTAATTTCTTTCTTCCTCATCCACTGTTTCCCACACACACGTCTAATAAAAAATTCAGCTGAAATATGTTTTAACACTAAGGATTAATTGGTTTAAATTGCTTCCACGGCTCCTGACTCATTACAGTGGGTGCTATTAAATATTGCAAAGATTTGCGTCTGGCTCAGAACAAGCTGGATGTGACCAACTTGGACACCTCGTAGGCAACTCATGGTTCACCCAGGACCCTCAGCCCCCAAACTGCCGCTGAGCTCGGGAAAACAGTGTAATTGGATGCAATTCTTGTCTTACCTGATATTTAGTCCTGGTGAGAAAATTATTTATTAGAATAATTTGATAATTTCAATGGAAATCTTTAAATGGCGCCTTCTGCCCGAGTTATTTTCTTTTGTGGGAAGGATGTGGCAAGAGAAAGGAAGAGTTTGGTAAAGGAGAATAATGGGCTGGAGTTAAACCTGCCCCTCATCCGCTGAGCTGAAAAGGCACTGACTTTGGGGAGAGAAAGAGTAAATTCCAGATGTAAAATTTCATGGAGTAAATGATGATTCTTTGCTATATCCTTCAACCAGAGAACTGAGAAGTGTTCAATATGAACAACGCCAACTTCGCTTCAACGCATTTGAATTGTACTAACCACCTTCTTTACAAGGAAACTATAACGTATAATTGCACAAAGAAATTACACTACTTTGAAAAAAACCAACTTGTTTGCTTAAAAGATAATCGCTCATAAAATAAAAAAATGTTTACATCATTTCTCAAAAGAAACCTGGCAATGCCTTTCAAATGCAATTGTCGTTTCGGTCTGTGTATGGGGAATGACAGTCGGCTTTGCTGTCGGGGGTTAATCACGGAATTCAGCCTGACAGCTTGTCAGCAAACTGCAAAAATTCACTCACAAAACTTGGATTCAAAATTAGTCCTTCTTTCATCTGCCAATTTTACAACGTCAGGAACCACCAGGCTGAGTGAAAATCAAGTAGATGACAACTAATCTGGCCGTGGAAAGGAAGCAGAAAACCACGGAGCACTTAGAAATGATTACGAGGAACAACACTGAGAAAAGCCAAACCAGCCCAGAGCACCTTGTAAGTGCTCTGAGAATGTTCACCTTATGCTTCCAAACCGAACAGAAACATAACAAATAACCCCGTTGGCAACGCTGTCAGCACAGACCCATCTAGACAACAGTGGTCAAAAGTCTTTCTGGCTCGGCAGTTTCACATCAAGCCTCACACCAGATTTGAAAATAAACTATATGAATTTAATTCCTCTAATTTAATTCTGGGCACTGGCCCATGGCCACCACTTCATGACCAAGAGTCGTTTCCATTAAGGATGATCTTTGGCCGCTCATCTACACTGGAAACCACCAATAGCCATGGTAAGATTTGCTGCACCACATCGTCCAGATAATAAAAAATGGCAAAGAGAATTATCCAGAAGAATGTCCTTGGTCTTACTGGTGCCGGGTCCAGGTACCAGCTGGACAAATGGGACATACTGGGAAAAAGCCTCCGGAGCTGAGGAGCTAAGGCAGCCGGGGAGCGCCCCATGGCATGGAAACCATCCCGCGGGTGATGGAAACACCACCGACCCATGAGAAAATGACTCTTGGGCTTTCGAGATGGAAAATGCACCAGCTTTGTACCTTCTCCGTGTCTTTCTCTCAGAACCACTTACTGACAGAATAAGAGAAATGTTGGGTTTCCTATTGAAGAATAAAATCAGTAATAACTAAAAGACAACACTTGTTTGTGTCTCAAAGACAACGACTGATAACGTCCAACTCTCCAACTTCTTCCACCACACGAAGATCTAAACCTCAGCACAGCCTGTAAGATCATTTCCCGTTATTACTTCTCATTTATACAACCGCTTTGCTGGAGGCACGGCCAAAGGGACTTTGCTAGAGCCGGCCCAATTTAAACTGCAGTTAACAACGCTGGAGCCCCAAAGCTCACTCAAATTTCCACCTTCAGAAACTAAACCTTGTAACCAAAGATGCAGCTACGGAGGTGAATGAAGACACTGAAGAAATGCTGCTTAACCGCGGTTGTTGAAAACCAGTTTCAATTTCTCTCCTTGCTCCTTTATTTGCAATGAAGTTCCATTGAAGGAAGAAGTAAGTTATTCACGGTGGTTTAATTCTAGTTATTAATGGCTGGCGCTGTAGAAGACTCTGCATTTTTTAATTCCAGGCGTTGCCACACGTGCCCCAAATGACGAAGATAATGCTTTAACAGATTCTGGAGTTACAAGATTATTCCAAAAACCAAAGGCTGGAATAATCAAGGATTATTCCTTCTACCCGGAGAACACGTACTCTGGCTTCTTTGGCTGTATCTGAATTTTTGTGCTTAAATTTAAGAATATTAGGAGCCCATTCAACTTCACAGAGACTATTCAACCATGGTTAGAACTTGAGCATATTATTAAATGCCTTGAATAACAGGAAAGGTGTTAGAGAAGAACGACGTCGGTAGCAAACAAGAGGGAGCACAAATTTCTTACGCTGAAAGCTCTATGGGAAAAATGGTCACGGTGCATCCAGACAGCACCATATAACAAGTTATTTGTACCAAACACGGCCATATCAAATTGAATTAACTTCTAAGCATAACATTAGAATTGTAATTACAGTTACAAAAGTACGATTCAATGCAAATTATTAATTATAATATACAAATAATAGTGCAAGAAGCAGGAAGCATTTTAGAGGATTTTTGAGGAAAGAAGGAACTTTGTTCAGTCTCCTCATGATCACTTTCCACTTTTGCCATGATGTTAATGAAAAAACCTTTGTGAAGCAATGGAAAATAAAAAAGGATCAAAAATTAACTAAAAAAAACCCAAACTACTGTAAGTCTACAAACACCAAGACACCATTAAAGAACAAACTGTTCTCGAGTGTTATCATAAATAGTGTTAATAAGAAAGATTCATAAAAATAGTGACAGGGGGTATTGGAAAATGGGGAAACGCCGAGATGGAAAACTGGTGGTTTCAGGCAGAGAAAAGCCGCAGGATTTACTGCGTGTTAACTGCAGGATCATACGACAGGCGCCCAAAAGAACTTGACATCTGGCACCAAAAGGGGGAGCGTGTGTCCAGGAAAGATTTGTGGGGGAGACTTATTGCCGGTGCCAACGCGCACTCACTCAATTCCGCGGCCCAGCCTTGAGCGCCCGGCGCACCGAGCGCAGCCCAACGCCGCCAAACTCGCCCCCGTGGCAAGAAATTATGGGCAACTATACATTCTGAGCTTGTGTCATTAACTACTATAATCATTTGCTGCACACGGCATTATTAAATATTCCCCCGGGGATAAAAGGGGTAAATATATTGCTTAAATATTCAGTGGCTGACTGTAAAATTTCATTCCAGATTAACCGATGAAGATGAAGAAATGCTGCTGAAAACACACAATTTATCTTCACTATGCACAGCAGATCACTCCTGCAATGACACCAGAGGCTGTGTGGGTTTGAATTCAATAGCTGCATTAAAAGAAAACTACACACCCAATAAACAGTTTGCTGCAGCATTGCTTAAATAATTCAGAAAGGAATTGGGGGTATCAAACGTTTTAGAGATGTATTGTATCTCTTAATGTATTTCAATTAAATGCTTGTTTTTAAAGCTTCTGTTAAAAATCATTAGAATAAACGGGAAAATAGAAAAGTCAGAGACTCAAAATCAACTGACTTGTAGGAGAGGATTTACACAAGATTTGTCACCAGTGAGAAAGTCACCTCCAAGGGCACGTACCTGATAATATACACACGCATTTACACTTATCATCCGCAACCTTGAGAGATTCCAACTGGCTCTCATAAGTCTGGACAGCATAATTTTAGCACAGACATATGTGCATCTATATATTTGTATAGAGCCATAACAAAGTAATAAATAAGGAGCCTTATTCAACTCCAGAGAATCCACCAACTTTCTCTTATTGGATTTCACTTCCCGGCAGGGTTCTCTCCCCACCGGAGCTCTGCACAGGCTGCTTTGCCAGCGCAGTGCCCTCACTCTTAGAAAATGTAAATAATTTGAGATACTAAAACCTCAGTACACGTTTAACAGCACGTAACTACAACGATAAGGAGTGGGAACGTATTGCTGAACTTGCATCAGTGCAACCCCACCGAGTCCCGGCGCCCATCATCTGGCAAGAAGAACACTGCCCTGAACTTATACGTCCACCCAGGTGACGTCTGTATATCCTTTCTATAATACCTGTTCTTTCAAATGTGCTAATTCATGCTCCTTAATTGCACTGCTCGGCAGCCTTCTCGTAGCTTCTGGTAGGACAGAGAAATCACTGCAGGTAAAACTTGAGGTGACCTTCTATGAAAACCGATGGGACTCAGGCCATGTCTACAGCGGGAAATAATGTGGCACAAAAAGAGTGAATCCATAAAGTAGAGGACAGTGCCCAAGACCCTGCACAGGTTTCAAGGGCTTTGCTCCAGTTAGAGGAAAACTGGTCCACGGGAATGGCTGGAGTACGGGGACCAAAACTCGTGAATTAACCCCAACTTGCAAATTAACCCCAACTTGTGAATTAACCTCTTTTGGAAGGCGCTCAACGTGTGTGCTTCAAGACTGTAAGTTGACACAGAAAATCATGATGAAGCAATGGCCCTAAGGAATGAAAAGTGCACGTCCAGAGCTGGCGCTTTGGTATCTCCAGCAGCCAGACACTGCGGGCTGGAGAACATGGGTTCCCAGGACCCTTCTCAAAACACTTCAGCGACAGATTTTAGAAATAATAGCTCAATTGCCTCGGCTACAGACCAAGCTCATCGGTTCTTACTCTAAGTTAGATTCCGTGTAATATATCAAAGAACAACATTTAAAAGAATGATGAAAAATCAAATTAAAACTCCATGCAGTTGCACAAGCAGCTGATCGTGGGGGAATGCACAGCCGGCCAGTATGCACTGTATAGCATCCAAACTCGCTTCTTAGCTCAGCCTCATCTCACGCCACACTTTTAGGAACAGCCTCCCATTATAAGAAAGGGAAAAGTATCAGGGTTTTGGTCCTGATGACGGGTCTCCCCAGGGCAGAGATGTATATTCTATGACAAGTCCTGAGGATTTACAGGGGGTGGGCATGTCCTGGGGGAGCGCGGGGTCTTCTGAACAACGTAGGGCTGCTAAATACCTCGACAGAATACGGGGAATAGATCCTACTCTTACCTTTTGTTTTTAACTGCTCTTTTCTTGATGAGAGGACGGCAAATAATAGTTACATGAGATAAACAAGACTGGAACCCACATGGGACTATTCCCGAGTCCGACACGGCATCGTTCCGTGTGCAAAGTTTCTTGTGCCTCTATCACAGGCAGCTTCATGTCGTCATTGTTGTCCAAGACGATGCTCCGATAATGTGTAATATTTCTCTTTTAGATTATGTCTACCTATACACAATTTTAAAAAAATCATAGCTTGTTTTTAGGCTTTCATCGTAACTCCTTTCGAGATAATATAATTCTAAGGTTATTGTTAAAATTCATAGGTATGTTACAACCAGAGTAACAAATACCCCTGAAAAATACATTTAACTGCTTTAATCGCTATTTTCTGACAGTACTCAATTTCAGCTCCTTTAACGCAATCAATAACCACACTAGGCTTGGTTTGAGTCCGCACGATAAAAATAGGGAACAACCCACCGGTGGTTCATTATTTAAAAGAAGGAGGAAGGCCCCGTGGGTCCCGCGTGTTCCTCGCGCCTCTGGCCTCGCGTGTTCCTTGCGCCCATCGACCCACTCCCAGTCTCCGCAATAACAGCGTTTGGAGACAACGCAGCGCGAGCCGGCTCGAGCTCTTTAATTACACGAGCGCTGAAAGGAAATCATTGATCAGCGGCGTTCGGGGAGCGCCCGCCGCCCCCCAGCCCCATCAAAATCCATGAAAGGGCCGAGGAGTCGCCCCGTGGGGACCCTGCCCAGATTAGCGCCCGTGGACAAGCAAGAAAGACCCGCCACAAGCTGCTCGGCGGGCTCGGGACCCCCCTGGCAGGTGGCGAGCTCTGAGCACCGCGTTTGATTACTCTAATTAAATATGATATTAGCAACAGATCTTCATATTGATCCCGAAACCCCTTCTAAACAGAAAATTAAAAGCTCTGAGGGAGGGGCTGAGAGGCTAACAGGTCGGTTTAATGGTTTTAATCTCACATCAGCTTTATAATTCCTGAAATTACTATTGATTTCTTGCTACGGCACACACAGAATTTAAATATTTTCCTTCAATGGAGTAACATTAGCTACTTTGCTACCGGCTAAATAAGTAAATTAAAACCCAAACCCATAAACAAGCAGCGCGCATCCACTTCTTTAACCAAGACTAATAAACATATTAAAGAAGCTTAAATGAATAGTGAAGTTGGGGGTTGATTTTAGACCCCTTTCAATAAAAAAGAACCTTACTGTGGAAGCATAAGGAATTCTTTACCTTGATATCAAGTAAGAAGTTTCTTCAGCTAGTAACTTATCATGCTTAAATATATCTGCATACAGCATATATTCCTATATGCATATTTCATGCATAATGAGAAAATACTCACGACGTTATAATAAAAAGCCTAAGTATTTTGAATTTTTTTGTAAGTTTGCAGTGCAAACGTGGATGTTTCCTATTACCAGGCTCAATTACACACAAATCAGATCATAAATGATGATTAATCCCCCAACTTTGTCCTTTCAAACCTCCTCTAGAGGGCTTGGCCCCGCGCTGCCCGTCCCCCCCATTCATTCCCTATTCCCCCCGGCGCTTCCCTCGCTAATGCCCAAATGGCACCAACCTGTTGTTCGGCACAGCCCTGAAAAGGCCAATTTACCAGGGGATTTACAGCCCTGAAACCGCTTCAATCTGTTCCTCTGTCTCGGTGTAAAGCTCTGCCCGGACAGGCAGGCTCCCGAGCCAAAGGGAATAATAATAATAATTACAATCATAATTAAAATATCTCATTTTAAGAAAGAAAAATTCAAACTAGAGATACTTAAAGTAATGCCTGCATGTGCCAAATACATAAGGTACGGTTAAACACCCTAAAAACTAATAAATTGGGAAGCACCAAGTGTCGCGATGGGGATTTTTGTGTTGAAATACACTGATACTGTAGCTGTTGAGAAAATCCGACACTTTGATAACATCAAGCACGTTACGTTGACTGCGGAGGATACGAATTGCTCTGCACAATTCTAGTCGTTCCAACTCATTCTTTAGAGTTTTGTGTTCGTCTGTGAGCACGTTGGGCTCATTTGCGCGGCTGTTGGTGCCAGTGGCCAAAGCCCCATTCCCCAAGGACACCGCGGCTGCAAACTGCGGGTCGTTAAGCTAATAAAATTAACAGCATTTGTCAGGCTGTGCAGGAGCCGGTGCTGCCTGTAAAACCAGCCCTAAGGTTGCACCTCGGCTTTCTAAGGCTGGGCTTAAATAAACCTCCGAGGGCAGGATCCAGCCCACGTCCGCACAAAATCTTCTCCGCTTTGTCCCTCTACCCTCCCAAGTTCCATAAACAACCACCTGTCACTTTTTAACACTTTAAAAAGCGAGTGCAGTGATTCAGAACTATCGCCTAAGTTAAATTTGATGGCAAATCGATACAGCCATCAGTACGTCCAAAAAAGGGAGATTGCCATTTATAAGCCTGTGCAGTATTGTATGAGCTATGCTGTATAAAAACACATTTCAAGGGAGTTATTGGGCTGGGGAAAGCAAAAGTTTGGGGGTTTTAGTGTGGTTTTGGTTTTTGGTTGGTTGGGTTTTGTGGGTTTTTTGTTTGGGTTTTGTTTTTTCTGATCAAATACAGCGTAGGTTATGAATTTGTACATCACGGCAGCTCCATACAAAGGAAAGTAAATACTCGCCTCTTTCGTCTTCTAGTGCTCTACTAATAACGTTAGGTGGTACTCCTGGTGTTTCCCAACGCCAAGAAAACAGATTTTCTGGAATTAGAAAATGCTGGGGGGCGGAAAAAGCCACATCAGAGCCAGAGGTTTCACAGACCACCAACTCCTGTAAACTGGTGTTCGCAGGCTACGCGTATTCAGAAATATTAAATATGATACTCTGGGTCCCATTTCGATAAATGTTATCATAGCTACAACAAGGAATTCTCTAACTGGCAATGAAAATGGGGAAATCGGTGATCTGCTATATACCCGCATATCTCTGCTTTTCCAAACTTTGTACTGAGCGTCTTGGTTCCCATCGCTTGAGAAACTGTCATTGATACAGACTTAAAAACCAGGAGTTGGGATGATCGTCCCTGTTTAATACCCACAGTCGGGCAGCTCATTTCAGTTCAAATGGAGGTGTTTGTAAGTCCGTTTTCCCAGCACACATCTCCCTCACTGCTTGCAGCATCATCTTTCCGTGGTTCCTTTTTCTGCCTTTATTCAACAGGACATTATTTGTTCCGAAATATAATAAAGCCAAATATTTTCAATAACTCAATGCGTTCTGGTACATGGCTATTTTCTTCATCTCATAAGTATCCCACATCACCTGTGAAGAGCACGGCTCTTCACACCCAGCTCCTCAAGCACTTCTGTTCTACCACATGCGATATGAGAAGCAGCACACGCTACACGCTTTTCCAAGAAATACCCATTTATAAGATATAAGCCACCACATTCCACATGTTTCTGCACGTACTCTAGTGCCAGATGATACTGATTCTCTGTAAGGATATTTAGGGGTCCCCAACACTCTTTGCAACTGTAATCCTGCCTGTCAACGTTGGAGATTATGATCCATTTTATATCTTGTGACTTGCACGGAAAGCCTGGCCTACAAACATTTCTACTTGGAAATAAGAATTGGCTTCTATTTTCACACACACACACACACACACACACACACACACACACACAAAGCGCCAAACATGAGACTTGCTGCTTCAACAAACTATTATTACATGCTTCACCAGTCCATTAAAGAAAGTAATTGAATCAGTTTGTATTTTCTCAGTAAAATCTCATTCAGAGAAATTTTATTGCCGGCTATCTAAATAGTAAATACTTATTATCCTCTCAAAATGAGGTTTTGCTTGCCACGGGCAAACCCATGGCTGTTATTGTAGTGCTCTGTCAGAGAAACAAGAAGTTAAAAAGGTTATAAAGACACCATTAATGTCATGGGACTGTCTTGTCAGGACTCAAAAGTGCTTAGTAATTGAGGGTTTTATTCAAAGTGTATTAGCACCCATATAAACGGCTCCGCTAATACGATGCTTTAGGCTTTATTTTGTTGCAGCCCTGCATAATCACCTACAAACAGCTGGATGCTGTGAATTTATCTGCCGAGGAGCACGGCTCGGTTTATCAGCTGGTGCTCGGAATAAACCGTCAATAACGTGCGGCTTAAAGGCACAGACGAGGTGCAGCCGCCCGGGCCACCGAGAGAGCCCCAATGGCAACTAATTGGTGCCGGCAATGCAGAAACACCGCGGCTTCATTCAGAAAAGGACGTTTATTGCTGCTAGAAGTGGCAAGAATAAGCTTGTTCCATCAGCTTTTAAATAAACCAGATCACCTCGGGTAAATCTGCTGCTCTCGATACTCATTGATGTGAATATGGAAAGAGTCGCATTTCTGGTCTAGGTTGCAACATGGTCTATAATGGGGTTTTCAGAATGTATGTTAAAGCCTAAAGGCGTTTTATAAAATACATATATTTAATGCATACGTTAAGAAAGCATATGTTTAATTTTTCATTTTCATGCTTTATAAATTGTTTGAATGAAGTAACACAACGTGAACTCTGTCCTTCAGCAACAGCTACAAAGAAAGATGCTTGTGATAATGAAAACAAACCAGATGCAAATTCAAAAATCAACGAGAAAGTGGTGGGGAAAACCCCACAAAATCTCTCTAGTTCCAACATTATCTCTCCTCAATGGTTACAACAGCAGAACTATTGGAGCCACCGTGTCCCTCCCATCTGCCAAGAACAGAACAAGAAAAATAAACTGAGGAGCAAGTTTGTCCCCAATGTGGCCACTACAGACACAAAGAAGCACGTGGGGGTTACTCGATGGTCACAGCAACTCCATCTCCACTGACTGTGCTTAACGACCCGACCGCAGCTCCATCCCTGCCCAGACCTGCGCTCGGCCGCTCCGCTCACACCACACCAGCTCTTTTACACCCCAAAGGTGAATAACCCTTAGATTTCATACAGAACTGAGAAATCCACAACAGAATCTTCCCTTCATGTTGGTTTTTTTGCCTTGAGTTGCTAGCAATGGAATCACGATCTCATCTCGCTCAAGGAGACTCATCGTTATAAAATCAGTAACAGTTTGCAGAGAAGACTCTCCAAGGGCTTAAGATCAACAGCATCAAGTGCTCAAATCCTCCAAGACAACACTGATTTGGTTGTTTCATTGGCTATTTAACAACGTGAAGGGATACATGATGGCTTAAACAAAGAAGCCTGCCCAGAAATCTTAAATAATAAATTACACATAGGGAGAAGCGATAGAAAGGGAATTAAAGAGAAGATCTGACCCAGTTTGATCGCTCACGTTAGCCGTGTTGGGAAACGCTTGTGTAATCAACACAAGGGATCTGGCAAAGGACACAAGTCTGCATCACTCTCGCCTTTCCTTCGGACACCATTTCGCCCTTTCCCACGTGTCACAGCGCGATTCCTTAACGAGCTTGTGGCGACACAGCGGAAACCGCCGTCTGCAAACTTAATTCAGGATGAACTTGTTGCGTATTGATTCGCATTTGGAAGCGGGTTAAATCAAAGTCCGGCTCTTCATTTTAAAAAAAGTGGCTAAAACATACACATATATCTGTGTGCATGTATATATATAGTTTATATCTGCCAATATGTTGTTTGAGTAAATAATAAACACCGTCTCTACTGCTTTATCATGAGGTTATAACTGTTCCTAAAAGCATCCTGGGCACCACTTTAACTTGCACCTTCCACACTTTGGTTTAGGATGAAAAGACGATTGCTGGTGGGTTTTCAGGTCTCCCTACACCACAAAACACCAGCCAAGGAAGGGGCAGTTTGAAATGCTCCAGGCAGATACAGCTCTAGGCACTTAATGTAAGTTCATTCATCAGGTATTTGGGAGATTGCTATTTACTCGTCTCTCTGAATGCTCTCGTCAGTTGTTCCCATGCGCAGTGCTCAGAGGCTTCTGGTTGGCAGATGCTTTTTTGAAAGGGGAAAATACTCATTTGCCTTTAGATAAAGGTATCCATACCCGTAATATACTGCTTGGAGCAGGCGGGAGACTGGAGCTGGATTACTCAGTCTCAGAACCATTTCTTTGGAATGAGCAGACCCACCCTCGATCTGCCCTTTTGGACAGAGCTCATATTAATTACATTTTAAGAAGCAAAATTTTTTAAAAATACATTTTAGTTATCTAAAACTGAAAAAAAAATCTGTCAAAAGAATAGTATTTCAAAAGATAAAGCCATCTTACTAGCACACAAGTTGATCTTAGTCTGCTTTCCAAGAGCATTCTTATAGGGAAAATAGAGCATCATATAAAAACATCTCAAAGTAACCAAACACTCGCCTCAATACCTCCTTCTTTTTAAACACAGGTATTAACATTTCATAAAGGAAAGAAGTATGAACATTACAAAAGACAACCAAAAACGCATATTTTAATAGAAATTATTCCTGGTAGTCCCATAAGTATGAGAATTTCTCCCAAGTCCCACAAAATTTGCTATTAAACGACAACCCTGATAAAAAGGCCACACAACTGCAGCACTGCGGGGCAGGACAAAAAAGAATCTTTGCAAACCATCCATTACTATATTTTAAGATTTATTCAGTCGACACCTCCTAATCATCTCTAAATCTAATGGGACACCGATGCATTTCATCACAGATGAGAATCTTCAGCGACCGCTGAAATGAAAATCAGGAAATTATTACAATCGAAGGGTTTGGCTTGCCGTGCGCATTAATCAGAAATCATCATAAATCCACGCGCTTCGTCAGACAGCACATTAGTCAAACAGTTTTGTGTGATAACGACATTGAGTAATGGGCTCTGAGTTAGAAGGGTCAATCATAAACTCATCAAATGCTTCATTTAATTTCTTAATTTGGACAAACACAATTTGTTTATGGGAAAGATATCAGGTGTTCTTGAATGAATAATGGCTATGAAACCAAACTCCATTAATCAGCTCTTGATTACAAATGACTCGGAGATTGTTTGTTCTAATTTTGTTCATTTGGGTCAACAAAGACTACACGAGCAAACCAAACCGCTTGGAGAAAATGGCACACTTAGTCCTCCATATTTAATAAAGTCGTGATAAATTTGCTTTCGATAACTGTAAAACAAGAATTTTATTACCCACATTAAATACTACTCTTGCTTTAAGCAAAAAAATTAATATATATGATTTACACCAAGATCACGTAGGCACGAAGCAGGATCTCCAGGTGCTGGGCGGCCACACTGTGAATCCAGAGCAACGTTCCCTCCCAGATGAAAAAGAACAGCAAATAGGGCACTAATGACTAATTACAAGTTCTAATCTCAGCGAAGGAAATGCGGATGACATGGGCACACACGGGACCAAGGTCTTGGACACAGGTGACCTGTGACCATTGGCAAGTCATTGACACCACCGCTGTGTCTCAAAAGGGCACCGTGATCTAAAACCCACTGAGAGATGGGGAGGATTAATCTTTATCTATTAATTACAGGTGCCTTGGCAATGCCTATCAGCTGGGGTGTGAGGAAGATCTATAATTAACTCCACACAAGAGAATCACACACACAGAATCACAGAACGGACTGGGTTGGAAAAGCCCTCAGAGATCATCCAGTCCAACCCTTGGTCCAACTCCAGACCATTGACTAGATCACGGCACTAAGTGCCATGTCCAAGCTCAGTTTAAAAACCTCCAGGGCCGGCGAGTCCAGCACCTCCCTGGGCAGCCATTCCAATGCCTGACCACTCTCTCTGCAAAGAATTGCTTTCTCATCTCCAGCCTAAATGTCCCCTGGCAGAGTTGAAGCCCATGGCCCCTTGTCCTATTGCTGACTGCCTGGAGAAGAGCCCAATCCCCACCTGGCTAGAACTGCCCTTCAGGTAGTTCTAGAGAGTGCTGAGCTCACCTCTAAGCCTCCTCTTCTCCAGACTAAACAAGCCCAGCTCCCTCAGCCTCTCCCCATAGGGCTTGTGTTCCAGTCCCTTCCCCAGTCTTGTTGCTCTTCTCTGGACCCGCTCCAGCACTTCAATCTCTTTCCTGAGCTGAGGGGCCCAGAACTGAACACAATACTCCAGGTGACACACCATTGCAATGACGAGAAGAAGCAGTGGCATTTCATTTCTTATTTCTTTCTTATTTCTCCCTTCGGGGAGCGATTCTGGCACACTTCACGTCTGGAAATTAGATAGCGAGGCCTTAACCATTGAACCACGTCATCGGTGCCCACCAGCCGGAGCCGCCGAGCAGACCCAGCACTTTAAAGCCTTTTTCTGGGCATTCACACTAAACAATCCAGCCAAACAGGCTCCAGTTTCACTTGTAGGAAACCCAAACCAAAGGGTGGTTCACATCCAAAGATTTGCAGGGTACACTGCCATAAAATAGGAGAAACTAATATTTTGCTGTCAATATTAAGATGTAACGTTTCCCCAAAGGCGCTTCAGCAGAAACCGGCCGCACAACCACATATGGTTCCTGCAGCCAAAACGGTGTATAATTAAATTACTGGGCAAAGTTGCTAAATATGAATTGATATAAAACTTAAGCTAACTGAAAAATTGTCTTTGACTGAAGATCAATAGCAGGACTGAAAGATTCATCTGCACATAATTAGTGCACATATTTGCATCAAAATCATGTATACCATATGGTACAATATTACTGGCAACCCATTAGTTATAATGGAAGCCTGAGATACGTTTGTTTCTTGGTACCACAAAAATAGGTCTCAGATAAAAATCTAACAAAAAACCCCAAATTCTAAAAGCTTTAGATTATTTCTAAAGGCAATTAATGTTCATTAACTAATAAAGTTGCTGTAAAGTCTTCTTGTAGCCTGTTTTACATGATAGCATCGCTACATTATCAACTACCCATTCCCTTCTTAAACCAGAAGCAAAATACAAAAATGGTTCAAAGCATTTTTTAGTAATTTCTTGTAAGGATCTACAAGAGGTTCACAAAGTGAAAGGCTTTTGGACACCAATTCAATGCCATTATAAATGGCAAAAGGAAATTACTTTGTTTCAAACACCTTTTTCTTCTCTACCCAAATTTAATTAACATTCTCTATTTTTTCAGCAATCATGAAAATAAAATTGAATTAATTACTGAGGTAATTATTGATGAATCAAGCTTTTAGTTTGCTCACCAATGCCACAAACAGCTGCACTTCCGAATCACACACTCTGTAAGGACAGGACCGTTAATACGTTAAAAAATAATTACTTGGGGTAATGACTTTTGTATGGAGTCACCGCTTTGCATTTAGAAAGTATTATTGTTCTGGTACCCTGATGAGGTTGTGTGGCTTTGCCAACAAGTTGGGTGCACGTAACGTGTGAAGAAATGCATTGAACACCCAGCTGCACAAGCTGCACGGCATGAAGCTCAATGGCACGGACCGCCCGGCTGAGTTCAAATACCTTCTGCATCTTCCCAAAATTCAGTCTTGAAATACCCGCGGTTCTCAGCAAACACTAAATGTAAAAATTAGCTACCATAAATTTCTTCCAAAATACCTTTTCTTGATTTAAAAACAAATAATTTAATTCTTCTAGCGCTCAGAGTTTGACCAATAGTGTTCTCTCTGCCAACGTCAGCAACTAAATGGTTTTTGACATAAAAATCTGCTAAGTAGAAATCAGCAGTTGACCTAGAAACTGAGCTCACTAACTCCATAATTAGACGAGTTTCCTAAATTAGCTAGTTTTCAAGAACAGAGTAAACTCTTCCACCTTCAAGAAGGACCTACAGCAGACGGATGTACTATGCAAACGCAAGACGCTACTGTTTCACGCTTTTATTTATTTCCTGCGTTAACCAGCGATGAACAACCTGTTCAGTACTAACCACATTTAACCAAACTCTTGGTCACACTGCCGGCCCAAACACGACACCCACGCCTGTGCTCGCCCAGCCCGGTACCAGTCAATTCTGAATGCTACCATGAGCAAATAAATAGATAATAACTACCTTAGGATTGGAGAAAAGCTGTCACCAGGGTGTATTGTGATCGCTATGCTCATGTGTGTATATTCACAACAATTATTCTTCCTCCACCCACCCTCCTCTTCGTTTCCCTCTCAAGGTCTAGTCTCATCTTCCCGTTATCTGTATCACACCAGGAATCCAGAGGCCAACCAGCAAAACCTTCTCCTCCTGACCAAACCTCCGCCATAAACCGAAGACTTAACATGGAAAGAGAACTGAAACGAACAATTACAAGGTAGAAAGAAGAGAAATGGCAATTTCTCGGCCTATAAGCAATTAATGCTTGCAGCTGAAAGCACAGCAGCAATGGCAATGAGAGCGTCTCCTCAGATTTATCTCCGAAAACATGAAAAGATTTCTGGACAACCTTGCAAAGGGAGCTTCATGAACTTAAAACTTCTCTTAATCCCCCGTTACGTGTTTGTTTCTAACGTTTTAACAGCTTGTCCTCAGTACAAGAGCATGATACAAATTTAATCTTCAGTAATTACAACACGCTATATCGTCGCCTGTGGTATAACGAACCCCAGGGTCCTGATCCTGTGCCTGAAAGCAACTTTTAAGCTTGTTTTAAATTCAAACTCTTACAATTTATAGGGAAAGAATTATTTTTAAAGCTATTTTTACATTTCCTTTAAACAGGTGAAATATTTTATGTATTATCCTTTGTGTATATACACCAACACGTTACCCGCCCTCCTAACGTGGTTTGCATAATTACCAAGCCAACATAAGGCCATCGCGTTTTCAGTGGAGCAAACACAAACCAGCAAAATCCAAAGAAAACCGGAATCAAAAAGAGAAATCCATGAATTTTTATAAATTGGGCATTCAAAAATACGCACCAACAAACCCAAATTTCTCATACTTGTTGCCACCTGCCTGCTTTACTACTTTGCATAGCTAGAAAAGAGCAAAATAGAGGCCATTCTATTTAACTAAACAGTTTTTATTAAAGTAAAAGAAAAGCAAGAACCTGTGAAGTAGCAAGTGATCCTATTAGTTCCACCAGACTAAAATCATACAGTCTACGTATGTGGTCCTTTCAGCCACATCTGTTATGAGCCATTTCGACACCAGAAAGTAGAGAATATCTGACTATTTCGTTATCAGGCACTGAGAGCAAATTAGGATTTTTCTCCCCAATAACATGGTGCTATAATTGGTAGATTTATAAAAAATAATAATGCAATAAGTATCTTGCATTTTTACAAGAGCTAAGGCCAAAGTACTTGTTGTATTTACTGATTTTCTCTTCAAGGAATAAGTAAAATGTAATAAAGATGCATGGTGCAAAATTAAAGGGAGCAATCTGATAGTATAATTTGAAGATAATGAGTTAACTATCCAATATCCAGAATTGCTGCCGAGCAGATCAGATAAATGTTAAATGCTCATGATTTGTATTCATCAGTTTTTACCACATATTGCTAATGTCCTATTAGTGTCTCAGTTCTGAACTTTCCCCTAAATAAACTGTCAAGAATTCTCTGCACAAAAACGCCCTATTCTTGAATGCTCTTTCAGCCATAGATTGAAATGCAGATTCCAAAAATACATCAGTCACTTATTTCAACTGTAGACCTTTGAAAACCCAGATCAATTGCCTTTTGTCATCGTCTTTATATGGAGCGCAAGACATTTTTGCTTATTATCACAGCAAAACTTCCAGAGTTCTGTGGTAAAGGCAGCCGGATTGATAGGTTGAACTGCTCACATTTCCTATCAATACAGTTACATTTTGGAATCTTGAACCATATTTTAATCTTTATGACAAAACACAGGTGCCACACAGTTATTTATGGCACAAATTAACTGCCTTTAAAGATGTGAGGTTTTTGTGAAGCCTGTATGTTTTAGCAAGGTGGGATCCAACGCGGGGCGAACTTTTTCCTTCAAAAAATCAGCAATACGAGCAAGGAAACACCAAAACCTCCGCTCGAATCTTCTGCGCGTAATGAAGTCTGGGAAAGAAATCACAGACACCCAAGTGGTTTGGCAACTGTAAGTGACAGAAGCTCAGCTAAATCCTCTGTTTACACTGGGGATTAGGCGGGTAGATTGTGCGGCTCAACCGGAGCACTGGATGGTCAAGGGAATCTGCTCCCGGCAGCCCGTGGGGCAGCGGCACAAAGCCCGGGCCTGGTAGGAAGTGACCCATAAACGTATCCCCGACGCAGGATTTGCACAAAGCCGCTCTGCCTCATAGAAACTCCATATGACCATTAAGCGGCCTGCAAGGCCTGCCAGGAGGCCTAATTACAGGCCTACAGAGCCCAATAACAAAAGCTGAAGAGCTTTAGCCTAGGGATGATCTGCTTTATACTGACTTGAGAGAGTCCATATAGAGTGACAAAAAGAAAGAGGTTTAGCTTTAAAATTCTCCCAAGGGACGGAGCATTGTAGCTAAGTCTGGAAGGCCCACATGCAACATACTTCACATAGGCTTAAACATCCCACCCTCTCAAAATTAACATTCAACCATTGCCTGCTTAACATCTGCTCAACCGGAGCAAGTTGCTGCGATATTGTTAGGGGCTGCTAGAAAGACTTTTATCTAGATATTAAGAAGGGGAAGTAAATCAAGTCTTGCAAATATAAATGTATAGCCGAGACCAACAACTTCTATGGAATGACGGTTTTTATAAATCAAAAATCAGTTGCCTTAAAAATTAAAGTGGAGGGCTTTGGTATCTTCAAGTATTGCCCTGCCTAACAAGAACAAAGATACTGACGTTAAGCTACACCAGCAAAGAACAAAGTTTAACCAAGCGCGCAGCAAAGCCAGTGCGAACATAGGACTTGGAGACAAAACTTCTAGACGGCATTATCTTACCTGAATATAAAACCAGCCGTCTTGCCCTCCTCCCCTCACCAATACAGCCGAATATTTGATTGCACCAGCCTCCACAATGAGAGACCAGAAGTCGCGATTCCCATCCCCAAAGCGCACCAGGAAAAACAAAGCCAATCAAAAAGAGTCTGGTTTGCTATTTGCTATTTTATGTCTTTCAGAGAATCAGTTGTTATCTCCTGACTCAATATCTACACTAGATTCTGAAAGCAGATTTTCTCAAGATACTAAATATCAACAATTCCTGCTAAAGGTGACGAGTTGGCCAGTGGATCCACCTCCCCTAAAATCAACTGTCTCTGGTGATGAAGAAAGCAAATGGAACACAATAACATATCATTAACTTTTTAAAACTATGGCCATTGTATTGGAACAGGACTTGGAAAGCTGACATACTTTCAAACCTATATTCTGTAAATCCATAATATTATTATTCAATATACCATTTTCTCTTGCTTAAAAAGCCACAGGGATAAAGCCACATAATTTCCATGGCAATAGGTTGGTGTGAAGGAAAAAAAAATCAATAAAAAAAGATACACACGAACATCTTCAGATTGAGAAGAAACTCTGACTTGTCAATATTGCTCTGAAACACCAGAAAAAGAACAACGCAAAACAAAGACTATCGAAACCTTTGTGTATCTACACTTTTTTGGAAATCACAGCCCTTAGCAAGTGGCTCTTTGTAGCTAATGCCATTGTCTGCGGCCCCGGGACGGAGAGCGGGGCGAGCTGTGGTACCAGATTAGCTGTGTGTTTTACCAGGTTAGTTGTGTTTCACCAGGTGAGCTGTGTGTTTTACCAGGTTAGTTGTGTTTCACCAGGTGAGCTGTGTGTTTTACCAGGTTAGTTGTGTTTCACCAGGTTAGCTGTGTGTTTTACCAGGTTAGTTGTGTTTCACCAGGTGAGCTGTGTGTTTTACCAGGTTAGTTGTGTTTCACCAGGTGAGCTGTGTGTTTTACCAGGTTAGTTGTGTTTCACCAGGTTAGCTGTGTGTTTCACCAGTTTAGTTGTGTTTCACCAGTTTAGTTGTGTTTCACCAGTTTAGTTGTGTTTCACCAGTTTAGTTGTGTTTCACCAGGCGAGCTGTGTGTTTTACCAGGTTAGTTGTGTTTCACCAGGTGAGCTGTGTGTTTTACCAGGTTAGTTGTGCTTTACCAGGTTAGCTGTGTATTTTACCAGGTTAGTTGTGTTTCACCAGGCGAGCTGTGTGTTTTACCAGGTTAGTTGTGTTTCACCAGGTGAGCTGTGTGTTTTACCAGGTTAGTTGTGTTTCACCAGGCGAGCTGTGTGTTTCACCAGCCTAATACACATGAACAGAGCGCAACCAGCTCCTTACTGACACTGCCCACGCTTGGAGAAAGGTTGGGACTTGCTGCTTTTAAAATTGAACAAAATAGAATATCCTCAGACATTCTGCTCTTGCTAAAGCAACAGCACAAATGCCTTCTCTTAAAACAAAAAATAGCATATATATCGCATACAAATCTGTATTTGTTCCTTTGAAGAAAGCACCTGAGCTTAAACCTTGACATCAAAGCAGTTTGCCCCGAATTCTCTATGTGTTCCAGGTACTGAGAGCAGTTTCATATGAGAGAGTTATCAATGATATTGATAAATTACATTGATCAAAGAATTGCTCCTGAATAAGCTCCGGTGGACAGAGGAGACGGGGCTGTATTCCCAGACCTGCCACCATCCCTTATCTATGTTTAATTGTAAGTCATTAGAGCTACGTTGTAATACCAGACAAATGTGATAAAAATTAACTTCTCCAGTTCAGCAGGGACTTGTTGCAAAGTTCTGTCATTACTTACAGGCCATTTATTTTCCCAAAATGAACGTCCAAAGCACATACATTCAATTTTGCCACTCGTGCACAACAAACTTGCGTCCCAGTCTCTTTTTCAATGTGCTGCTTCGATCTACAGGAGCAGCACTGGCAAAGATACATCGGAATGCAGAGCATTCCAGGGGGATAAGCAAAAGGGAAATGTGGAGAGTAAAAGAAAGAAGCTAAATTTAAATATCATGAAGCTATGGCAAATGATAAACTCAAGTAGCAGATAAATGCACCGCGGGGAAAGGCCGCCGGCAAACTTCAAAACCGACCATAAGCTCGAATTTAAAGCCAGACTGCTCTTACCAAAAGCACGTTAACATCTGTCCCATTACACACTCAGGTACTAGTTGCTCTGTTTGTGTTATTACACTTATCCAAAGGCATTTCCATTATATTAAGAACCAAAAGAATTGCTAAGGAAAGTAAATTTTCTCCAGCTTGATTCTCTCAAGGCATAGTAAGATATGGAATCCTTCAGAATGAAATGAGCTATATATGAATACAGACTATAAGAAAATGTGAGATTATTGTGGGAAATGGGATATTAAGGGTGTGGAAATGGCAAGGAAAGGGAATGGACCTTCCCAAAGGTCTCGCCAACACTCGTTGGTCATTTGGAGCCACTGCAGAAGGTGAAACTGTTCTGGTTGTCCAGGCCATAGAGGATCACAGTGTCATTAGCAACCATTAAGATACAGATAACACATTTTGAATAAAACAGGGTTTTTTCCCCATTTAGTGGGATTGGAGCAATCCCTGTAAAATGAACAGCCAGGTATTCTAGCAGTTAATTCCCAAGTTCGGGATGGATCCCATATCGAGCACCACGCACACAAACAACAGCTTAGTTCATCATTCCGAAAGCAGATTGGAATTGCCATTCTGTTCAGTGCAATCACAGCATCGTGCAACAACAGCACCAACAATCCACCTGTGGGCTGCCAACTCCCCGAAAAGCTGCTCAGTAACCATCTAATACAGTTCAAGGTGAAAAAAAGTGTTCATTTTGCAATGGGTAAACACACAAGAATATACTGCAACAACATCATTAACATTTTCAACACTCGTCTCACACCAATTTAATCAAAATTCAATTTAATTGACTGAATACAGGACCGGGAGGGAGAGGGCAGGGGGATGATCTCACAGATTACCAAGCCTTAAATAAAGCCAGGAAAGAACTTGCTGTATTTGGGGTGGTAAGAGGAACAAACAGATTAACTCTTGGGTTAGTTATGAACAGCTTGCAGCTTCAATCTAAGTTTCACCCTTCGACTGTGAATATTGAAATTTAACATTGTCATAAACCTTTTATATGCTTTTGGAAATTTTGGGGAGCCAGGTCATGGTGATATACAACCCATAGATACCTTTTATACATTTCCCAGGTGTTAAATTAAAAAACGAGGTGTGATAGATGTGAGTAGTATACACAAACTGTGCTTTGTTAGGTCAGCGCTGTCACATCTCTGTTATAATTATATGCCTCAAAGATTTATTAAAAGTTGTGGAGAACAATGAATGCATTTGAAGCCACACGGTACAAAAGGCTAGGAGCATTTTGGAAACTAATACCAGCAATGTGAGAGGGGGGGTATTCCTTAAAACAGAACGTTTCCATAAGGGGGAAAATAGAAAACGGTCTTTCTTGGCAACTGCTGTTTATCATTTAAAAATACATATATGAGAGCTGAAAGCTGAACTAAAGACACATATGTATTTATTACAATGCATACGAAATACTGAAAGCTATCCTTTTAGCGTGACAAAGTTTTAATGGGAAACATTAAAATAATATATAGAAATTAATTAGGATTACAAACCTCACCACAGACTGCCACTTTAGAGCTTTAAATCACCATTTCAATAATCTGAGGACAAATGCAGGTACATAAAGAACATCCCATAATGTTATATAAAAAGCTCATTATTCATTTATAACTTTATTATCATTACCACAATCCTACTACAGTGTGAAGTCCTTCAGTAAGGTTTTCACACTCAGAGTTTAAGTGCATCACAAAACACGCACGGCTCTTGTAAATCATGGTTGGGAGATGGGTGACCAACCCAAAACCATGGGGGGTTCAGCCTGGAGAACGGGGGGGCTGCGGGGAGACCTTCTCGCTCTCTACAATAAATAAATCAAGATATACATGGACTAATTCAGTTCAGTGCTAAAAAATAAAGAAACAAACCCAAATATTTGAGAGGGCAGAATCAAGGCTCGGTAGCAGCCGCAGCACGAGGACAAAGACGTAAAGGCTGATTGCTGGTTCTCAACAGCAAACCAAAATTGTGTATCTCCTCAAAGGGATTTGCTAAGACCCAATGATGATGCACAGCAGTTTCATCTTAACCAGAAACTGAAGTGAGCTATGGAGAAAGGGACTGGGCATTTGCCAGAGAGAAAAGGGTAAAGTTACTTTCTTGATAGGTTTTGTTTTTCTGATACTATCGAAGTATTTGAACAGTATAATTTTACTGCTAGCAGCACCACTTACCAGCTGCCTCAAGAACCAGCTGCAATCGCGCTTTGGCCTGTTCCGCAGGAGTCTGAAAAGAGAGAAATGATAGATGTTCACTATTCCAGGTCCGACGGGCCGGTCAGACGGCGGCACCGTCGCCTGTATGGGGGACTCGGTGCGACATCTCACCCAGAACCTCCCGGCTCCAACGGGTCCTGTCACGTGGGAGCCAAAACCACCCCGAATGTTCAGAATTGACAGAAAACATAATCCTGAGGGCACGGGAGGGCTGACGGCCACCTGCGCCGCCTCTCCCGGCCTCCAACACCAAACCCTCCTCAACAACCCACTGCACAACAACCCACGGCTGCACAAGCACACTCCAAATCTGCTTTTAATATGATTAATATGGTGAGCCTTTCACACTTTTTCTGGTATCTCTTCCGATTTTTCCTCTCCTGAAGGTATTTCTTTGCATCTCACGGGTGAGGAAGGAACATCGTTGGCTGCGTACCCACTATGCTAATCATCCCAAGTGATGTTTCACTGTGTCCAATGCGCTTGCCACCCTTCTCATTTTGAAGCCACTCAAATGTTTTCACAGTTAAATTTATACACAAACCACATTTGTCATGGAGTTCAGAAGTTGATTATTCCTCTAAGCATCTGAGAAGTTCGGGAGGTTTCTGCTCTGCACTAAAAACAAAACGTGACGGAAATTTCTGGTGTCGTCGTTCGGCTTTGAAAACTCTTCCAGGCCGATCTTGCTTCTAGAAGGTTTTTTTCTCATAATCGCTCTAAGTTCGCACCCTTCCAGCTTCACCCCATCAGCCCCACAAATATTAATTGAGGTAATTAGGCAAAGCTCTTCGTTATGGGTGTCCCGACTGCTGACGTTGTTAGGGCAGGGGAGTTACCTTTCCTCAAACTCTTTCAACCAGAGACATCTCACATTCCATTGTGCTAAACCACACATTGTCACAGCAGGATTGATGCCGTATTACTATCAAATATAATCTGTATAAAATGTTTTTTCTATAAATTAGTAGAAGAAGGCCACTTTCTATTTTTTAGGGGATTATTTCCTTTCATTTATTTATTAATCCTCTGGTTTACATGATGTCTCCACCTATTGAGAGAGGCAGATGACAAACAACCCCATTTCTACTACTAGAATTTACAGGCTGCTCCTTTCATCAGCACGGATTAGGAAAGATGTTACGTTAATCCGCAGATTGAAACAGGAAATTTAAATGAAGATCAAGATTTTAGCTGTACAGAGGCCTAATATTCTTAGTTTAGAATTCTGCTGGCTGCTTGCACAAACACAAAACTATTGGGTAAAGTTTATTATTCTAACGACGATAGCAATGCTACCGTTAGAGACGACCACTAATCTTGGTGGCAGCATGAAAACCTTTGACATTTTTGTCAAAATATCTTTGGATTTCTTCCTGTTGCAATGAGCTTATTATTACGGTATGTTTTGGGATATCAAATACATCACTAAAGAAAGGAGAGGAGGAAAATGTTCTGTTTTCCATCCAGAGCAAACTCGCCCAACTTACTGAGTTTCAGAAAAGCCACACTTGGCTTTGTGGTTTTTCCATCCCTATGACAACTGCAGATTAAAAATAACATCATAATAATAATAAAGTCACCGGGGTTACTTCAGAACGTTACGCTCCGAGAAAATGGACAAAGATGAATTAATCTGAATATCACAATTAGACCCTCAAAGCTGTGAGCAAAGTGTGAAAAGCCCGACGAGCAGAGGTTACTATTGCTTGAGAAATAACAGAAAGATCCTCAGGAAACTCAAAACGGGTGAAAAGTTGGTGTAGGAGTCACGAGTGATGTCCGGCACAAGCGGCAAAATAAACCCTCGTGCTTTCCTTATGGTCTTAAGCCTAACATGGATAGAAAAGGATTCAGAAAAGTATAAAGGAAAATAGTACTAAGTATTGATAGTAGCGGCTGATGAAGGTAACAACTGACGTAAAAGCAGGAGAGGAATTCCCCAACAGGCGTATCATAAAACGACACGAGGCATATCGAGCATCCCTAATAATGAATTTTATGTATGTCAAACGGAGCCTGGTAGCACACTGGAATTACACTTTGGAAAACTACAGTATTCTACAGGATATCATCTAATAGAAACCAAGCCAAAAAAATCTGATCTCTGTGCGATGCTGGATGCAGCAGATCACAGCAGCTGAGCACAAATCCATCCTCCCCTTTTAACTCCAACCTATCATCATTTTCCTAGAGATATTTATCTAACCTTTCCCAATGCCTAAAGAGCTCAAAAACAGGTGAGGAAAAAGCCTAAGAAGAAAAAGAAAGAACGAAGCAGAAGTTTCCTGGTTATCTGAAGAGATGGCGATCCAAAACGACTGGGGATTCTTCCCAAGTGGCTCAGAAACCTCAAGCAAATGTTGGCAAGACTGAGAATCCAAGTGAAATTCCCCAGCGTTCCTCAACTCTTCTAGAGGCTGTAGCAAGTGAGTCCATTTGTATGTTCTTCTCAGGTTTGTGTTTCACTCAAAACCAGAGGAATTGTGCAGAAAAAAAGAAGCTAATCAACTATTCATGCGATTGAGGAGGCGCCTGGAAATGCAGTTTTCTTACCTGCAAGTCCTGAATCATGTCAGAGTTGAGATGCCAGGGCCGGGGGTGAGACGGGAGGTTTGCGGGAGGGAGCCAGGAGCCCGGCTGTTAAACAGGGACGCGGGTCCGTAAAGGAGAGGAGCCGCGCGGAGCTCAAAGGAAACACCATCGTGTTAACCCACCAAACGTCCCCAATCCACAAGCAGTTGAGCAGCACTGTGGGCAGCCAAGGGGAGACCCCGGTGGGTGTCAGGATGGGGAAAAGACAAGGAAGAAATGACCAAAATGAAACAAAGGGGATAGACAGACCGTTTCCTTTTAATATATTGTATAAGACAGTGGTGTCCTTCACCTGCAGTATTAGACATCCCAATTCTAGTGGAACTATCCCAAAGGAAAAGAGCCAAGAAGCCTCAGCCCAGCCGGCTTTGAACTGACTTGGAGCAAATGATGGAAAAGAACGTGTGACCTGTTTGTTTAGCACAGGAATGGTTGGATTCCTTTTCGGTCATTTATTCTTCATTAGGAGAGTAAAAAAATAAAATACAATAATTACCAAAGAAAATGAAAATAAAGAACTGGTTTGTCTTAGAGAATACGTCATGGGAGCACACGATGGTAACACATAAAGAAAATAAAAGAACCCCAAAGATCACATCATGGAGATTGCGAACTCATCATCATCGCCTTTTGCTTTCAGAGCAAACGGACTGAATTTGAGGGTGGCAAATTCAAAACTGACATTTTTTCACATTAAAAAAAAATCCCATTAATATGAATTAATAACATAGAAATGTAATAAGTATATCTGGCGTTATTTGAATTAAACCCCTATGTTTTCGGCCATAACAGCAGCTGAAATGACGGGATGCTAAAATGCTATTTCTGTCTAATTTGGTGTGTGATCCAATCCACCAGCAGCGCTCAGCTCCAGCGTCCTGCCCGCACACAGATCACCCGCTCCGAAAAACCCAAATATCTGACAAACCGAGAGTGTATAAATGGGAAAAACGTCTTTGTTCACATCACAAACAAGTCAGATTCTCCCACTTTGCTCCCTGCCCAGAGCGATTTCTCTATTATACGCAATGGGGAGAGGAGAAGTTGCTTTTCCTACCATCCAGCTGATCTACTGTATGAAAATGTTCAGCTGCTAACAATGAAACAGGTAAGAATTATATTACATTGAGGGTTTTACACTACGGCTACTATAGAGGATGAAATTGGGGAAAGAAAACAGAGAAAGAAGCAATCTAAGGAATTGTCGGGCTGTCTGCAGCCTCCAAGCAGCACAGCACAGAACTATAGATACTAATAAGCAGAAATGTGTTCTTAATCGCAAAACTCCTGGTATTTTCTTCCATTAAAAAACGGCCCAAACAGGAACAGGAAACATTTTAAGCTCATGAAACAGTCCATACTCCATTCCCTATGGATTTTATACCTTTCATGGATCTCCCATCAGCACATAGGAGCTACAGCTTAATGCAAATGACTAAAATGTCCCATTACGGCGTTGAAATAGAACGGAGCGTAACAAAATATTGTCAGACCTATAGAATTATCAGAGCACAATGAATTCTAAGCGGAGAAAAATCAAGCAAAGCATGGAATAACAGCGATATCTGTCCATCAAACAGATGGACAAAACAGCAACGTAGCAACTAGGCAAGGGCAATTATCATCCAAAAAAACAGGAGTCGGAAAAGCCGCTTTCCCCTTTCATGTATGTAAAGACCACAGAAAGAATGTGCCTAATGATGAAGGGAAATGTACAGATAACTGGGGCCACTAGAGAGATAATCAGGCTGTACCTTGATGGGAAGGGCTGTAAAACTCCTCCCAGACCGCAGAGTTACCCAAACTGGGCAGGAAAGATGACAACAATGGAACGATATGGGCCGAGCCGGCAAATCCAGCACCCAGGAAGCCAAAATAGTTGGCACGACTGTAAAGTCACAGCCCTAAAGCCGCGCGACAACTGAACGGAACGTCGGAATTTTCTGTTAGAATACAAAAGAGTGTTTTCACCACGTGTTTTTTGCCCAGCTGAATTTTCATACAAAATTGAGATCAAAGGGCTAAACACATTAGATTGTCCCTAAACAGAACAGACACTTTGACGTGTGCCGCATCTCGCCAGCATAGGATTCAGAAAATCCTTTTCCCTCCATCATCCAGGACATAAACGGTCATTAAAGCCTTTGGATTTGTTAATTTTAATCACGAATTCTTACGTACACTCCACTTAACTTGGCTTTTCTGCCCGGAGAGACGCGTTCCCCAAGAAACACAATGCGCCAGGTGGGCAGGGAAACCGCGGCTTCATTTAGACTATTACCAAAGGAAAATTGGAGAAATAAGTAACAATGGCTTGTTGGAACTAAATCAAAGGCAGGAGGCAACGTCTGTGGCAAAGAGCCACGTGTAGCTCAAACGTGCCCGTGATTGAAATGCGGCATTCCAGTCATTTTGCATATTGCTGCAGCGAGAGCTCCGGAAAACACAATGTGTTCATTGCAGGGGAAATTTTGGAGGAAATAGCAAGGAAAATGGGGTACAGAAATGGATTAACTACCCGCCACAAATACAGAGTTGTCAATAAGATTAAAAAAATCAGCAAACCCAGGTCTTTTAAAAAGGAAAAATGACTGAAAGCGTTAAACTGACGCAGCCATAAACTCTGCACGACTTCTTTAATGAGAAAGAAAATGCAGATAATGCTGGATCCAGATGCATCCTAAAGGCTAAAAAATGGCCATCCACCCATTTATTTATGAGCGGCCCCAAATATCATCTGTGATATTTTCATAGAAATACGGTGACAATCACAACAGAAACTCCATGTGCTGATCAATAGAAGAGTTGACAGAACAGAGACTTTGGCATCAACATTTTCATCTGGTCATTATTCTACAAATTCACGTATTTCATAACGTACCTTTCCAAAATTACTCAGATTACAAATCCTGGAGCTGGATTTAAAATAAGACGCTGGTTTTGAGCATTATGGGGTAAGAGCTCATCCAAAATAAAAGGTAGGGAAGGCGGCAACGCTCTTCATGGCTTTCAAAATAACAAGGTTGTTAATATGGATTTCCATTTATTGTATCTCTTATCACTGTTTTATATTGCTGGTACCTTATGTTACAAAAAGGTAGCATGTATATATATAAATAGAACCAAATAAATCTAGATTCTGAAAACAAATCTTGGAATTAACACATTAGAAACGGCTCTTCGAGCAGCTACAGGGAAGCTGGGCTGACTAGAAATAAAGCAGCACAGATCAATTAAAAAGGCAGGAGTTTGGACTTGAATTCCTGCTTTATTTTCTCCCACAATGACATCAGTTTTCTCTAAATATATTTTGGAAAGAAATACCTCCCAGAAATAAAGGGAAGCACGTTCCCTCTGGAACCTTCGGATTGAAATGTAGTCATTAAAAAATAGAAGAAAACGACCTAACGTTCTAGCAAAAACCCCGCCTAGTTCCACAGGAATTAATCTGAGCCCAACCGGCACCACGAACTGTGAAAAGCACGTTTGCGCTTCGCTCT